>NC_133504.1:150460100-150770000 GCF_049354715.1 Callithrix jacchus | reverse complement strand
CTTAAATATCAATATTAGATTTATATTTTCTAAATATCAATAAGATCCTAAGGTTTGATTACTAGAGTAAATTCCACAGGTTACTAATTATGAGAGAATTATATTACTGACTTGAGAAAAATTCTCATAGTTGTATGTGCTGGAACAATCATGGGTTAAACCCAGTTAATCAGGTTTCTTTTAAGTTGAATATTTTGAGACTTTAATATGTGCAGTTATAAATCTTTGGAGAAAGGCTATATGTATGTGTCAGTATGTTAAGCGTGTTTGTCTTTCTGTGTGTGTGTGTGGTGTGTGTGTGTAAGTATGTATCCACATTTTCTGAGCTTATTTTAGCAATTATTCCCATCACAAAGCCAAGGTTTCAAACACTGCTGCAAATTCCTTTTTTGAAAGTTGGAAGCTTAGTATCAATTTACTTATTTTCTCTTTGTATTCATTCTATAATGGCACCTAATCTCCCCTAAACTGATAGATGCGACTAGAGGATACCAGTAAAGGTTATGTGCTCAGAAAAGCAAATAGAAATGCATGTAAATGATTTTCAAAGTATTACTCTCAACACACGATCTAGCTATTTTAATTCTACTATCAGAGATACTTAACCTTTGCTTGAGGTGGGAAGGCTGATAGCACTGTGGGAAGTTAAATGGATCTGCAGAAATGTCTCATGATTTCTGTGCTTATTTTCTTAAAAAATAAAATGAGGATAATGATGCTCAAATTAAATCTTTACTGAAAAAGGTGTCTGTATGTGTAGTGTTTAGTGTGGGTGAAGATTCTGTCCAAAAATCTGTTTGAAAGTCCTTTGAAAAAAGAAGTATTATTCTAAATTTACAATATAATTAGCAGTCTTCGGTTAATAGTGACTCCGGCACACTTCGGCTTTTAGCTTTCTGATTTTCCAGACTTCCTATTAATATACTATTCTATAAACAAAGACATGAAACTGTTTAATAATCCTAAAGGGAGAGTTAAAGTATTTCCCTTTAATACAAAAAGTCAATTCTAAATTATTTGGTTTGTAAATAGATGTTTTCATATGATGGGTTTCTTGAAGTTATATGCCCTTTAACCTAAAATTTACCCACTTTACAAACCATACCTGTGGTGTGGAAGGCCATTGGCTGGGGCACGAAGGAGAACTTCAACTCATTACTTCCCTGGGTGTAATGTGTATTAATGGTAGATGAATTCAAGTGTATAGCCATATTACGCCAATACTGTTTTATGACCACTCATGGTACAGAAAGACCAGGAGGCTGATTGAGTTGTTCATGCTAACACGTCTTCTGTTCTCTCTTTTTCCCTTGCCACTTTATACAGAGAGTGCAGCATCCGCATGAGTGTCCCTCTTGTGGAGGCTTTGGCTTTCTTCCATGCTCTGTATGCCATGGGAGCAAGATGTCCGTGTTTCGAAACTGCTTCACAGACTCTTTCAAAGCCCTGAAGTGTACAGCTTGCAATGAAAATGGTCTTCAGCGTTGTAAGAACTGTGCTGGTTAATTGGAATTTTTACCCAGGAAAAGCCTCATTTTATTAATCAAAGGCAATACTTTGGTTTATATATGTTTTTTAAATGGTTATGTTTATGGATTAATCAATAAACTTTGTTTATTATAATTGACTTTGTTGTGAATTTTTGTTGCAGTCATTTTTATTGATATGTTAAGTAAATGTTTATTTAACAACTACTCTTTGCCAACCCCTGTGCTAGACCCTGGTTTCTAAGTGGAATTAATGGAATACCCCAAACCATTCCAAGATATCCAAAGTCTGATTCCCAAAATGTGTTTGCTTGTTTAAAGAAAAGAACAAAATCTTTATAATGGTGCCTACTGCAACATTACCTTATTGACTGGATGAGCTTAGTAATTTCTTTTTAAGCTGTAGAATCTTTTTTTTTTTTCACCAGGAGCAGTGGTTCATGCCATAATCCCAGCACTTTGGGAGGCTGCAGTGGGCAGATCACAAGGTCAGGAGTTCAAGACCAGTCTGACCAACATAGTGAAACCCCATCTTGACTAAAAATATAAAAATTAGCCAGGTGTGGTGGTGTGTGCCTATAATCCCAGCTACTCAAGAGGCCGAGGCAGGAGAATGGTTTAAACCCCGTAGGCAGAGGTTGCAGTGAGCCGAGATTGCACCACCGCACTCCAGCCTGGGCAACAGAGCAAGACTCCATCTTAAAAATGAAAAAAAGAATAGTTTTTTTGTTTTGCTTTGTTTTTGCTGCAGAACAGTCTCAAAGCTGATGCTCTTAATAATAAACCACAATGTTATCAGATTATCAGATGGATTTCTAGGTGTTGATACAGAAGCTACCAGAAGACTTATCTGGACATTTATTTATTTAACTTTATTTTAGATTTGGGGCAACATGCGAAAATTTGTTAATAGAACTGCTTTGTCTCATTGTCACTTGAAACCCTTTCAAAAAGACAGCTCTTTATTGTCCTCTGAGCTGGATACCAGAGCACTATACAGTTTGAACACATTCTAGAAAAAATGCAGAAAAGGAAAATTTGCTGTAATTGTTGACTGATGGTTACCTGTATACATGTCTGTACTCTGACAGATTTGCCTATCAGTAATTTTTAGAAATTGCCTTTTCAGTATTTGTGATAAGGTGATCAAACTACTTTGCTCCTTGGTTTTCTGAAAAGCAACAATTATTTACAGAGTACTTTTTAATGAACCTTGACCGGTGTAAGGGATAGTTTCTGCTTTCATGGAGCTTACCCTTTAAGAAGTAAGGAATATTCAACAAGTAAATATGAGCAGGTATGTCCTATAGTACCATAAAAGGAGTACAATGTGCTGTGGGAAAGTATCACAGGAAGAATATCCTACATGAGGTAGAAAATAATGAGAAAGACTTTGTTGAGCAACTGATTTTACACTGAGACATGAGGGTAGTTGGAAAGCAGTTAGTCAACAAGCAAGGGAATAGTGCTTCAGGTAAAGAAATAGCATATGCGGCGGCCACAGGTCAGAGGAAAGGTGTGTAGTTGAAGAACTATAAGAAATCCAATATGGAAGTGATTGTCTCATAATAGTGGAGCAGTTTATGGCAGATTAAGCCTCCTGCTACTAATCCATGTGCACTCTGAACAAAATAATAAAAAACAAGCACAATTGTGAATGTACTAGAAAACAACCCAAAACAAAAAGAAACAGGAGAGGATTCATTCACTGAAAGGTCAGAAACATAACCTCACACTTAACCAGTTTTACCCTGCAGGCACTTTCCAGTTTTCATAGAATATGACTCATAAAGGAATTGTAGTCTTACTGGGTGGAAAAGATAGAGGTTGGTATCTGGAGCTGCCAGAATGTATGGAAGTGAGGGGAAAACTCCAAGAAATGAGGGGACCAAACAGAAGGGAGCCTCAACATCTGTTCATTAATTTCACCTAAATCCTGGGCTGATTCCTAACATTCACAGGCAGAGGAAATACATAGCCAAGAGACCAAAAGTTGATCAGAGAGATCAGCTGCTGCCTGTAGAATTCCTGAAACCAAACATCCATGGTTTTATAGTATCTTTTAGTATTTGACTACACGCTAGAACAAAACTCAAAATGAAAATTGGGTATAGAAAGGAGCTCCTTGAATATGAAATTCAAGAGCTAATATTACATATAATGGCAAAATATTGGATGCCCTCTCCATAAGATCAGAAACAGTGAATGAATATTCATTTTCATCACTTCTATTCAACATTGTGATGGAGGTTCTAGCTAGACAAATAAAGGTAGGAAAAAAGTCATACAAATTTAAAAAAAGCTCACTATTTTTATACAACATGATTGGGATGTATAAAATCTGAAGAAATTTATAAGCTATGGAACTAAAAACTAAAATTAGCAAAAGTATCGGATTCAAGGACATTATACAAAATTTGAAATGCACTATATAAGAAACACACAATCAGAATATAAAATTAATGTAATCCAATTCAAAGTATATCAGAAAACATCAAATACATGGAATACATTTTTCCAAATATGTGTAAGACTTCAACATTAAAAACTAAAATGTAGATTTTGCTGAGAAATTATAGAAGAACCTAATACATGGAGAAATATGTAATGTTCATGAATTGGAAGACTTTACATTTTAAAGGTATATATAGTTGCAATGCAATATCAATTAAAACCTCACCAGATTTTTAGTAGAATTTGACTAATAAATCTAAACTTACATAAAAATGCAAGTAACCTATATATTTTTGAACAAGTAGCATAAAATAATGAGAGACAAATAGATCAATACAATAGAATAGAAAATACATCCATGGCACACCCTTTGAGGGATACTGTCTGATAATATGTTATTCACTCTTTACACATGAATTTGAGGCTTAAAGAGGTCAAGTAATTTATCCCAGGCCAAACAGTGATCACTGGCAGAGCAGAACTTTGGCACTTATGTCCACGTGCTGGGTCCGATCATATGGCCTCTTATGAAAGATTTTTAAATTTGGCATGATAAGAAACTCTACTATATCAATAAACATAAGAAACATAATTAGAAGTCACATTCTAAGAGCATTAATTGACTGTGAAAATGTTGAATAAAGTAGATTGAAATTTGCCAAATATAAAAAAATATGTAGAAATAGATACACACATTAAAATTGACTGATTTTCAAGAAAGATGCCAGTTTGAGGCAATGGAGAAGAAAAAGTCTTCTCACAAACAGCACTGGAACAACTAGATTTCCATGTGGAAAAAATGACTATGATGACAACAACTACACAGCTACCACTACTCCTCCTGACACCTAGTTGGTAGAGGCCGGGGATACTGATAAAAATCCTACCAAACACAGTATAACCCTTTGCCTCACAAAAGGATTATCTAATCCAAAATGTCAGTAGTGCCAAGACTTACAAACCGTGGTGTAAATGTTGAAGCTAAATCAAGACAATATCTTTACAATCTTGGGATAGGTGAAGATGTTTTGGGCAAGTAAGTCCCAAAACTCCTAATCATAAATTGGACTTAAAGATTAAAATGTCCTCACAAAAGACATGTAAGAAAATGAAAAGGGAAGCCATAACATGGAGAAAATATTCACAATGTAAATGTCTGCCAAATGACTAAAATATGTAGAATATGTAAAGAATTCTGAAAAATCAAAAATAAGACAATCTAATGAGGAAATAGGTAACAAGTGCCTGCAAAAGAGGCAATGGATAGCCAAAAAGTTAGTAAAATACGACATCATTAGTCATTAGAGAAATGAAAATTAAAACCACAATATTATATTACTATACAACATTTAGAATGGTTAAAATTTTTAAAAAGATTGAAAATACCAAGTGTTAGTGTAGAGGTGGAGTAACTAAAACTCTCATATATTACTAATGGGAATGTTAAATGGTACAACCACTTGGGAAAACCTCTGACAGTTTCTGATAAAGGTAAATATACACCAAACACCAATTTACTCCTAGTTACTTACTCAGTAGAGCTAAGAGCATATGTCTACATTGCACAAGCATTTCGTGAAAGCTGTATTCATAATAGCCAAAAGTAGAGGCATCTCGAATGTTCATTGACAGGAGAATTGATAAACAAAGAAGTTGTGGAATATTAATAAAGAGTGATGCTGATTAAATTCCCAAAGATACAGTTTCTAATGCCACAATCCTAATTGTTGGAATCTTGAAAGATCAATATTCTTAAAGTCTATATCCCTGAAGTCTATTGTCCCTCCTAACATTTAACTAAATCCCCAAACCAAAATGACAGATGTGGAATTAGGTGATGCTCATGGCTTCTGAAAATGAATTTTAAATTTTTACCAATAAAGTTTGCTTTTTCTACTCACTATAATGTATTGTATGGAAAATGCTGATTAGTGAATTGGCCACATCATATGGCAATACCAAAAACTTCAGTTTAAAAATGCATCTTTTCATCCTCAGCAAACTGACACAAGAACAGAAAATGAAACACCGCATATTCTCACTCATAGGCGTGTGATGAAAAATGAGAACACATGGACACAGAAAGGGGAGTACTAAACACTGGGGTCTATTGGGGGGAAAAGGGGAGGGCCAGTGGGAGGGGGAGGTGGGGAGGGATAGCCTGGGGAGAAATGCCAAATGTGGGTGAAGGGGAGAAGCAAAGCAAAGCACACTGCCATGTGCGTACCTACGCAATGGTCTTGCACGCTCTGCTCATGTACCCCAAAACCTAAAATCCAATAAAAAATTAAAAAAAATGCATCTTTTGTCTGCATTGGCATTCCTTCCATCTTGTGAAACTATAGATGGGATTAATAAATTAAAGCCAAATTTCTTTGAAGACACCTGCACAGTCACCGATTGGCTTGAAGATAATCATGTACATGGTAGGAGAAGAAGGCATGCAATGGTGTTGTTGAGCCATCATCAGTATTGTTTCTGACAAATTTGTAGTCTGAATGTGAGTACATGTGGGACAGATTTCTCTGTACTCCTCAAAATAAAGAAGCATGGCACAGAAAGTGGGAAAATGTAATAGGGAATGCTCATGTAGCTGTATATCAAATCAAGGAAGAATTTAAAAGAGCAGCACCATGTGGAAAATTAATGTGGATGTATTCTCCAACATGAGCCATGCCCTAATAGAAAAAAAAAACTAAAAACAAAGCAAACAAAAAACAGCTATTCATCCTAACACAAGATTTCAAGGTTAACAATCATGAACATCCACCAGTTATTATTGCCTACCTTCATGCAATTGCCCGTAATCTAGATCTGTAATACACTTTCTTATCTTGAAAATTTTCTTAAGGTTTTTTGTTTTTTTTCTTCTTTTATTGCTTTACCACCATTATTTTAAATTGCCAGGTTTTTAAATTTTTATTTATTTTTTTATTGCATTCTCGGTTTTGGGGTGCATGTGAAGAACATGCAAGATTGTTGCATAGGTACACACATGGCAGTATGATTTGCTGCCTTCCTCCCCATCACCTATATCTGGCATTTCACCCCATGCTATCTCTCCCCAACTCCCCACCCTCCATTCTCCCTCCCCTATTTCTCCCCAACAGACCCCAGTGTGTGATGTTGCCCTCCCTGTGTCCAGGTGTTCTAATTGTTCAACACCCATCTATGAACGAGAACATGCAGTGGTTGGTTTTCTGTTCTTGTGTCAGTTTGCTGATAATGATGGTTTCCAGGTTCTTCCATGTCCCTACGAAAAAATCAAACTCATCGTTTTTGATTGCTGCATAATATTCCATGGTGTATATGTGCCACATTTTCCTTGTCCAGTCTATCATCGATGGGCATTTGGGTTGGTTCCAGGCCTTTGCTATTGTAAACAGTGCTGCAATGAACATTCGTGTGCATGTGTCCTTATAGTCGAACAATTTATAATTCTTGGGATATATACCCAGTAATGGGATTGCTGGGTCAAATGAGATTTCTATTTCTAAGACCTTGAGGAATCGCCACACTGTCTTCCACAATGGTTGAATTAATTTACACTCCCATCAACAGTGTAAAAGTGTTCCTATTTCTCCACATCCTCTCCAGCATCTGTTGTCTCCAGATTTTTTAATGATCGCCATTCTAACTGGTGTGAGATGGTATCTCAATGTAGTTTTGATGTGTATTTCTCTAAATGACCAGTGATGATGCGCAATTTTTATGTTTGTTGGCCTCATGTTTGTCTTCTTTTGTAAAGTGTCTGTTCATATCCTTCGTCCACTTTTGAATGGGCTTGTTTGTTTCTTACAAATCTGTTTTAGTTCTTTTAGATTCTGGCTATCAGCCCTTTGTCAGATGGGTAGATTTTTAAAATTCACTATGCTAAATTCCTTGCATCTTTTCCAAAGCTGGGGGTATAAATAATTTAAAGAGTTTTAGAGAAATATAACTGATTTTATATTGTTTTATTTTTTTTGCAAATTTGACACCACAAAGGTCAGTCACAGCATTGACTCTGTGAGTATATAAAAACATTGAAATTTAGTCAATGAAGAAATGTTATTTTTGTGTATTTGCTTTTGTGAAAGATGAAATTTATTGAAATCATGGCTCTTTGGGTGACTCATATGCACTGGTGACCAATCCTGGTTTTTGATGGATTCTGTCAGAAGACTTAGGTTGTCAGCCATGATATTTCAGGTGACCCCAGTTATATATAAGCTATTTCTTGGTGAATATAGTTTGTCTGCTCATAACTGTAATGCCCCTGCAACTGTCATTAGTGTTCATGTGTATAGAAATGCATGTCATTATTGCACATTTTATTGTGTAAAGTGGCCTATGAAGTTTTCTGCTGTGTTCTTATGCATTTTTCAAATAAATCCCCTTTTAAAGATGCAGATAATTGTCTTTTAAATGTTTTTAAAATTAATTTTCTGAGAATTATATTTTTCATATTTTGATCTTTCAGGATTTTAGACTTTAGTATTATGAAGTTTGAGACAGTGTCTTTCAGGATCACGGCTCCAACCTAATAAAGGGGCACACTAGTAACAAAAAGAAGAAGTTTTGGATTCTAGCAATAACATGAATGACTCTCATATATATTATGTTGAATAAACTAAATCAGGTGCAAAATTATGCCCTACATGATTCCATCTATATGAATCTATAGAATAGGCACAATGAATCTATAGAATTATTGACCTACAGGGATGAGGGGAAGAAAGTGGTAAGAAATTAAATATGACCAGAACTAAGACAGTGGAACATAATACAGGTAGCTAAGAGTTGATTTCTTCTTTATCTTGAAAGAGGGTGATATGGTCTGGCTCTGCGTCTCCACCCAAATCTCATTTTGTAGCTATCATAATCCCCATGTGTTGTGGGAAAGACCCAGTAGGAGATGTTTGAATCATGAGAGCAGGTCTTTCTCATGCTGTTCTTGTGATAGTGAATGGGTCTCATATGATCCGATGGTTTTAAAAATGGGACTTTCTCTGCACAAGCTCTCTCTTTGTCTGCTGCCATCAATGTAAGATGTGATTGCCTTCTGCCAAGATTGTGAGGTCTTCTCAGCCATGTGGAACTGTAAATCCAATTAAGTTCTTTCTTTTGCATATTGCCCAGTCTCTGGTATGTCTTTATCAGCAGCATGAAAATGGGCTAATACGGCAAATTGGTACCAGAAAAGTGGGGTGTTGCTGAAAAGAAATGTGAAAATTTTGTAAGGGACTTTAGAACTGGGTAACAGGAAGAGATTGGAACCATTTGGAGGGCTCAGAAGAAGAGAGAAAAATGTGGGAACATTTGGAACTTCCTAGAGACTTGTAGAATGTCTTTGACCAATATGTTGATACTGATATGAATAATAAAGTCTGGGCTGAGGTGGTCTCAGATAGAGACAAGGAACATGTTGGAAACTGGAGCAAAGGTGATTTTAGTTATGTTTTAGCAAAGAGATTGATGACATTTTGCCCCTGCCTTAGAGATTTGTGGAATGTTCAACTTGAGAGAGATGATTTAGGGTATTTAGTGGCTGAAATTTCTAAGTAGCAAAGCATTCAAGAGATGATTTGGGTGCTGTTAGAAGCATTCAGTTTTAAAAGGAAAACAGAGCATTAAAGTTTGGAAAATTTGCAGGGCTGACAATGAAAAAGAAAAGAAAATCCCATTTTCTGAGGAGAAATTAAAGCTGGCTGCAGAAATTTGCATAAGTAATGAGGAGCTGGATGTTAACAAGACAGCGGGGAAAATGTATCTAGACATGTCAGGGACTTTCACAGCATCCCCTTCCATCACAGACTGGAAGGTTGAGGAGGAAAAAATGGTTAGGCAGCTAGGCTTAGGGTCCCTCTGCTGTACACAGTCTAGGGACTTGGTGCCCTCTCTCCTAGCTGCGCCAGCCATGACTAAAAGGGGGCAATGTAGAACTCAGGCTGCTGTTTCAGAGGATGGAAGCCCCAAGCCCTGGCAGCTTCCACACGGTGTTGAACCCACAGGTACACAGAAGTCAAGAATTGAGGTTTGGGGACCTCCACCTAGATTTCAGAGGATGTATGGAAATGCCTGGGAGCCCAAGCAGAATTTTGCTGCAGCAGTGGGGGTGTCACGGAGAACCTTTTAGGGCAGTGCAGAAGGGACATGTGGTGTTGGAGCCCCCATATAGAGTCTTTACTGGGGCACCACCTAGTGTAGCTGTGAGAAGAGGGCCACCATCCTCCAGACCCCAGAATGGTGAATCCACTGACAGCTTTGCACCATGCACCTGGAAAAGCCACAGTCACTGAATGTCACCCTGTGAAGGCAGCCAAAAAGAAGCCTGTACCCTGCAAAGCCACAGGGGTAGAGCTGTCCAAAACTATGGGAACCTACCTCTTACATCGGTGTGACCTGGATGTGAGATAAGGAGTCAAAGATCATTTTTGGAGCTTCAAGATTCGACTGCCTTGCTGGTTTTCAGACTTGAATGGGGCCTGTAGCCCCTTCATTTTGGTCAACTTCTCCAATTTGGAATGGGTGTATTTACCCAGTGTGTGTACCCCCATTGTATCTAGGAAATAACCAACTTGTTTCTGATTTTACAGGCTCACAGGCAGAAGGGACTTACTTGCCTTGTCTTAGATGAGACTTTGGCCTGTGGACTTTTGAGTTAATGCTCAAATGAGTTGAAACACTGGGAGACAGGAAGGTATGATTGGTTTTGAAATGTGAAGATATGAGATTTGGGAGGGTTCAGGGCAGAATGACATGGTTTGGCTCTGTGTCCCCACCCAAATCTCATCTTGTAGCTTCCGTATTTCCCACATGTTGTGGGAGGGACCCAGTGGGGATGATTGAATCATGGGGAGAGGTCTTTCCAGTGCTGTTCTCCTGATAGTGAAAGGTTCTTACAAGATCTGATGGTTTTAAAAATGGGTGTTTTTCTGCACAAGCTCTCTCTTTGCCCACAGCCATCCATGTAAGATATGACTTGCTGCTCCTTGCCTTCTGGTATTACTGTGAGGCCTCCCTAGCCATGTAGAACTGTAAGCCCAACAAACCTCTTTCTTCTGTAAATTGCCCAGTCTTGTTATGTCTTTATCAGCGGTGTGAAAATGAACCAATACAGAGGGAAAGAGTATCTTGTAACAGGGACAGTTTCTTATCACTCTTCTAACATGGTTGTGAGATTCTAAGTAGAATCTTGAAATGTTCTTAGTATTTGAGCCCTGGCTCTGTTTCTGCAAATCCAGCCATAGTCTTAATGTCCTTCTTGTCTGAGGTAATAATAATCAGGTTGGAGAATTAGAAGAGTACAAGGGAATCTAATTTTTAGGCCCTATCCTAAACCCTTGGGCTATGAGGACCAAAGCTCCTAGACTCTAAATTATATTCAAAAGAAATTCATTTCTATCTTGTATTCCTTTCCTGTATGCATTGCCATGAGATTAAAGTGTTGTGTTTTCTGTTGATTATCAGTAAGCCTCTAAGGAAGAATATTATACAAGAGTAATGAAACTTGAAAAAAATAAACTCAGACACCTCCAAGAACTGCAAAAGTTAATGAGAGTAATAGGCTCAGATCAAGCTTAGAATAGGCTTATTTAAACATAAATTTATGTTAACTTTCTAGGATAACTTGCTTTAGACATTTCACATTGATCTATTTCAGTTTTATTACATATACATGGGAAATAATAATAACTGCTATATTTACCTCACACTGTCATAGTATGGAATAAATTCAAATATATAGGAAGGTACTTTAAAAAGACAAAGCATACTATTGAGGCATTGAAATAATTTTATAATTAACACAAAAATTATGCATTAGCAATACATCTTTTTATTGGCCAGATTTTTTTAAAAAACCTAACATTTGTTGAGCATTCTTCTGATTGCTTGGTTTTTAAGAAGGTACCTCATTTATTCTTCACACTATCCCGTAATTTTATAGATGAAGAGACTGTGATTCAGTGTTAATTAATTGTCTGAAAGTCTGGAAATTTATGGTAATTTGTTGTATCTTCAATGTCCATGTGAGTTGCCTTTATGTCTAGTATAAAGTGGGAAAGTAGTCAAGCAAAGAATAAACTTGCTCAAAGATAAACCTAACATAAGCAATAAAGTTGGAATGAAAAGTCTGTCCTGAGCTTCTATGCTTTTACAACTTTGTACATTTTTCCTGGCAACTCTCAATTGATTTCAAAAGTCATGTTGGGTTATTTACAAAGGATATATAGTAATGCCATCAAGGCTGGATTTGATTCACAAATTTTTTAAAAAGATTAAGGAAGGGATCTTAAAAAATGATCATCCTAAATGCATAGAAATACATGTTTATTTTCTATTCTGTCGTTATAAGGTCTTTTTAAAAAAGATAAATTATTAGTATATTGATTAAAGTTGTATCTAGTTTTTCAGGCATAAACCTCATACATGAAAAGAAGCTACTCTGGGCTCCTTCAAAGTGGAGAGAAAATTTAAAGAGTCTTCTAGAAAGCAATCAGAATGTAATACCATTTTGGATTTTTGTGATTATTTCTCCTGAACTTTTAAAGTTTCCATATCCACAACTAATTTGACAGTATTTTTTTCTTAGTATTTGACTTAGGTAGTTATTTCCAAGTCATTAAAGTTATTTTTCATAGAATAAACAGCTTTCTTTCCTTTCTTCACTTTTACATTTAATTAAGATTAATGTTATTAGGCTAAACAATTAAATATATAATTATATATGTATAATTATAAACACAATTATACAGCAATCAAACTTAGGAAGAAATGAAGTTGACTCTTAGGATAATAATTTGTCTGCTGGCAATCAAAGTGTGCCAGCAGCAAGAGTGGTTCTCCGGGTCAGAGAACATTCAGGGGATGAGAGGCATCAGAAGGAACATACCACAGAGGGAATGGGGAAAGTCTGCCAACTTTGAAAGTATGTGAAGTCTGAGTTGGCTAAGAAAGCTTTAGCTAACTTATGTGGCCATGACAGTAACCAAGGGCATTGTTGATGATATACTCAAGATTATTCATCATCACCTTTCTGACCTCCCATCAGGCTCATTGGCAACTTAGGTACCAGCTTTTCTAATGCTGACCATGCTTGATGGGAGGCTCATTCACTTTAGAAGACATGTTGCTCTTCGTGCACCTTCTTCAGTTAAAAAGAGACAATCTAATCAAGCATGCTGCAGCAGCGGCAGCAGACTCCTGCTTTACTGGACGTGACTGCAGTGGATTCCTATCAAGAACCACCTTCCTCCTTGGGCATTCTTTGACAGGCTATAATAATTCTGGTCAGTAGAGATAAAAAATATTTTTCATCTATGGAGAAGTAGCCGTGTCTCAAAGCACAATTCCTCTAGGAAAAGAAGGAGTACTCGTTACGATGGAAACTTTTGTTCTTGTTCTATTTTGAACTTTTTGAATTATTCTACTAAACCTAGCACAGAATACATTCTAAAATTTAAAATGTATAATTTGGTGGCAAGGTGACTTTGAATTGGAATATAGCTTTCATAGAAGAATACAAGATGTCCTAAAATCATTGGTTATATGTAGTAAAACTGGAGTCTACTTTTAATCAATATCTAGAAAATCCATATTGATTCTTTGCACAGCACATGCCTCATTTAGCATTCTGTACCCCAAAGTTGTCACCTTTTTTTCTCTATATTTTCTGTGGTCTTAATCCTTTTTCTTACACCATTTCGTTAGAGGAATATAAATACAAATGTTATCTGAGTGTCCAGAATGGAGGTCATAGATCAGTTAGAAAGCAAAAATATTTGCATAATTTGGAAATGGTGCTATGGTGCAGTGCTGATTTATTCCAGCAAATGAAGTTAAAATTAATGGAAAACAGTAATTTTTTAATTTTTGTTCTTCTGAATTGCTGGTTGCTTTCATTCCTATTTTGAACATTTCATCTGATGAAACCTGAAGACACTAGAAGAAGCACTGGTACAAAATCTAAGGTTTTGCTTCCTGGAATACCAGATGCCACTTCATTGCTGTGGAGTTTACATGTATGCTTTGACCTTTAAATGTCTGTTCTGAGTGACCTGTCTCCTATAGATTTTACCTAGAGATAGAACTGGCAATATATTTTCCATTACACTTTTGTGTTCTGGCAATAAAATATCATAGCATGCTTTATTTTTAGTAAAAAGAAATACAAACTGCTTTTCAGAGCATTCTTCCCTCAGGTAAAAATGCTACAATCTTGCATTTTTTCAGTAGTTGCTCTAAAATCTTTTGCGCTTATAAATATGTGAATAGCTACCAGTAGCTCTATTCCTCATCCCATATGTGCTTCTTCCCATTTTCCTGTCCTTTCCTGTTTGCAGAAATAGGAGTTGGGGATGATTTTTGTGTCTGTTTGTGAAGTAGGAGTACTTTTGTCTCTAAATTAAATATTTGAATTTGTTAGTAATGTTATGGTGATAAGTAATTATAGAAAACTCCCAGAATTTCTGGAATCAAGACTAGCTATGTGACATTCAGCTCAAAAATATATTAGGCATTGTGAGGGAGATTAATAAATATAATCTGACATGGTTTTTCCCCTATCATGATTGGGAAGATAAGACATCTTAAAGATAATAGAACACAAACTGTATTATGCAGGTTACTGCTTATCAGATGACTGTTGGAGACAATAAATATTATAGAATGCTTAAAGGAGCAGAGTGTATAAACATGAGAGCCTTTTTTGGTAGAATTAACTTAAAGCAGCATGTTTGATAACAACTAGGATTTCTACAGCAAAGATATGGGTGGAAAGTCACAGCTCAGCTATGGAATCAGGCAGGTGGAAAACAAAATGCTTACCACAAAATACTTAGCCTGGCAGATGGCAAGCATTCATTGCATGCTTCGAATTATCCCAAAGATGACAATAACAGGCAGTGTTAGGCTCTGGATCCTGACTATCTGGTTTTCAATCCCAGTTCTGCCATTTACTAGCTATAGGTCTTTAGGCAAGTAACTTCTACTTTCTGTGCCTCAGTTCTCTTATTGGTTAAATGAAAATAATACTAGTTTCAAATGAAAAGGGTTTCTTGGATGATTAGGTTAATATGCATTATGTCTTTATTTCAATACCTACCATATATGGTTAGAGATAATCTGGGACTAGATAGTGACAAGCTTTGAAGGTGCAGGCATTTTTATTTATCCTGTAGGCAATCAAGGCATTTTCAGTCAAGGTATTTATTCTATGAAATGTTGATTTGGAAAAAGAAAGTAATTATATATTAAAAGAACTGAGGGGGCTGGGAAAAATAAGTTGAGATTTGGGGTGCAATTTGTACTCTTAACCAATGACATTATGTGACACTATTTTTGCATAATCAGAATACTTGAGTCTGTGAACGAAAAGTTAGAAGTGGGAATGGATCCTATAAATATTACTGTTAATATTTTTGCTCAAAATATTTTTGCTCCCCACCCCCATGATGTTGGACTATTGATATAACTATCTTGGTATTCAAAGTTTTCTAATAAGGGCAAAAGCAATGGTTCTGTTGATAATGATTCGTTCACAAGGCCATTTTTAGTTTCTGATGCTATCAATCATGCAGAAAAAAAAGCTACTGATTGGCTGAATAATTGATTCTGTTTATCAGTGGGGCATGTATTGCCAATATACAATTTGGAAAGGAAGAAGGATGTCTAGAACCCAGACCGTTTCTTAGACACCACCTAGTGCTACCACATGTAGAGATAAAAGCTAATGGAAGATGACAGTACTGCAGCAAAAGCAGGACAACCAGAAGGTAGGAGCTTCTAGAAGGAAAGTTTTAGATTTTAGATTAGCCTACTAGGAGAAGAACCCATTCAACTGAGGTGCAGGCTTAACATGAAAAAACGTAAAAAAGAAGTGTATAAATACAAACCAAATGTGATGATCAGGTGCGGAAACACAGATGGGAATATTTACCCATATTATAACTTTATATATTATCTTAATATGTGTAAGTATCAACCAATATCCCTACTTTTCCCTTCTCACTTTCCCCTATTTGATTTATGGAATGTAGAGTTGATAATCAACTTGATAATTGAGTCCATATTTAACTGTAAACGCCAATCAAAGGCCCATCAATTATTGTCAGGCATTGTCTCTATAGCTGGGTCAGCTTCATCCTTCTGTAGTTCAGTCACTATTTCATTTTGAATCTGGGGAAAATCTGGGTTAAAATGAAATATTTATGGTTTTTTACTGTTGAGGGAGATACTTTCAGCAGAGCTTATAGCTGATGAGAAAATTTTTTAAACATTGGTATAATGCTGTGCTTTGGAGAATACTGTCTGGGGATTGGAGTGTGAACTAAAAATATGAATACATTTGATTCCTTTTTTTTCTGGCCTGTACAGGAATCTGGAATAGCAAGTGTAACCTAGTAGGAAGCGACAAGCATCAGTTATCAAACTGAACAGGATGTGTCTACAACAGTGACCTCAAGTTGTGGCAAAAAATATGCCACCAGTGGAATGATCATATACTAGTTCGGGGAAGCAGGATCCTCTCAGGATTTTGAAAAATCTATGTGGTTGAAGAAACCCTTGCATGTGAGATATTTCCTCCCAATTAATAAGAAGAATGGAGATTTGAGTAATTGATTGGATAAAATAAAATAATGTTATAGAAGGCATATGCAGAACATTTTCTTTGCAGATCTGAGATGTAGGAATAATTTTTGATGCATAAAATTACTCATTTCTGAATATTAAACTAAAATAACATTACCATATCTTTTTCCTTGTAAAATAAAGAAATACAGAAAATAGAAACCCCAAACACAGCACAAATGCAGTCCTTGAAATTATTTGCTTCAGGACATGTTATGGTCCAGAGTTTTTTCCCCTCCAAATTTCATGTTGAAATGTGACCTCTAATGTTGGAAGTGGGGCCTAGTGGAAGGTATTGAATCATGTAGCACATCTCTCATGAATGGCTTGGTGCCCCTCCCATGGTAACAAGTGAGTTCTCTGTTCGTTCTCATGAGAGCTGGTTGTTTAAAGAGCCTGGTTCTTCCTCCTGTCTCTCACTTCCATTCCCACCATGTGTTGTGCCTTCTCCTGTTTGGCCTTTTGCCGTAATTGTAAGTTTCCTGAGGCTCTTGCTGAAGCAGATCCCAACACCATGCTTCCTGTATAGAATGCAGAACTGTGAGCAATTATTCCTTTTCTTGAAAAATTACTGAGTCTGAAGTATTTCTTTATTGTGATGCAAAAACAGACTGATGTGAGACATTTGCCTACATTTGCAAGAGCAGTATAAATTTGGATCATTCTGTAAATATATTTCTTCTTACTAATTTTTATTCTTCAAATTAAGAAACAGACCATTCTCTTCTTCAACACTTTTTAAAATGTGGCTCCAATGTCATCTTAGCCAGAGAACTTCCCTAACTACTCTATCTAAACTACGACTTTCCCAATCCCCATTTGATGCCAATTTGTTTTACTTCAAAGCACTTGTGAGTACCTGAAACGATAGTATATATTTAGTTGTTTATCATGGCAGGGCATCGTTCACTGTCTTATCCTTCAATACCGGAACAATGACAGTTATGCAATAAAAACTCAGTAAATATTTGTTGACTAAATTTATTCAACTGTTTATATAATTCAATAAAACTTTATTCATTTATTGATGTAGGTAATGCAAATATTTTGCTAATATATTGCTATGTAATCTACTTTTTTGGTTATTGTTATTATGGTAGAATTAATTTTATGTATTCTACTCCTTTCTTTTGATGAAGTTATTATGGGGAATAATTTTGTTTTCCAATCGTATTTCTGAGTGATTTATAGATAGTTTGCTTTTGAAAAGTTGATTTGTAAACTTACTTTGTATCTGACCAATTTTTTCAATTCTTAGTAGTAATTCCAAAAATATTCTAAAATGATATTTAATATCTAAAAATATGCTGAAGTTTGTAGATACATAGTAGTATATTGAATGTTGAAAATGATTGATTGGTAAGCTTATGGAGGCTTCTGAATAGATTATAACCTTCTTGCTGATATTAGTACAGGTTGACTGTCTCTTACCTGAAATGCTTGGGAGCAGAAGTGTTTTGAAATTTGATTTTTTGATTGTGGAATATTTGCCTATACATAATGAGCTATCTTGAAGATGGAACCCATATCTAAACAATAAATTTATTTATATTTTCTATACATCTTACACACATAGCCTGGAGCTAATTTTATTTTAAATAATTTTGTGCACGAAGCAAAGTTTTGACTGTATTTTTACTATGACCTGTCACATGAGGTTAGGTGAGGGGATTCTTCACTTGTGGCATCATGTTGTCATTCTAAAATTTTCATATTTTGAAACATTCGGATTTCAGATTCATATTATAAATGCTCGGTCTGTAGTGTTTTTTAACCTTTTTATCAGTAAGGAAAAGAATGATATTTGACTCATGTTGTATTTCTAAGATTTGCTGAATGACTAGTTGATTGCCACATATCTTTACATCTCTTGCTATTCAAATCCAATCAAGTATGGAAACATAACACAAGAAGGAAGAGACACAGAGTATAACTCTTGACGACTGGTTGAAATCTGTGAACTGACAAATTCCATTTTTTTGGCCCCATTCAAATCCTCCTATAGAGTAGGTGGAGGAGAAAGAGGAAATATAGAAATTAGTCACCTAATACGTGCCTCTGCTGTGCAAATAACTACATTTGTTGTCAGATTGAGGAACTTCAGGCTCCTGTTCTCCCTTTATTCTCCCCAGTTCCATTCTGAGAAGTGTTTAGTGACTTAGAAAGAGTAGTATAGAGGAGGGATAGCATTAGGAGAAATAGCCACAGTAGATGATGGGTTCATAGGTGCAGCAAACCACCATGGCATGTGTATAACTATGTAACAAACCGACATGTTCTGCACATGTACTGCAGAACTTAAAGTATAATAATAATAAAAAAAGAAGACAAACAAATGGCCAACAGGCAAAGGAAAAAAAAGAGCAGTATAAACTATACACATGAAGTCAGCAGCATTTATCTATCTTCTCATTCAAATGCAGTCATCCCTCAATAAGTATAGTGGCCAGAAAATGCACTATAAAATACACATTGTGTTTGAATCCTTTTCCCAGGATAGGTTGGTAGTGGTGATAATGCTTCTCAAGACCCACTACTGAGTGCAAAGTAAAGAAATCTTTTAACCACTCAAACTACACCCATAGATGCATTCAATACAAGGAAGAAGTTGATTCAAGGCTGCAATCTTCTAACCCTTTTAAAGCTCTTGGCTAAACTCCACTTTCCTTGTACTTCAGAATAGCTGAAATCTCTGCCAACAATGTTTGGTATATATTACCTTCCTCAGAACAACATAAATATTTTATAGCCTGGAATGCAGCTATAACAACATGAACTGAGAAGTTCAATGGAGTTATTCACTCTAAAAATTAACTTCTTGAATTGAAAAACTTATTACTTTTCTAAGTAGAGATAGAAAAACTTCAATTCAGATTATAAATGAAAGGTTTTTATTTATATTACCTAGAATTTCCCACATAGGGCATAAGTTGAGAACTGAGCTATGGTTGTTCCTTAGAGAGAATTCTCCTTTTTGTTTGCCAGCTCATTCCTGATTTCTTGTATGGAAAAAGCAGAATTTACATTCTAAACCCCACTGAGATGCTAAAAGTGGGCATATGGATGTAACTCATTGGAATACTCATCTGGGAAAATTAGTGAAAAATTATAGAACAGAATTAGCAGCATTTAGACTATAAAACAAAAGAAACAATCTCCAAGACCTTAAAGCTACTATGCTTTAAGTAGCACCAGAAATAAAATTTGGGCACATATCTTGCAGTTTCCGATACCCTGGGCTACCTCTCTGCGCTCAAACATATTGACCAATATTCTAGTTCCTCCATTTTTCTCCCCTAGTGTTGAAAATGCTCTTTAGAATTCTTGCCTTTTTATGGGCTCAAAATTGGCATGTGATAAACATAGTAAATGTAAGGCTGAATTTTAGAATATCAAAATTATCTTTAGCAAAGTTTTGCATACGGGTGCTAATATTTTTCTCATTAGTTCTTTTCTGTTGTTGTTCTTGAGACAGTCTTGCTCTGTCACCAGACACCAGGATGAAGTGCAGTGGCGCGATCTTGGCTCACTGCAACCTCCGCCTCCCGGGTTCAAGCAATTCTCCTGCCTCAGCCTCTCAGGTAGCTGGGATTACAGGTGCACGCCACCATGCCCAGCTAATTTTTTTTTCTTTTTGTATTTTTAGTAGAGACGGGGTTTCACCATGTTGGCCAGGATGGTCTCCATCTCTTGACCTCGTGATCCGCCCGTCTCGGCTTCCCAAAGTGCTGGGATTACAGGCTTAAGCCACCACGCCGGGCCCTTCTCACTAGTTCTAAGTGCACTATGATGCTTGTTTTATACCAGCAATCCTTCTATCTGAAATCCAGGGAGATAGTGTAGATAATATAGAAGATACTCGAAAAACAAACAAACAAAAGAATAAAAGACAGCTACTGTTATTTGAATTAATCAGACACATCTTAAAAACAAGGAACTGAAACGGTGTTCCTTTGTGCATCTTCTAATATCTACCTGTCCTTATTAAGGAAAGATGATATAGGATTCAAGTATTACTTGGTAGATTGTATTAGTGTTGACATCCAATCTGGTGAAACCAAACAACTTGAAAAGATGCTTTAAACTGAATTATTTAGTAATTTTTATGGGTGAAATTACTGCAGGGACAAGGATCCAGTGAAAAAAATATGAAGGAGAAATCTACATGTGTAAATTGTAATTGTAAATCTCCCCCTCCATATAATTTCCCTGACTGAATTGGTAGAATATTGCTCCAAATAATTATCCTAATTCTCACTGGCCTAGGAAGTCTTAACACAAAGGATACTAGAATTTCTAGGGGTGTGTGTGTGTGTGTGTGTCTGTGTGTGTGTGGTAGATGACTGCAGCATAGATTATGAGTTCAAATATGGAATGAGAGACTTGAGGTCTGAGATCTGAACAAAAATCACATGATGAGGTAATTTTGCCAGGGAAATTGATGGCAAGTTTTTAGCAAGATAGGCTTTCTTTTAAAATTCTTGTTGCTACTTGTATACAGCCTGAGAGGGATGACACTAGCTCTTCTTAAAGGACTCTCAGTTTTACTAACTTTTTTTCTGAGCAGATAACAGCCTCCTGCAATCATCCTGCATGGCTCTGAATTTTTGCTGTTTCCTCTACTTTGAAGATTAGTTCAGAGCATGGGCACAGAAACCTTACATTTTCCTTCATGTTTTCTCCTTCCTCAAACTGTTGTCTGAAGAAAATCCGGGTGTTGAGCTAGAGTGGTTGATAAAAATGTGTTTTTTAGTGATGTTCAGAAAATGTACTAAACATTTTCCTAGTTTAGGTTTAAAAAACAAATGAGGTTACTAAGAGCCAAAATCTAGATTTTCGATAAATGAGAGTGGCCTATAATTTGTAATAAAATATCTATATAGAGTTACTGAGAAAAAGTAATTATAATAAAAACATATAATTAGGTTCATAACTTTCTTCCCCAAATAGTGAGCAGTGAGGTCAACCAACACATTGAAGATTAAATGTAAGCAAAAAAACACTGTAGTCTTGTGTTTTTTCAGCCTTGCCGACATTTCTCTCTCTTGCCAACTTACCAGTGAAAGGTAGTGATATATTTTGCGGTCTAAAAGAGAAATGTGGATGTTGGTGAAATATATGCTATTGCTTTTTCACAGCTTGACATACCACATCCTAGAAGTCTGTTTTGTTTTAACGTAGAAAACAAGTTCAGAAAATTACTGCCTTTTGAAAAACAAATTTTCACTTGAAACTTCAGAGGACTGTAATCCATATAACACAACCAACTGTTGGAGTAAAGGAAGCCACTGATAATTATGAATCTACCCTCATCAACATCTTTCAATTAACTATAAACTTCATCTCATCACTTTCACAAATTCTAGTGAAGAGAATAATAAACTGTCAATGGAGATGTTTATTTAATTGTGTGAAATTCAGAGTAGAATCCAATGTCTTTGGTTTCAAAATAAAAAAGAGAGTTTCAACAGCTGGGTTTCAAAGACCATGCAAATTTGAGCCTTATGGGCAACTGAACTGTGAATGCAAGACTTAACTGCCTTTGGCTTGCTCATTTGGAGCCCTTCCCTATCTGTGCACATGCTCTCCAAAGCCATTCGTCTTGTATCTAATTTCCTGCAAACATACAGACGTTTCTGCTCCATTGCACAGCCCACCTAATGCTTTATTCATTTGATTTGATTTATTTATACTGCATCTTTCTCCCAGTATTCTTATGTGAACTTAATACAAATTCAATACCCAAGGCAAACCTAGCAGCCAAAACTGGTTTTAACGGAAGTAGAAACTTACAAGGAAAGTATGCACAGATGAGTTATGCTCTCTGCTCTCAAGATCCTATCAGCAGGAAGGTTTCAGAGGTGTTCCCAAAGTAAGACTGCATTGCCTCTGAAACTTTTAGAGAACACATTTGGGTTGGCAGTCATATTCAAAGTAGCAATTCTGAAGGCAGCTATTGGATGATAACTAGACAGTTAGTCCTTAAGACTGACATAACAATTGCTGAGGTTCCTTCCCCCAAAATTCTGGGGATTTTAAAGGGAAATAATACATTAAAAAAGTAACGATGTTAGAACCTTCTGAAAAAACATACAAACAATGAACTGTGAGAATTCTATTTCTGAAATTTTGTTTCAGATGTAAAAATATGAAAACTACTGGCAAAGTAGACAAGGGAGGGAGAAAATTAGCCACTCAATTTACAAAGTATATGCTACTTTATAAAATGAAAGCTTAGTTTTTACACTTGTGTAGACAAAATGTAGAATTCTAGAAGTCTAACTTCTTGGTATTTGGCAAATTAAGAATTAAAAGTTTGCTCACCCTAAGTTAGTTGATCAGACCCCACATCAAACAAGTAAAATTACTGTTTGAGATGAAAATAAAACAACAGAGACCTTTGAACTTTTAGCATGATTAAGAGCATAGACTCTAGAGGTCAGATACATTTTATAGCATAGGAAAAACAATCAAATATCATAATAGATTCTAATGATCATTTAACCTGACATCAGTCAATCAAGAATACAGAAGTCACCCATGTATTCTAGGTATATGGGGTTTAATATATGAATCAAGGTGGCACGTAATTGTTGGAAGAGCTGATATCAAGGAAGTTAACATGGAAAATCTTAAACTGAAATTATTGAATACTTGATAGTTCTCAAGACCTAACCAATAAGGTGCTATATTTCTCAGGGATCTCCAGGAAGCTTTCATCAACATACTCAGTCTACAGTGGTAAGGCTTGTAGTTTTAGAGTTCAGTAGGAAGTTACTGGGTCTCATGTTTGTCCACGCTTTGGACTGCAACTACCTTGAAAACACAATAGATTCTCCTTTTTTATCTTACAAATCTCATGGAAATACCTTTCATTAACAAACTTTAACCTGGAACCATACTCAAAAGAAGATTGTAGAAACTGTAGCCTGTATCTTTATAATCTTAATTGCATTCCTGAGTTAGACCTAGAAGGGGTTAGATTTGAAGTCATGATAAATTAATGGTGAAATTGCCAGTCCAGTTTTTGAAGGGTATTTCAGGGAAGTACAGGAAATTGTGTTTTAGATAGACAAACAGGAAAACCACTGTCAAAGTAGATACTACTAGAGGGAGGAAAACATTCAATTCCAAAAGTATATGGTGCTTTATAAAAGTTTAGTTTTTGCACTTGTGTAAACAAAATATGGAATTTTAGAAGTCTCACTTCTTGGTGTTTAGCAAATTACTTTAAGGTTGCAAGTTACTAAAGGAAATGACTTAAAAGGACAATTAACTTTAAAAGGAATTAGCTACAAATTTGTGTGATAAGCATATTTTGAGAAACTGTCTAGCTCATAAAACAATGAAGTTTCCTTTCCTCTGCAGCTTTATTACAACCCTAGTCTCTCAAGCCACATAATATTTATGAAATCCTTGTTCACAGTTTATTTGACCATGAAAAGGCATTTGGCTCAAGCTAGTTGATAAGATTCTTCTCTCGGAAATTGTAGATGAGTCTGGGCTTCTCTTGCAACTTCCAGATGTGACCTTGAGACCTCTGGGTTAGCTAAGTTCTATGTGCTATGCAAATAAGAATGGCAATCTACTGAGAGAGTAAAATGAGAAAGTCCAGAGAGAATAAGACTTAGGAAGTGTAGTGTGTGCTACAACTTTCCAACTTCCTGTTGCAGTCTCATTGGCAAACCTGGAATTGCTGCCCTTGGATTCTATGAGAAATCCCTTTGTCCATATGGTAAATATATATTCTCAGCCCATCTAGGGTATTTTTTTCTTTTTCCTTAAAATACCTTGAGTTTGCTTCTGTTACCTGCGACCATAAATATCTAACAAAGAACTGTCATTACATGTAAAATATTTTTTATTCAATTTAATCTGAGTGTATCTCTCGAGCAAAATAATTTCATTACTTGTTACTCTATTTCTGATTCATTTATTCATTTTCATAACTTTTAACTGACCTTCCTTCTCCTATTCCTACCTCCCTAAAAAGAAAATGAGAAGAGAAATAAAATCTGAAATTCAAATCATGTGGCTTGGACTTGCTAAAAACACCAGCAAATGAGAGGCAATTAAATTTAATGACAAAAAATGAGGCTTTAGTAAGGCTTTAAAGTAGTCCGTTCCTAAACCTGTGGGGCAAATGAACCACAATGTTATCTTTCAGCAATATAATCAAAGCTATACTCTAGAGAGAATGCATGAGATTTCACATAAAATGACAGATTGCCAGCTTCTCTTCAGCAAGGTAATTGGCCACACTGGTAAGTATATTATTGCCAACACAAAATATTGTAATAGGTATGGAAACCTGAGCTAGCAACAGCAGATTTAGCAGGTAAGTTAAAAATTTGGCAGAGCAATATTTTTTTCAATTGGTTTTCATATAAGGTAAAAGACGCAAGTGCGTGTACATACACACACAGAAAAAGAGAGAGGAACAATTTCTTGTTGGTGCAAGGCTTTACTAAAACATTAAAAATGCACATTATTGCTGATATCTGCTTCCTCAATTTCATAAGAAAAAAACCAGTAACTGTCACTTCATGTATTATTTCTAGCCATTGCTTTTGTATTATTGCATTAAAGCTAATTTTATTCACTTAGGCCAAACATAAAACGTGACCACAAAAGCATTCAACAGGAAACATTTATGACCTAAATAATTCAGGCAGCAGAAGAATTTAGATTGCTTAGTTTCCTTTAAATAATTTAGGGGTGGCACTTAAGGGCACCGAATAATCAATCCACTCACGAATTGAGGAGCAAAATTATGGCATATAATTTTTGATATTTAAATCTTAGACATCTTTTGTCTTTTGTTCCAGAATAATGAATCTGAAAAAGAATTGTTTTAAAAGGAATGGGTTATGTGTAGAATTTTAAATATCAGCTCTTAGCAGCTCATCGGTGCCACTTGGGCTGAGTCCTCTGCAAGAAGCTAAAACATTATAGCCCAACCTAAGGCTCAGCTGGAATAAAGCCTTGTTATTCTTTTCCTGCAAGGCTCAGGTCACACAAATAATTTTCATCATTTTAATACTGTATATCAAAAAGGAGAATAGATTAAGTTGTGTTCAGGTGAACCAGAGTCATGACAAAATCTTCTTGTAGTAATAATTTCAAATAATATAAAGTATTTGAGGATAACAAACTCACAAGGTTTCTTTCTGCTATAGTTTGAATATGTCCCCTAACGTTCATGTTCAGCGCATAAAACAATAATGTTCATGTGTTGGAAATTTAATGCCCTTTGCAACCGTTTTGAGAGGTGCTTAGATCATGATGGCTGAGCCCCCATGAACGGATTAATGTCATTATCCCAGAACAGATTCATTAGTGTGAGAGTGGGTTGTTATAAAGGGGAGTGGGGCCTTCTCTTGCTCTCTCTTGCCATGTGATGCCTTCTCCCATGTTATAAAGGTCCTCGTTAGATGTGGCCTCTTGATCTTAGACTTCTCAAACTCCAGAGCCACAGCCAAATACATTTTTGTTCATTACAAATTACCCAGTCTGTGGTAGTCTGTTATAGCAACACAAAGCAGCATAGATGGAAAACTGATACTGAGAACTGAGGCAGTTACTGTAAACAAATACAGATGGTGTCCACTTACAATCATTCAACTTACGATTTTTTTAACTTAATGATGGTGCAGAAATAATATGCATTTAGTAGAAACTGTATTTTCAGTACCCAGACAACTATTCTGTTTTTCAGTTTCAGTACAATATTCAATATATTCATGAGATATTAAATACTTTATTATGAAATAGACTTTGTATTAGATGATTTTGCCTGACTCTAGGTTTATGTGAGTATTCTGAGCACATTTGAGGTACACTAGGTTAAGCAATGATGTTCAGTAAGTTAGGTGTATTTTTAAAATTTAACTGAATTTAATTTTTATTAATTTTTACTTTTTTAAAGACAGGGTCTGGTTTTTTTGTACAGGTTGGAGTGCAGTGGGGCTCATTGCGGCCTCAACCTTCCAGGCTCAAGCAATCCTCCTACCTCAACCTCCCAAGTAGCTGGGACCACAGTCACCTGCCACCATGCCTGGCTAATATTTTTAATTTTTGTAGAGACAGGGTCTCCCTGTGTTGCCCAGGCTGGTCTTGAACTCCTGGACTCAAGCAGTCCTCCCACCTTGACCTCTCAAAGTGCTGGAATTGTAGATGTGAGCCACTATGCCTGACCAGCCAGGTGCATTTAACACATTTTCGGCTTATAATATTTTCAATTTATGGTAAGTTTATCCACACATAACCCCATCAGAAGTTGAGGAGCATCTATATCTGAAAATGTGGAAGTGGCTTTAGAACTAATAAGTAGAGATTGAAAGAGTTTGGAGGAGCAAATTAGAAAAAGCCTCAATTACCATAAATAGAGCATTAAGCATAATTTTGATGAAGGTTTAGAAGATGAGAACCGTAGGGAATGTCTAGAACTTTTTAGAGATGATTTACATGGTTGTATTCAACATGCTGGTAGAAATCTGGATAGTAAAGGCCATCTAATGAGGTCTCAGATGGGACTGCGGAATAAAGTATTGGAAATTGGAGTAAAGGCCATCCTGGTTTACAGTTGCAAAGAACTTGGAAGAATTGTGTCCATTTCCTAGGATTTTGTGGAAGCAGAATTTAGGAGTGATGAACTAGACTATCTGGCAGAAGAAATATCTAAACGGCAAAATGTTCAAAGAGCTGCTTGACTTCTTTTGACCACTTACAGTAAAAGGAGAGGAGAGAAAAATGATTTAAATATGGAATTTATAACCAAAAAAGAAAGTAGAAAGTAAAAATTTTGAAAATGTTCAACCTGTCATGTAAAGAATAAAAAGACGTGTATAGGCGAAGAAACTAAGGTTGTATCCAGGGGACTATTTACTAAAGAAATTAATATTAAGAGAAGAAAGCCAGGTTTTATTGACCAAGACAATGAGAAAATGACCCAAAGGCATTTCAGAGATCTCTGCGGCAAGCTAGGACTAAGGTCAAGATGTCCAGAGAGGTGCCTGGAGAATCCCAACATTCATTGCCCTGCACTGGCTCTGGATTCTGCTCCCTGAATTCTGACACAGCAATCCTCAGCTGCCCAGCCATAAATCAAGTAGGCTCAGGTGTGCCTTGACCAGCTGCTCTGGAAGGTATGAGCCTTAAATCTTGGTAATGTCCATGTGGTGCTAATCCTGTAGGCATGCAAAATGCAAGAGCTGTGGGGCTAGGGACACCTCCGTCTAGATTTTGAAGATGCTACAAGCAGCCTGGGAGGCCCAGGCACAGACTTGCCACAGGGCTGAGCCGTTGCAGAAAGTCCCCACTAGGTCAATACATAGTGGAATCATGGAAGTAGGGCAGTCTCTGAGATCTCAGAACTGTAGGGCTGCCAGTGTGCAGCTATAGCCTGGGAGAGCAGCAAGCATGAGTCTCCAATCCAAGACAGTGGCTGGATGGGGTGAGCCCAGTAACAACATAGAGGCCGGACTGCAGGAAGCCTTAGGGGTCCAAGCCCTGCACTAATGTGCCCAAGATATGGGACATAGAGTCAAAGGAGATTACTAAGGAATCTTATCATTTTATATTGTTTTTCTTCTTGGGCTTTAGACACCAGAGACCAGATTCTCTCTTTTTATTGCCTGTATTCTCTTTCATGGAAAATAAATGTCTATCTTAAATCTATCTCACCACTGCATTTTGGAAGGAGATAACTTACTTTTACAAGCTCAGAGCTAAAGGATAAATTGCCTCAGAATGAATAGTGTCTTGAGAGTCATCCATATACGATATAGATGAGACTGGATTTTTGAACTTTTGATTTGATGCTGAAATAAGTTAAAACTTCGGGGCTAGAAGAATAAAAGGTATTTTGCATGTGAAAAGGATGTTGACTGAGGGGGATGAATGTGTCCCCAAAGTTCATGTTTTAGAAACTTAATCCCCAGTGCAACTGTGTTGAGAGGTGTTGATCAGAGATAATTAGGTCATAGGAGCTCTGCCCTAGGGAATGGATTAATGTCATTCTCATGAGCATGAGTTCACTACCGGGAGAGCAAGTCTGTTATAAAACTGAGTATAGTCTTTATTACTCCCTCTTGCTGTGTGGTGGTGTCTTCCACTGTATTATGATACAGCAAGAAGACCCTAACCAGCTTCATAACCTTAATCTTGGACTATCCAGCTTCCAGGATCATAAACAATATAAATTGCTGTTCATTATAAATCATCTAGTCTGTGGTATTTTGTTTTAGTAGCACAAATAGATTAAACAAGTTTCCTTGACCAAGCCAAGAAAGGCATTTGCTTGCATATTTATGCTAATTGATTGTTTAGTTTTAAACACACCACACGGTTTTAACAAAGCATAATTAAAATAAATTTAAGCTAATGATGAAAAGGAGCACATTAAATAAGCAAATTTACATAATGAAGTGGTTTGGTTTAGACATTTTAATTTTATAAGATTTTATTAAACACGTAGCATTGAAATGAAGAGAGATAAGTAAGTTACATACTTATAAGCCCCTTAAATTTACTAGCTGATTAAGTTTCAACAAATAAACAGGTAATTCACAATTTCATGACTGTTTACTAAAAATACTTCCATAGAGAACAGTTGCATCTGGTTTTTAAAATTTATTGTTTTTATTATTTTGCTTTCTGTTTTATTTCCTTTGTTGTTACTTTTTATGACAAGCAATATTTTATTTTAAAATCAGTTTTAATGAGGTATAATTTACATAAAACAATTTCACATTAAAAGTGTAGATTGAAGGCTTTTGACAACAGTATACACCTGCTTAATGACCATCTCCATAAAGACAGAGTACATTTCCATCACCCTAGAAGCATCTTTTGTGTTGCTTTGCTGCCTGTTCCCTATGACTTCCCCTCAAGAGCCAAGCAACTACAGATCTGATTTCTTTGATTATAGATTATTTTTGCTTGCTCCAAAATTTCTTATACACAAAAATCACCCAGTAATTGTATTTTGTATCTGCCTTATTTTAGTAAGCATAGTGCCTGTGAGCTTTACCAATGTGATTGAATGCATTAGTAGTTTGCTCCATTTATTTACAAAGTAGGATTATGCTGTAGGAATACACTATAAGTTGTTTGTGTATTCACTTTTTGATGGACATTTCTGTTCTTTCCAACTTTTGGCTTTTGTGATACTAATTTTATTTTAAGATGATTTCAATCCTGAATTTATATTCAATTTAGATAAAAGTTACAATAATAGCACAAATAATTTAATTTTCCCTTAATCATTAAATAATTAGTCAATAATATGATGCTTCATTACCCCAAATACTTTGATGTATAATTTCTATAAACAAAACCACAGTATGACCTTACAAAACCACAATATGACCATCAAAGTTAATGCTGATACATTATCGTTATTGAATCTACAGACCTCATTTAAATTTCATTAGTTGTCCCAAGGATTCAAACCATGAGAGCATGTTGCAATCTCTTTAACATCCTTCAATCAGAGATAGCTCCTCAGTCTTTCCTTGCCTTTCATGATCTTAATATTTTTGAAATTACAACCAACTACTTGGTAAATGTTCCCCAATTGGGATTTGCTTAATGATTTTTCATGATTAAAGTTACATATTTTTGGCAAGAATATGAGAGAAGTGACATTATGCTCTTGTCATTGTATCTTATTAGTTACTACACAATTTTAATTTGTCCATTACTGGTGATGTTAATTTTGATCATTTGATTAAGGTGGCATCTGCTATGCTTTTCCACTCTAAAATTATGCATGTGCACTTTTATGATTAACAAGTATTTTATAGGAAGGTACTTTGAGACTGGGTAAATTCCCATTGCTCATCAAAATTTAATCTACTCATTTAGCATTCCCTGATATGTTTTGGCTAAATTAATATTACTGTGCCAAATTGTGATTTTCTAATTCTATCCTTCATTTTACATTTATTAGTTGACATTATGCCAAAAGTAAATATGTTCTATTATCTGCACCTATTTATTTGTTTATTTATATTAATATGGATTCATGGATTCTTAATGTTTAAGTGACTTTTAATTGGTAAATTGTCCTAATCTGTTCAGTTAAAATCCCTTTAAGCTAGCCTTTTTGTTCTTTCACATATCTTTATCATTTTTGAGTATGTTTTTCTTTGTGATAAAAGATTTTTTAGCTTTATTTTTAATTTTTCCTATCCCTACTCTAAAACCAGAAATCAGTCATTTCACCAATAAGTCTTGGGGTGCAGCACGATGGCACAACATAAAGCTCCGTGGATCATTTCTCCTGCAAAGACACCAAGTTAACAACTATGTGAGAAACTTAACAACTACAGAGAAAAAACACCTTATGAGAACAAAAAACCAAATGATTGCTCACAGTACCTGGTTTTATCTTCACATTGCCAAAAGAAGTACTGAAGAGATAGAAAAACAGTCTTGAATCACCAACACCACCCATCCTCCATCCCCTGCAGTGATGGCTCCGTGATATGGAGAGCATCTCTGGGTACTGAGGGAGGGAGAACACATCAATTGTGAGGCATTGAACTCAGTGCTGTCCTGCTAAAGAAAGGAAAACCAGACCAAACTCAACCAAAAGCCACCCACAAACGGAGCATTTAAATCAGCGTAGACAGAGGGGAATCTCCTATCCCAGTGGTCTGAACTTGAGAGCTCACAAACCTTGCCACCAAGGGCCAAAGTACTGTTGGTTTCCTAGTACACTTAGAGTTTACCAAAAGGCAGTCTAGGTTAGGTGAGTCTTGGGGCTGAACTAGGCCCTGAGACAAGAGATTGGGGTAGGGGTGAAGGGCATGTGACATGAGATACCAACTGAGGCAGCTGAGAGGGTGCTGGCATTACCAGTCTTTTGCCCTAGGCTGCACAGCCCATGGAACCAAAAGAGACCTCCTTCCTTTCACTTGAGGAAAGGAGAGAGAAAAGTGGCTGCTGACTTTGGCAGGAGCCCCCTAGCCACTCTGACAGGCAAGCCTGTGTCTGCTAACTCCTTTCATCTGTCACTTGGCCAGAGTCTGTGGGACAGACTTGGTAGGATACGGCACCAATCGAAGTTGTGAGGTCTCCATTCTGGACCCTAGCTTCCAGATGACATTTCTAGACACACCTTAGGCCAAAAGGGAAGCTGCTGCCTTGAAGGAAAGGACCCAGTCCTGGAAGCATTCATTACCTGCTAACTGAAGAGTCCCTGGGCCCTGAACAACCAACAGCAATACCCAGGTAATACACTGAGGACCTTGTATGAGCCTCTGAGACTTGATGACTTCAGGTGAGACTCAGCACATTGCCAGGTATGGTGGCTATAGGGCAAAATTCCTTCTGCTTGAGAAAAGCAGAGGGAAAAGTAAAAGGAACTTTATCTTGCACCTTAGGGACCGGCACTACCACCATGTGGTAGAGCACCAAGTGGGTTCTTAAGAGTCCCAAGTCCCTCGTTCCAGGACTTGAGTCTTGGATGGCATTTCTGAACCTTCCCTGGGCCAGAGGGGAGCCCACTTCCCTACAGGGTGAATCTCAGGCCAGGTAGCATTCACCACAAGCTAACTTAAGAGACCTTGGGACTTATCCCACATATATCTAGTGGTGGAAGTCTGGCAGTACTCATGTGACCAGGAGTGGTGGTGGCTATGGGGTGAGGCCCCTCTGCCTTTGGAAAGAAGAGGGAAGAGTAGGAAGGATGGTGTCTTGTGGTTTGCCAGCTTAGCCGCAATAAAATAGAACACCAAGTAGACTTCTAAGGTTTTTGACTCTAGTCCTTGACTCCTGAATGGCAATTCTGGACCCACCCAGAGCCTTGCCACCCTGAAAGGAAGGACATAGTTTGGCTGGTTTTGACACATACTGACTGTAGAGATGCAGGGCCTTGAATGAACATAGGCAGTAGCCAGGGAGTGGTTACAGCAGGTGATGGGTGAGACCCAGTATCATGCTGGCTTCAGGTCTGAAGTAGCACAGTCATAGTAGCAGTAGCCACAGAAGTGTGACATAAACATGTCACTCCAACCCAGTGTTAGGTGGCTAAGAACAGAGAAAGAGACTCTATATGTTTGGGAGAAAGTAAAAGAAGAAGAGTCTCTGCTTGGTAATCCAGAGAACTCTCCTGGATCTTGTCAAAGACCATAAAGGTGGTACCTCTATGAGTCTGCAAGAACCACAGCATTACCAAGCTTGGGCTGACCACTAAAGCAGAAGCAGTTTAGAGCACAACACTCAAGTTCTGTCAAGTATCTGGAAAGTCTTTGCAAGAAAGTTGGCTACAAATAAGCCCAGACTGTGCAGACTATAATAAATATCTATTTCTTCAATGCCTGGAGACCAAAGAAGATTTACTAGCATCAACACCATTCAAGAAAACACGACCTCACCAAGTGAACCAAATAAGGCACCAGCAACCAATGTCGTTGAAACAGGGATATATGACATTTCAGACAGAGAATGCAAAAGAGCTGTGTTAAGGAAACTGAAAGAAATTCAAGATAATACAGAGAAGAAATTCAGAATTTTATCAGATACATTTAACAAACTTTGAAATAATTACAAAGAATCAAGCAGAAATTCTGTGAATCAAGCAGAAATCAAGTGAAAAATTCACTTGGAATACTGAGGAATACATCAGAGTTCATTAATGCAGAATAGATCAAGCAGAAGAAAGAATTAGTGAGCCTGAAGACAGATGATTTGAAAATACAGAGTCAAAAGAGACAAAAGAAAAAGCAATACAAAACAGAAGCAAAAGGGCAAATCTAAGAGTCATTGACATTAAAGAGAAGGTAGAGAAAGAGAGACAGAAAGTTTATTCTAGAGGATAATGACAGGTAATTTCTCAAACCTAGATTATATCAATATCCAAGTACAAGAAACTCTCATTAAGGAGATTTTACCCAAAGAAGACTACCTCAAGGCATTTCATAATCAAACTCCCAAAGGTCAAGGATAAAGAAAGGATCCTAAGATCAGGAAGGGAAAAGAAACGAATAACAGACAATGGTGCTCCAATATACTTGAAAGCAGATTTTTCAATAGAAACCTGACAGGCCAGGAGAGAGTGGCATAAAATATTTAAAGTGCTGAAGGAATAAAACTTTTACCCTAGAATAGTATATCTGGCTAAAATACACTTTAAACATGAAGAAGAGACTCTGAGACAAGCAAAAGCTGAGGGATTTCATCAATACCAGATCTATTCCAAAAGAAATGCTAAAGGGAGTACTTCCATCAGAAAGTAAAGGACATTAATGAGCAATAAATAATCACTTGAAGGTACAAAACTCATGGGTAATAGTAGCTACACATAAAAATACAGAATATTATAACACTGTGACTGTGGTGTGTAAACAACTCTTATCCTTAATAGAAAAACTAATGAACTAACAAAAAATAGTAATTACAATTTTTCAAGATATAGTCAGTACAATAAGATATAAATAGAAATAAAAAATTAAAAACCAGGGGGATGAAGTTAAGGCAAGTTGTTGTTAGTTTTTTTTTTTGCTTGTTTGTTTATGTAAATAGTGTTAAGTTGTAAGTTAAAATAATTGATTATAAGAGTATTTGCAAGCCTTATGGTAACCTCAAACAAACAAAAAGAACCAGACAATGGATACTAGACAAAAGCAAGAAACTAAATAATATCACCAGAGAAAATCGTCTTCTCTAGAGAAAGCCAGAAATGAAAGTAAGAAAAAACAGAAGGCCACAAAACAACCAGAAAACAAGTAAAATGGCAGGAGTAAGTCCTACTCATCAGTAATAACATTGAATATAAATGGACTAAACTCTCCAACTAAAAGATATAGACTGACTGACTGGATGAAAAAGCAAGATCCATTGATTTGTTCCCACACAAATCACACTTCATCTATAAAAGACACACATACTGAAAATAAATGAATGGTAAAAGAGATTTTATGCCAATAGAAACTAAAAAAGAGCAGGAGTCACTATACTTACATCAGACAAAATAGATTTTAAGACAAAAATTGTAAGAAGAAACAGAAGTTCACTATGTAATGTTAAGGAGTCAGTGCACCAATATGGTATAACAGCTTTAAATATATATGCACCCAACACTGGAGCACTCAGATATACAAAGAAAATATTAGAGCTAAAGAGAAAGATACACCCCAATACAATAATAGCTGGAGACTTCATCACCCTACTGTCTGCATTGGATAGATCTTCCAGACAGAAAATCAACAGTGAAAGCTCAGACTTAATCTGCACTATAGACAAAATAGATCTAATAGATATTTAAAGAACATCTCATTCAAAACTTGCAGAATACACCTTCTTTTCCTCAGCACAGGGACCATTCTCAAAGATAGACCATATGTCAGGTCAGAAAACAAATATTAAAACATTTAAAAAAATGTGAAATATCAGGCTTCTTCTCTGACCAGAATGAAGCAAAATTAGAAATTAATAACAAGAGGAATTTAGGAAACTATACAAAGACCTGGAAATTAAACAATATGCTTCTGAAAGACCAGTGGGTACAATGAAAATATTCAGAAGGAAATTGAAAAATATCTTGAAACAAATGATAATGGAAACACAACATACCAAAACCTATGGGACAGAGCAAAAGCAGTACTAAGAGGACATTTTATAGCTTTAAGTGCCTACCTCAAAAAAGAGGAAAATCTTTAAATAAACAATCCAACAGTGCATCTGAAAAGACTAGAAAAGCAAGAGCAAACTAAACCCAAAAATAATGGAATAAAAGAAATAATAATTATCAGAGCAGGCAGAAATAAAATTGAAGTAAAAAAATACAAAATATCAATGAAATGAAAAGGTGGTTTTTTGAAAAGTTAAACCAAATCAATAACCTTTACCCACACTAAGAAACAAAGAGAGAAGATCCAAATAAATAGAAACAGAAATGAAAAAGGACACATTAAAACTGACTGTGGAAATTCAAACGATCATTAGTGGTTCTTACGAGCAGCTGTATGCAAATAAACTGAAAAATCTAGAAGAAATGAACACATTCCTTGATATACACAACCCACCAAGATTGAACCAGGAAGAAATCTAAAACCTGAACAGATCAATAACAAGTAACAAGATCAAAGCCATAGTAAACACTCTTGTAGTAAAAAGCCCAGGACCTTACAGCTGAATTTTGCCAAACATTTAAAGAAGAACTTATATGAATCCTCCTTTGCCAAACCTTCACAGCTGAATTTTGCCAAACATTTAAAGAAGAACTTATATGAATCCTCCTCAAACTATTCTGAAAAAGAGCAGGAGGGAATACTTCTAAACTCACTCTATGAGGGCAGTATTACATGGATATTATCAATGAGTCTTGGGTCCTTTTAGTGGATAAAAGTATTTAGAAACCAAGATCAGAACCCTAGATGTATTTATTACCCTTGGGTGTCACTGCTTCAGACTTTTTTCAGTGGACAGAATTAAGTAGTGTTTACAAGTATGTGCACATTTAAATATATATATATATATATATATGTTATATGTGAGATAACATTATATCTGTATAAACATGAGTTCACTTGATATTTTCATTTTTAGAGACAAGGTCTTGCTGTGTTTCTCAGGCTGGAGTACAGATGCACAATCATAGCTCACTGCACCCTCAAATACCTGGGCTCCAACAATTCTCCTACCTCTGCCTTCTGACTAGCTGTAACTACAAGCATGCACCATCATGTTTGACTAGTTTTAAAACATTTTTAAAATTTATTTTTACATTTTTTTAGTAGAGACAAAGATCACCATTTTGCCCAAGCCACTCTTGAATTCCTGGGCTCAAGTGATCCTCCTTCAACTTCAACCTCCCGAAATGATGAGATCACAAGCATAAGCCACCACACCTGGTCTCATCTGATATTTTTAATTTTAGTTTGGCAAGGAGTTATTTATTTCAGTTTTTTCCATTTCCATATTTGTAACTTTTCTCTGGAGAAACATATATCCCATAATTTTTAATATATTACATAGTAAATTCCTTCTCCCATTATGTTACCAATCTCTCTTTGCCACCTCACTACCCCCTTACTCCTTTTCTGCCTGTTCTTTTCACCCTACTTAGGCTCTGTCAACCACCTTCAGTACTAGATACCAGCACAAGGACATGGGCCTCATTTTGTTCTGGAAAAACATCTTATATCAAATGGCTGCCACCTCCCTCAGCCCTGACTGAGAGCTAACTTTCTTGATCCCTTCAAATGGATAAATTATTCAGGGAGAAAAGAAGGAAGGAAAGAAGGCAGGCAAGCAGCCACTATCATAATTTTAAAAATTTATTCTCTCCAAGAGGCTTTTCTTTGGTAAAAACTATTTTCCCAAATTACTCCTTCAGGATAACCAGGTTGAAAGAATGAACGACTTTTTTATTTTTCCTGTAAAGAGCATGTTGATTAATGTATTTATAAGATTTGATACAAATTCACTTGGAACTGTTCAGTTATATGAATGAACAAATCAGAGGTTTAGAAATACAAGAGATAGTGATTGACATTCATCTTCCAAACAAACCATTTTAGAGCTGAAGTAATAAGAGGTGAGATGACTTTCTGAAAGCTATACAATTGGTAGCATTAGAATATTTGAATTTATTTAGCAAAACCGGAAATTTTTTTTCTGTATCTTTATTTATTTCTCACAATTGATATTTAGCTTTTTAGGAATACCAATAAGGATTTTCAGAATGGTTCATCATTTCCGTTGTGTAGAAAATCATAACATTAATCACCATTTATTGATTGGCTACTAGGTGGCACATACTGTATTCAAAGCCTTTCATAGATTTGTCATTGCTCTGTCAGATTTTACTGTTTGTGTGTGTACATTAAGAAAACTAATTGCACAAAGGTTAAGTCACTTACTCAGGGTCATCTCTTTAGGTAGTGGCAGAGTTAGGATTCAAATCCAGAGGTGTTGGATTCTAAATCTCTACTATGCTAGAAAGCTTCTTTATATTTTGGGTAGAGGTCCATGCATCAGTTAGTACTAATTAAATTGCCTTAATAAAAGTGAGGATTTATTGGTTTATACACTTGATGAATCTCATTTCAGTTGCAACTTGATGAAGCCACAATGTCAAGCTAGGAGCTTGTTCCATGTTATTTATTTATTTTTCTTATTCACAGCTCAGCACTGCTCTTAGAATGTTGTCTTTATCTCAGGCTCAATGAAGAACAAGTTGGTTGTAAGAGCTACTGTCTATATTCAACCAAGTTTAAGATGGAGTCTTTTCCCCTAGTAATTCTAGCAAATGCCCCAGTGTTTCAATTACTGCAACCAGGTAAATATTCTGAATAAAAATCCCCCCAAATATGATAGCATGGTGGTAAAGTAGGTACAAAGTAGTTTTCCATAGGAAATTAAAAGTAGTGTTCTGTAAGAAGACTGGAAAAAGTGAGGTGACAAAAACAAAAGAGTTACTACATCTCATTATGAAGAATTATTATCAAGTAGAGTTTATGATTCTATTGTATTTTACCTTCATCAACAACAACAGGGCTAATATTCCTCACACCATATTGTCTTGATTGTGCTTAAGGCTTCATAACTAAATTATGCCTGAGGTTAATGCATTCTCTAAGAGCAGGCTTTGTCCTGTGAACTCAAGCTGGATGATTTTGTCTTCATCAAAAGTACAACATTTAATGAATGTTTAAGTGTAAAATTTGCTTTTTAATGCCTTAATCAACATCAGAGAAATTGTCTCAAGAATGAGTTAAAGAAGACTAAATATAATTATTTCTTCATAAATTGACCTCATGCCAGATGTTGGGGCCAGTGTTTTTGACCTGTTGCTATTGATTCAGTAACTTTTTACCTGAGTCGAATTCAAACTTCGGACATTTCTCTTTTAGTTAAAGCATTTTTTCTTACATGATTATCCAGTGGCCAACCTTTACTGAAATTTACCAGATGCAGTCATGTGCCACATAATGATGTTTTGATCTATGACAGATTACATATACAACAATGGTTTCATGAGATTATAATGCAGCTGAAGAATTTCTCTTGCTTTGGGACATCATAGCTGTAGGGCAACACATTACTAATGATCTTCCTGACCCTCTGTATATCTATCCAGGACAATGTTTGTGTTTATGTTTTAGTTTTTAACAAAAAAATTGAAAAACCTTGGCCTGTTTAACATAGCAAGATTTTGTATCTACAAAAGAAGAAAAGTTAGCCTGGTATGGTGGTACATGTGCCTATAGTCCCCCCTATCAGGAGGCTAAGGTGGGAGGATTGCTTAAGCCCAGGAGTTTGACTCTGTGGTGAACTGTGATGGCATAACTGCACTGCACTCTGGATGACATGGCAAGACCCTGTCTCAAAAATAAATGAATGAATAAATAAATAAATAAATAAAAGCCAGCGGGGTGCGGTGGCTCAAGAATATTTTATTCTGTATTTTTACTAAACCTTTTCTATGTTTACATATGTTCAGATATACAAATACTTACCATCCCAGCATTTTGGGAGGTCGAGGTGGGCGGATCACAAGGTCAAGAGATCGAGACCATCCTGGCCAACATGGTGAAACCCCATCTCTACTAAAAATACAAAAATTAGCTGGGTGTGGTCTTGTGCGCCTGTAGTCCCAGCTACTCGGGAGGCTGAGGCAGGAGAATTGCTTGAACCCAGGTGGCGGAAGTTGCAGTGAGCTGAGATTGTGCCACTGCACTCCAGCCGGGCGCCTGGCAACAGAGCAAGACTCTGTCTCAATCAATCAATCAATCAATCAATCAATAAAAGCTTATAGAATTATAAAGAAAATATTTTCATACAATGTGTTTGTTTTTTAAGCTGTTATTACAAAACAGAGTTAACATGAAAGATAAAAGTTTATAAAGTAAAAATATATAGTCAGCTCAAGTTGGTATGTGTTACACAAAATAATTAAATTAAGTTAGTGTAGTGTAAGTGTGCAACATTTATAAAATCTATAATATTGTTACAGCAATTTCCTAGGCCTTCACATTCACTCAACACTCATTGATCCACCCAGAATAATTTCCAATTCTGTAAGCTCCATTCATAGTAAGTACCCTATATAGGTCTATGATTTTAAATATTTTATTCTGTATTTTTACTAAACCTTTTCTATGTTTACATATGTTCAGATATACAAATACTTACCATTGGGTTACAGTTGCCTATAATATTCAGTCCAGTAACATGCTATACAGGTTTGTAGCCTAGTAACAATAAACTATACCACATAGCCTAGGTATGTAGTAAGCTATATTATTTAGGTTTGTGGAAGTACATGTCATAGAGGATACAACAACAAAATCGTCTAATGAAATATTTCTCAAAACCTGTCCCTGTCATTTATGACACATGACTATAAAACAATCAGACATTGAATGATTTATGGATCTTAGAGGTGCAGTGAATCTTTGAGAAATTGGGAGTCAACCATGGGACATTATAGCTCACCTGGCCACCAGCATGTGGACCGTCTGAATGTTGGCCAAATTTTCTTTCACCTCTTTTACATGTGCAAACTAATAGTCTAGGACTTCCCAACTACCTATTCATAAGTAACTTTTTGTCATTCTAACAGTAGGTAAATAAATTATTCTAACTGAAGTGGAATATATAACATATTTTATACCATTTAATAAATGTTTTTCACTTATATCATGCTTTTAGAGCATTAATGGAGATTATAAAGTCTATAGTAGCATTAAGACTTGGCTCATATTATGCTTGATTTCATAACTCAAATACCAAAGGTGAATCCCTTTATCATTAATAATAAAAACCTTATATATTAGGGCATTTAAGGATCCACAATCGTGTTCTTTTACTTAATTAAAAAATCAGAAACCTTATAATGGATTGCTTAAACTTCAAAATTCTAATATAGAGTCTGCAAGGTAACTGAAATGGGATAAGAGCATAGTAAATTCAAGAAATCTTTGGAGAAACATTTAAAAACCAGTTTATTTTCCCGTCATAAGGCCTGGTAGCTGAGACCAAATTATACCTTCCAGTTACCACTCTGAAGCCTTGTATTGTGAATGCTCTTCTGTAAAAACAAGCTTGATATAACCTCCAAAGTCAATAAAAAGTCATAAGCTATAAACAGAACAATTCTTTCAAATTATAACCATGTTAATAAAGTAAATTGAATTTATATCTAGTTATGATATGAAAATCTTTTAATAGACTTAAAGAGACATGAATGACAATTATTGCAGAGAAATCCTTCCTGATACGAACACAAAGATAACCCCTTCTTTAGTTAAACTGTGTTTGAAGAACAGCTGGAGTTACCTGTGTCTACCTGTGAGCTAAATCTCTAGTTATCTGGCCACACCCTAGGACATACTTTGAATCATAAATAAATAGGGTCACATGTTGGCACTGGATTATATCCTACTAGCAATTGTACTAATTTACTTTGCATTCTCATCAGTATCTAGAATGTTGGTTGGCACATGGAAGTTGCTTAATAAGCATTCATTGAGTTAGATTAGTAATTATCCCATATTGAAATTCTTACTGCACTGTATTGTGATGACTTGCTTACTTTTAATTAATTGTTTAATTATTATACTCAGTGAGTGTAGGTTCCTGCCTTTTCAAAACTGAATCACTAGAGTTAAGCTTCAGGCTTTGTGACTGCAAAGGGTTCAATAAATATTTTTGCCACAAATGAATAACAGTTGAGTTAACTTAATTCCCTTAAAAAGCCCTAGGTGGAAAATGCTCCTAAATAAGAGATGAAGTAGTTGAAACTGGAAGTTTATGAAGAATTTTCGCAAAGACAGAAAACAAATCACCAGAGATTATTTAGGCATTTGGCTGTTTATTAGCATGGCTTATGATCTCTATATATAGATCTGTTTTGCCTGTTACTTTAAAATCAGGTATGTTTAATTCTTCACCAATGGCTATTGGTGAACAATAATTTGCATGCTGTCATTGCTGATTGTACCAGAAGAGTTTTCTGCTTGGAGACAACACAAATCCATTTCCCCCCCATTAATATCCCTTAATAAAACAGGAAAAATCTGAAAAAGATTTCAGTACTAAAATAATTGTTCTCACTATTTAAATCCTTATTTTTACTTACTTGCTTTGTGATTTTGGTTCTTTCCAGTCAGAAAATCTCTCTCTAGCCAATAAAACACCCTTCACAGCTTCTTGAGTGTGAGTAAACAATTGTAGCTTCTTCACCTTACCTACAAAGGGTCTGTTTAAATCTTAAAGACAATATGAAGTGAATACTGGAATATTTCTTCTTATCTGATATCTTCCCAATGTCTGAAGATTACAGTGTCTCAATGGTAGGCTTCTAATGCATCAACATTAACACATTATTCTAGCCACTATGTTTTGGGATAATTTTGACCCAGAATCTAGAATTATTGTCCCTCCTGTAATGCTTACATGGTACTCTGTCTTTATCCTGTTGTCCCTCCTGTAATGCTTACATGGTACTCTGTCTTTATCCTGTTGTCCCTCCTGTAACGCTTACATGGTACTCTGTCTTTATCCTGTTGTCCCTCCTGTAACGCTTACATGGTACTCTGTCTTTATCCTGTTGTCCCTCCTGTAATGCTTACATGGTACTCTGTCTTTATCCTGTTGTCCCTCCTGTAATGCTTACATGGTACTCTGTCTTTATCCTGTTGTCCCTCCTGTAATGCTTACATGGTACTCTGTCTTTATCCTGTTGTCATACTTGTCATAGTGTCTCATCATTATTTCTTACTGCATGTTTTCCCCATAGACTTGCAAGTATCTTAAGTGCAGAGATCATGTTTTGTGCACCATAATTTAACATATTGTGTAGCATGTAGCAGGTGCTCAGTATTTGTTGAATGAATAAATTTGATATTGTTTATCAATTAATATAGGACTATAGAAAATAATTTTTTTCATTATTGCTTTATTAATAATAATCTTTTGGCTTGGCACAGTGGCTCACACCTGTAATCCCAGCACTTTGAAAGGCCAAGGTGGGTGGATTGCCTGAAGTCAAGAGTTTGAGACCAGCTTGGCCAACATGGTGAAACCCTGTCTCTACTAAAAATACAAGAATTAGCTGGCCTGTGTGGTGGGCACCTGTAATCCCAGCTATTCTGAGGCAGGATAATCTCTTGAACCTGGAAGGTGGAGGTTGCAGTGGGCCAAAATCAGGCCATCGCATTCCAGCCTGAGCAACAAGAGTGAAACTCCGACTCAAAAAAATAAAAATAATAATCTTTTGAGTGTTTTCAAAAGATTTCTGGTACCTTTCTCACTTTCTTATCCAATACCTATGGTCCATATATTGTATTTTAGACATTCTAATGATTGTTGGAAATAGACCAGCAAACAGGAGAAACGCAGCTTTTAATTTCATGGAGTAGAGCTTACAAGTTTGTTAAGGGAGATAAACAAAAATGTACATAGCTAAATATATAATTAAACTGTGAAAGTATATAGTTATACTAGAGCATCTACCAGGAAGAGATCTGGAAGGTTTACCTGAGGAAGGGTCTTTGGAGCTCACTTAAAGAATAAGTGAAAATTAGGCTGTTAAATAATTGGTGTGGCCCCGGGTGGGGCAAGCACTCTAAGGAGAGGAGGCAGTTTAAGGGAAAACTCTTAGGTGGCAAAAATCTCTGTGCTTTTGAGGAATTGGAAAGGATCTGGATTTTAGTATTCTTTAGTTCCAAACATTCTAGAAAACCTTACTTTGATTGTTTAAGCAACAGATTTTCTCAGTTGTCCTACACTTGTTTCCCAATATCAGAGACCTTTTATTCACTGTTAGAAATAAAAAATTAAAAACAATTAAAATATTAATAAAATAAAGTTAGCTCTAGCTGACTCACTTAGAGAAAATTATTCAAAAGTTCTTAGATTTAAGTATTCTTTTGTGAGCTAAGCTTTCATTTCAGGGGTTTTAAAAAAAGAATAATTATATGCTGATTCTGATCTCAAAATGTCACTGAGAAGAATTAACCTGAAAAGAAAGAGGTATAGTATTTAAATATTTTGTGCCAGAATAAAAGGAAAAACATAGGTCTTGTTCTTTTGGACTTTGAGCATTATCCATAAATGTGCTTGCTCCATCTGGGGCCATACCAGATTATTTAACTGCCTAATTTTCACTTATTTTTAAGTCAGCTCAAAAGACCCTTCCTCAGGCAAATCTTCCAGATCTCTTCCTGGTAGATACTCTAGTATAACTATACACTTTCACATATAGAAAATATTTAAAAACAATATTTTTTTGTCTCCCTTAACAAACTTGTAAGCTCTATTCCATTAAACATATTATTTAATATTTCTAATTATTTAAGTAAAAAATCTAAAGAGATTGAAGTTTAATAGCTATGTGTGCAATAAAATTCCTAACAGTTTAATTGATGTGAGGTATTATTAAAATATTACCAATTTACAATGTAAATATGTACAAAGTAATAAGGAAACTTGTTTCTAACATAATTTCTTGCTAAACTTTTGATCAGTTAAATTAAATGAGATAATATGTATGAAGTCTTAGAAAAGTGCTTAGCACATAGAAAGCATTGATTATTTTTGTCATTGTCACTTTGCAGCACATCTTTCCTACTTCTTTTTTCCAGTCTGCTTTACATGCATCAAACCACAAGAACATTTAGTAGGCTCCAATATGCCAATAACAAGCTTTTTGCTGTCAATCACAAACTAGGATTGACCCTAAAATATAATGTCCCTGAGGTCTCTCTTTTTAGTCAGAAGAGCTCAGGATCGACTATGACAAAACAGAAATCACTGGACCCCTTATTTTTGAATCATTCAATTTCAAAGATGCTCAAGATACTTTCTTTTTCTTTCTTGATATTATTTCTAAAATAAGCAAATTCTATCAGTAAGCCTACTTTAGGAATAGTGTAACTGAGTACAGGCCTGGCTGCCCACCAGTTGTAAAGCCAATGACAAGAACAAAGGGCAGTGAAAGGAAAGCGAGTTTTTTTCCCAAAGCAAGCACTGGGGGAGACAGCCCACTTACACCTCTAGGAATCACTTCAAACTTTAGGCTGGGGAATAAGGCTTAAAAAGGCGAACTTGAAATGGGAGGCACGAGGGAGGGGCATTGAGTATAAGATGTGCGTGTGTTTTGTTCTGGTGGCTATCTGAAGCCATGGTCCACCAGGATTAAGTAATACAGACAGGAGGTGGAGAAATACTGGGTAGAAGAGGGTGTTTTTCTGGCAAACGCCCCACCCTCAAGTCTGGAAACTTGCAGCCCTAATTGAGAACAGGCATTCCTGTTTTCGTGCCCAAAAAGTTGCCTTTTGGACCACCACACCCCCTATCCTACACCCATATAAGCCCTGAACCCCAGGATCCACAAAGGAACCAAAAGGAGAGGCAGATAAATAGCAGAACAGCACAACAGAGAAGGAAAGAAGAGAGGAGCATCTGAATATCAAGAGTTCAGCTGGGGATGGTCAGAGAATCAGCCACTGGACGGCCAAACTTCAGGGGAAGATCATCTTTCCACTCCATCCCCTGTCCAGCTTTCCATCCATGCTGCTGAGAGCCATCTCCACCACTCAGTAAAACCCCCATATTTGCTCTTCAAGTCTGTGTGTGACCGAATTCTTCTGGGACACTGGACAAGATTTTTGCAAAAAGACAGCCCACTGAACTGATTAACACTTAAGCCATCCATGGATGGCAAGGCTAAAAGAGCGCACTGTAACATACGGCCACGTGGGATCCTGCATCTGTCCATCTGTGTGTTCCCCTACGTGTAAGAGATTTGAGCAGCACTGGCAACTGAACGGATGAGCCACACCCCTGCCCCACATCCTGCTAGAGGAGTCACAGAATTCACCCATTTTAGAAGGGCTGGCATCATCTCAACAATTGCTAGGTTGTTGACTAACTGCCTTGAGATAATCTCTGGAATTTTACTGCTGGGTCTCTATGCTTGGTCTGTTTTAAGATTAACCCCTGGAACTTCTAAGTAAGCACATAATTAGCATACAATTAGATTACTGTCCATGATGCAATGGAGTGTATGGTGAGAAAAGGAGGCACATTGCATTTCAAAGAAAGTAAATTTCGAGGCTATAATTTAGGCCTAAGGAGAGAAAAAAAGGTTTCTGCAGTAAGCTTCAAGGTTACATATTGATACTAGTCAAAAAAAAAAGAAAAGAAAAGAAAAGAAAGTTTTAAAATGTATTTTTCAGGCAAAACTGTATGGTTACAATAGAATAATACGTAGACAAATTCCCCACTCTGGTGTAAAAGGTGCTCCTCATTACCATGCCTGTAGACAGAGGTATGTTTTCTGTCATTCATTTTATCCTTCCTTCCTGCAATCTGGGTTCTCAGTACTGTATTTGGCATGATTTCTTTGCTGGGGGTGGAAAGAGTAGGAGCTGTACATTTAATACAACCAAATTACTACAGTTGAAAGCTCAGTGTTACCTTGTAGAAGTCTTGGTCCTGGGGATCCTCCCTTGTTTTCTGTTGTCAGTGACACAGGTCACTGCTGAGACACCCAGGGCTTCCACTGGATCTGCTGCTTCTAGGTCATGCCTAAAGCATGGGATTCTTTGTTGAAACTGGGAGCCCTCTGCCTACAATCCTTAGGCATGCTGTGCAACAATCCCCTCTTGACCTCTGTACTCTCTTAAGGTAGTTCTCTGAACCCACAAGCCAGGAAGCTCTTTGGTGACCTTATAGAAAGAGTAGATTCAAGAAAGTGTTACTGCTAGATACCGTAGCAAAGTAGCAATATAGTTTGATTCCTTCTCTGGGGGTGGGTAGGGAGTTAGGTGTTATATATATCATAAAAAAATGATCAGGAGGTAGTATTTTCAGGCGAATTATTTGATATGTTGTTAACAAAAAAGTTCTGGAGAAAGGGTAGAAGAGAGCTAGAACCAAATAAGAAGCTTTGAAAACTAACATACATAGCACACTTCTTGGCTTTTTAAAATCAGTTTACCTTTGAGCTTCCTTTTCCCTTTTATTGGGTGAGCAGGAAATCCAATGCATAATTGCTACAGCACCCTCTCTCCAGGGAAATATAACACACTGTGGATTTCACATGACCCAGGTCCTGGGGATCCCCTCTTGTTATCCGTTGTCAGTGACACAGATCACTGCTGAGACACCCAGGGCTTTTCACTGGATCTGTTGCCTCTAGGTCATGCCTAAAGCACGGGACTCCTTATTGAAACCCCAAGTCCCCTGCCTAAAATTCTTAGGCGTGCTGTGTAACAATCCCCTCTTGACCTCTGCACCCTCTTAAGATATCCCTGAAGCACTTCAAGTGCCATTGCTAATGAAACCCACAAGCATCTGTCTCCCTTTTGGGAAAGGTCTGTCAGTCTGGGAAAGGCCTTCCATTTCTCAGATGAACTCTAAGGTTACGTTAATTCTCTTTTTTCTCTGAAACATGTCTAAGTATCTTCAGTGGGTTTGGTTTTGGGAAACAACATCTAAGAAGGGAGGTATCTTTCAGGTAAAACTTTTGCTTTCAGTGCGACTACATTTCCCTTAAGCAAAGAGATACAGAAAAAGCTGTCTACTACTTTAATGAATGAAAATATAGCAGAATGTACAAGAACATATAAATATATCTGTTTTAGTACATTTGGGCTGCTATAACAAATTATCATGAACTGGATGGTTTGTAAGCAACAGAAATTTATTTCTTACAATTTTAGAAGCTGGAATATCTAAGATTAAGTTGCTAGTACATTGAGTGTCTGTTGAAGGCCTGCCTCATGGTTCATAGAGAGCTGTCTTCTTGGTGAGTTTTTATATAATAGAAGCACAAGGGGGCTCTCTGGGGTTTCCTTTATAGGGGAACTAACTCTATTCACAAGGGTTCATGACTTTTTGGCCTAAACACTTCCCAAAGACCCCACCTCCAATATCATCACATTGGGGATTAGACTTCGAGATATGAATTTTTGACATTCTCTATATGACGTGGCGACTTTTGGTAGGTCTGTATTTCCATTGTGAACCTAGAAAATCTGAGATGGGTCTTAGTTAATTTAGATTTTGCCAAGGTTGAGGGTGGGCCCATGACACAGCCTCAGGAGGTCCTGATGACATGTGCCCAAGGTGGTCAGGGCACAGCTTAGTTTTATACATTTAAGGAGACATGAGATACCAATTATTTTATGCAGGAAGTACATTGGTTCAGTCTGGAAAGGTGGGACAACTTGAAGCAAAGGCAGCCAGGAGGGAGCTTCCAGGACACAGATAGGTGATACACAAACAGTGACATTCCTTTGAGTTTCTGATTAGCCAATCTTTATTTATTCCAAAACAGGCAAGTCAAGGGTATATCTGTCTTAATGAGCAGAGGAGTGACTTTGAATGGAATGGGAGGGGCAGGTTTGCCCTAAGCAGTTCCCAGCTTGAGTTTTCATTAGTGATTATGGGGGCCTAAGATATTTTCCTTTCACACTGTCTAATCAACTTATACAACTTTAGTAGAAAAAATAGATCTTAAAAAAAATAATTTTAATTTTAATTTTAGATTTGGGGGCACATGTGCAGGTTTGTTACATGAGTATATCACATGATGCTGAGGCTTGGGGTATGATTGATTCTGTTACCCAGGTACTGAGCATAGTACCTAATAGCGAGTTTTTCAACCCCTTCCCAACTCCCTCCCTTCCTCTTCCCTCTAATAGTCCAGTGTCTATTGTTGCCCTCTTGATGTCTATGAATACCCAATATTTAGTTCCCACTTATAAGTGAGAGTACACAGCATTTTATTTTCTGTTTCTGCATTAATTCACTTAGGATAATGGCCTCTAGCTTCATCCATGTTGCTACAAAGGGCATGATTTCATTCTTTTTAATGGATGCATAGTAATCCATGGTATGTATGTATCACATTTACTTCATGTAACTCACCACTGATGGGCACCTAGATTGATTACATGTCTTTGCTATTGAGAATAGTGTTGTGATGAACATACAAGTGCATGTTCTCTTTTTGGCAGAATAATTTATTTTCTTGTGGATATATACCCAGTAATGGGATCGCTGGTTCTAACGATAGTTCTGTTTTAAGTTCTTTGAGAAATCTCCAAGCTGTTTTCCATAGTGACAGAACTAGTTTATTCCCAACAGCAGTGTATAAGCATTCTCCTTTTCTCCATAGCCTCGCCAACATCTGTTGTGTTTTGACTTTTTAATAATAGTCACTGTGACTGACGTGAGATGGTGTCTCATCATGGTTTTGATTTGCATTTCTCTGATGATTAGTGATGTTGAACATTGTTTTCATATATTTGTTGGCTGCTGGTATGTCTTCTTTTGAGAAATGTCTGGTCTCTTGCTAACTTTTTAATGAAATTGTTTGTTTTATGCTTGTTGAATGTTTAAGTTTCTTACAGATTTTGGATATTAGACCTTTACAGCTGCATAGTTAGCAAATATTTCTCCCATTCTGTAGGTTATCTGTTTGTTGATAGTTTGTTTGCTGTGCAGAAGCTTTTTAGTTTAATTAGATACCCCTTATCAATTTTTGTATTTGTTGCAATTGCTTTTTAAAAGTCAGCCATAAATTCTTTGCCAATGCTAATGTTCAGAATGATGTTTCCTGAGTTTTCTCCCATTCTTAGTTTTAGATCTTATAGTTATAGAGGTCTTAGATCTAAATTGTTAATCTGTCTGTTGGGAACAGTTTTTCTTCAAAGGGGTTCACTCTTTGTCCTTCATTCTGTTTTATAAGTAATATTTTCTGCCTTTAACATACCCAGGTATGCATCCATCCACCAAGCTTGTAGCTGATGCACACCACCTTACTTTAAATTGTTATGTACAAACAATAAACTTCCTGGTTCTGTATCCCATTCTAAATGTGAAATCTAGCCAATTGGGATCAGTTTAGATTGGGCAGTCCAACCCTAATTAACAAGGGGAGGACACAGAAACAGGGACAGCATTAGAAATAAGAACCCCTGCTTTCCTTTATTCAGTGTGCTCTTGCCACTGCTCTATATGCAAGAAACATCCTTCTGCAGAAGTAAATTTGCCTTGCTGAGAAATCTTTCATTCAAGTGGTTGTTTCCTTGGTGGCTCCAAGCTTTTATTTCCAATACACCTTGAGTTAATTTTTGGATATTGTGAAAAGTAGGGCTCCAGTTTCAGTCTTCCATATATGTCTATCCAGTTATCCCAGCACCATTTATTAACAAGGCAGTCTCTTTCCCATTCCTAATTTTTGTTGAAGATTAAATGGATATAAGTGTGTGACTTTATTTCTGGGTTTTCTACTTTGTTCCATTTGTCTATGTGTCTGTTTTTGTACCAGTGCCATGCCATTTGGTTACTCTAGCCTCATAGTATAGTTTGAAATCAGATAATGTGATGTCTCCAGCTTTATCCTTTTTGCTTAGGATTTCCTTGGGTTTTCAGCTGTTTTTGGTTTCAAATGAAATTTGGAATAGTTTTTTTTTCTAATTCTGTAAAAAATGATATTGGTTCTTTGATAGAAATAGCATTGAATCTACAGATTGCTTTGGGAAGTATGGCTATTTTAATGATATTGATTCTTCCAATTCATGACCATGGAATGTTTTATTATTTTGTTATCAAGGTCAATTTTTTAGCTATAAATATACTGCCTTTTTTCATTAACCTTTTATTTTAATTTGCTAAAATAAAATTACAACACTGTTGAGTAAAGAAAAGAGGATCGAAGAGAGAGGAATGGTAGTTCTCCTCCCTGAAAAAGAGTATTATTTTCAGACTACTTAATAAATTCTGAGCAGATGAAAATGTTGCAGATGCTCAATATAGTCCCAGTTCTGAAATTTACTAGTGATATGAACTTGGACAAGCAGCCCAGGCTTTCTGAATTTAGGCTCTTCAACTGTATAATGGGGGTTAACACCTGTTTTGCCTAACTCATTATGTCAGTGAGAAGGTTAAATAACACAATGTGGGAGCCCTTTGTAAATAGCCCTGTAAGAGCTTGAGGAAGTAATATTATCCTTTGCTTGACTTCCCTTGGGTTTAAAATGTCCATCACCTCCACTATTTCTTCTTCATTTAAATTGATGTGATTGAAAAAATTCCTTCTTGAATTCACTCAGGAAGTATTAAGCCAAATAAAAGGCAGCCTGGACTTCTATAGATTCTATTAATCACATCACCCCAACTCAGCACACCATCATTTATCATTACGCTTTGTTGATTACACGTCAGCCAGTCTTCAGTCTATTTCATGGAAGCCTTACCAATACTAATTCATTTTAATTAGTGAGAATCTGTATCACTGTGACATTTTGCTCAAGAACATTTTTCTCCCATAGTGTAACAACCAACCACATATCTTCTTTTTGTCTATTCTGCTCATTATACTTAAAATGACTCTGAAGTTTACATATCACGATTTGCATTGTTACAGAACTCTCTCAGGTAAAAATCACCTTTTATTCTTTTTTAAATTATTCCATTATTTGGTTAGAAATGAAAATGATATGAGCACATGTGGATCTCAGGTGTATTCTTTTTTACATTTAAAGGACGACTATAAAAGATTATTATTGTTGTACTCATGATTATAGATCAAAGGTTTTTTTTCTAGAAAATTGATTCTGTGTACATCTCTCACTGAATCCTCAACTAACAGTGCCCATGGGGAAGATATTATATTACTATTCTACAGATAAGAAAAATGTGGTTCTGAGAACAAAAGTTTTTGGTGCAAGTAATTAAATATATTTTTGGTTGTTTAAAGTTGTACAGAATTCCCTTGTCAATTTGAGTCAGCTGGTCAATATTCAAAAATCTCTGATAGGATTTTGGTTGAGATTGCATTGATACTTTGGATAAGTCTGGAGATAATTGATATCTTTACTATATTGTGTTTTCTGTTCCATAAACACAAATATCTCTGTATTCATTTAAGTCTTTAGTTTCTCTCAGCAATACTTTGTAGTTATTTGTGTACAGGTGTTTCACTTCTTCCCTTAGGTCATCCATAAGCATTATACATATTTTGGTGGTGTTAATTTTTTTCAAAAATATCAATTTCTGATTATTCTATTTTTCAAATATGGAAATCAATTTATTTTTTGTATTGACCATCTTGTGAACTCACTAAATGTACTAATACAATCTAGTAGCTTTCTTTGTAGGATTTTCTAGGTAGAGCTGATGTGTCTGTGAATAAGGACAGTTTCATGTTTTTCTTTCTAATATAGTTGCTATTTATGTACTTATTTACAGTTGACTCTTGTTATTCACAACAATTATATTCTATAAAGGCTCCATGAACACTGAATTAACAGTTATTGAGCCACTGCTTCTGGGGAAATACAAGGTTAGGTGCCTGTGAGCCTCTGGTCACGGCATTTTCATCAACTGACCAATGCCTAACCTTGTTTTATGTATACTTCTGTTTAAGAAAACATTACTTAAGGTGTCTTGTTGATTATTTACCATTAAACTCAGAGCCAACAGCACTATAATTCATGACCAAAAGAACTGTATCTAGCACACCTATTTTCTCTGAAAGGCACATCAATCTTCTTATTAGGAACACTAACCAGCATTTCAGCATTATGCTTAGAGGCCAATTTTAAGCAAGGGAATCACCAACAAAAAGCATGTAAGTGTGAAAAACATGGTGCTATGTAGACCATGAGGAAGACACATGTTCATAGTATGAGTATTGAAACAAGAAGGCAGAGTGTCAGCTTGTTTCACCTCAGCTGGGAATGTGCTGGTGTTGAATTTTCTTATTTATATTGGTATTCTCAAGTGCTGTATTATTTTCTCCTTCTCCTTCTCCTTCTCCTTCTCCTTCTCCTTCTTCTTCTGATGGAGACTCACTCTGTCACCCAGGCTGGAGTGCAGTAAAGCGGTCTTGGCTCACTGCAACCTCTACCTCCCAGGGTTCAAGTGATTCTCCTGCCTCAGTCTCCTGAATAGTTGGGATTACAGGCACATGTCAACATGCCTGGCAAATTTTTGTATTTTTAGTAGAGACATGATTTCACCTTGTTAGCCAGGATGGTCTCAATCTCCTGACCTCCTGATCTGCCGGCCTCAGCCTTCCAATGTGCTGGGATTACAGGTGTGAGCTACCACAGCTGGCCTATTCTTTTTAATGAAAAGATCTCCTCACTGCTTTAGTGCAGAGTCAGCTTCAGATCCGTGGAGAATGCTTTTGTTTATAGCCATACCTCTGGTTGGTTTCCTTCTTTTAGAACTGCATCTCCATGTCCAAAGATCATTTCTTTTCTCATATATATGTATATAGATATATACACACACATAGATATAGGTATGTGTGTGTACATATATATGTATGTATATTATTCTATATATTTTTTATATATGTATATATGTGAATATAGGTATGAATATATGTGTATATATATATGGCAAGCACTTCTGCATTCTAAAGTAATGGTGAGCATAATTAAATACTGTTATAAAGACATGCTCAAAATTTAGTGTTGTGATAAATAGTTCTGCATGTCCTTTTAAGGTCAAAAGAGTTGAGGTTGCTGAAGTTATTGTTGTTTGGAATAGAGAAGTATTTCTTCGCACTTTAGCATCAACACATTTAAAAAGGGCACTAAGAGTCCTGGTGCCAGTTCCCACTGAGAAAAAATTAGAGGTATATTTTCCTCATTTTAAGGCTTTGAAGAGATTGGACTGTCCCTGGAAGTCAAGGATTACAGAAAACTTTTGTCTGAGCCATCATATTGAGGCACTGTGTCTAATTCTGAGACGAGGTTGTAATTTTGGCAATAATCTGGGTTCCCAGAGCTACTTAAGCTGAACCATGCATTAGCACTTTCTGAGGACAAGATATGAGCCCCATAGATGAAAGAGCTAGTCCCTGAAGTCTTTCTATAGTGGCATGATATTTGGGTTCCCAAAGCTGATGAGGAGTCACAAGTATCCTGCCTGAGATGTCAGGGATCTGCAGCAAGACATTTCAGCGACTGGAAGTGGTATGGAAGAAATATCTCCCTGAAGCCCACAAATCATCTCTCAAAAGAAGAAAAAGTCAGTTTGACCTATATCAAAGGAAACAAGGTTATTCTGATACTGTCACATAAGATCCTGGTCTGTTTTTCTCCTGGGCCAGTCTCTTAGAAGAACCAGAGTTCTAAGCTAGTATTGCAGGGATGAAGGATTTGATGGTTCAAGAGGTACAAAGAAGGGGAGAGAAAAAGCTTTGACTTTGACTGTAGTTCAGTTTCCATTACTGTGGGAAAATGAAAATTTTACTTAGCAAAAAAAAAGACTATTTTGATGACTAAATATGTCTAGGGGAACTTTTATTACCTGAGAGTGATAAAAAGCTTTTGGTGACTAAACATGGCTAGGTGAACTTTTATTAACTGAGAGTGACAAAAAATATTGCAGACTTATTATTTCATTTTTCTTGAGTAAATATCAGGAGTGAAACTGTAGTATCATATGGGAATGTTACATTTTAAGAAGCTAGTTATTTTCCAAAGTGATTATGACAATGTTAAATTATCTCCAGCAATATATGAGTTATCCTTCTACAATCTCTCTAATACTTGGTGTGATCAGTCTTTAATTTTATTCATTCTAATAAGTATGTAGTGGTATCTCTCTGTGGTTTTGCTTTGAATTTGCCTAATAACTAATAGTGTTCACCAAATTTTCATGTGTTTATTTGGCACCCTTATACATTCTTTGATAAAGTGTCTGTTCTAATCTTTCCCCAATTTTTATTTTGTTTTCTTATTACTGAGTTTTGAATTAAAAAAATATATTATGCAAGTAAACCCTTTATCATGTATATGATTTGCAGATATTTTTCCCAGTGTTTAACTTACTTTTACATTTTCTTTATCATGCTTTTTTTAAAAAGCAGACATTTTAAATTCATTAATTTTTTTTTTTTTTGAGATGGAGTTTCGCTCTTGTTACCCAGGCTGGAGTGCAATGGCACGATCTTGGCTCACCACAACCTCTGCCTCCTGGGTTCAGGCAATTCTCTTGCCTCAGCCTCCTGAGTAGCTGGGATTACAGGCACGTGCCACCATGCCCAGCTAATTTTTTAGTATTCTTAGTAGAGACGGGGTTTCACCATGTTGACCAGGATGGTCTTGATCTCTTGACCTCGTGGTCCACCCACCTCGGCCTCCCAAAGTGCTGGTATTATAGCCGTGAGCCACTGCACCCGGCCTTAAATTCATTTTAAGTAGTGTTTTTAGTTTTATATATAAAAAATCTTTGTGTTACTTAAAGCTATAAAAGATATGTACATATAAAATACTGTACTTGAATATTCATAGTAACTTTAGTAAAAATCTAGAAACAGCACAAATGTCCATCAACAGGTAACTGGTTTTACAAAATTATAGTATATTCTTAAAATGAAATATTACTTAACAATAAAAAGGAATGAAATGCTAATATACACTACAACATGGGTGAATCTCAAAATAATTGTGTGGAATAAAAGATGTACAACAAACAAAATTACATGCTGTATGATTTCATTTATATACTATTTTAGAAAATTTAAACTAACATATGGTGAGAGAAGCAGATCAGTGATTGCTTAGGGATGGAGAATGAAAAAGGTGGGTGAGAGAAATTAAAATGGGGCATGATAAAACTTTTGGCAGAGATTTACCATCTTAATTGAAATAATGTGTTTGAAAGTTCATACTTATACATTTGATGTCACAACTTATCACATTATGTGCTTTAAGTATATAGAGTCTATGCCCATTATTTTTCAAAGCTGTTAGAGATTATAAGAAATCTGATTAAAATTTCTCCCAGACTCAGAGAAAGAACTTGCTGCCAAGTTTGAATTGACAGTTTAAGATAAAGCATAGTATTGTTTTCTGAATGTTTTCCAAATATGTTGCTAATTCACAGTATTGGTTATATCAATTTTAAAACTCAAAACCTACATAAGACTTAGCAGAAAGGTAGAAATTTATAGACACACACACACACACACACACACACACACATATATATATATAATTGTTTATATATACACATGTCTTTTACCTCTCATAGTTCTGCCAAGAACTAACCAGCCATTAGGATGGCAGGGTCACACTTTACATGGATAGCAAAGACTCAAGACAGATTAAAGAATCATTGCAAATAGTCCAGCCATGCTGACAACACATGATTTTTCTGTAGTATTCTGTAGCAATTCATTCACAAACCTCAAACAATTATGTGGTTTTGCAAATGGAGTGGAAATAGAGCTGAGATATATAATATAGTGAAGAAAGTTGGGTAATTTGGAAAGAGCCACTTGAGTGATAATTCAAATTTTCTGTTCCTCCCACATCATTATGCTGTTTGACAACACAAGTGATATTATAAATCAAAAGAGATTTTTATTTACTACTCTGGTGAAAGCTGGAAAAATTAACTAATGGTGATTGAGGTTAGTTAAAAACAACAGATATAAAATATTCCATGATAATGAGGGTACTGGTAATGTTTTAATGGCCCTTTTAATTTTCACATTAAGGTAGAATCAACTATGTGTTCTTACCTGTTTGGCAAGAAGTATCACACTTTCCTGACTCCCCATTCTGTAATGATTAAAATATCAAGAAGCCTATATAATCTAAAAGGGAGATACATGTGACTTCCCTTTCCAGCCGGAAAAAGCCCTGGAATTCCTCAGTCCTTCACTGCAGTTGGAATCTTGTAATCTAGCTGTCCCAACACCAGCCAATCCAATCTGGCCCAGTCTGTCTGGCACTAGTGCTCTGTAATGTAATGAAGTCTCCTTCCTGAATTCTGGGTTCAAGGAAGAAGATGTCACAAACAGCTATCATTCCTTTTCTGGCTGTGCCCCCCATGATTCAGCTCTGAGTCTCTCCTAGCAGCACTCCTTAGAACCCTTTCCCTTTAAACCCACACACCTCAGATTTCCTGGCCCCAGAGTTGTTTAAATTGCTCACCTGGGAAAACCAGGAGAGACTGAGACCTTCTTAATCCTGAGAGACAAGAAGTAGGCCAGTTTTATGCCGGGGATTTAGGTAATTTGTTATAACTTCTTGAAACATGAAAGTTTTATTTCTTCTCCCACTCTCACAAACAGTTGATTTCTAAAACAACAAATTTTAATGGATTCACCAAAGCAAGCCTGTATTATGAAGACATCAAGGCCTGTTACCCTTCCTGGAAGTAAGAGTAAAGAGTATCTTCCTCTTTTCCTTATCCATTCACCCCTCTCTCCAACCCTGCCTTTTCATGTATGATTAGTAAAAATATATCATTTTAAAAGTGTCTGGCTTGATATAAAATGAAATACTTCAATAGAAAAGTTAAAATATTTATTAGAAAGTACCCCACAGTATCTAAGCGGAATAAAAATAAGGATTCTGAGATCTGAGCTGTCAGCAGAAGCAGCTGGAGGCCAGGGGAGGAAACTCAGGAAGACATTTGCCATGGCTGAACACTTCAAACAAGTAATTAGATGTCCTGTTTGTCTAAATGATCTTGAAGAACTGGTGCAACTGAAATGTGGATATGCCTGCTGCCTCCAGTGTGTCAATTCACTGTAGAAGGAGCCCCATGGGGAAGGTGTACTATCCCCTTTATGCACTGTGGCCTCTCAGAAGAATGACATCAAGCCCAAATACAAGCTGAGGGCACTGATTTCCATCATCAAGGAACTAGAGCCCAAGCTGAAATCTATTCTAAGGATGAACCCAAGGATGAAGAAGTTTCAAGTGGATATGACCTTGGATGTGGTCACAGCCAGCAACTATCTTACCATTTCTGAAGACCTGAGGAGCACCCAATGTGGGATTTCAGACAGAACAGGAAAGAGCAGGCTGAAAGGTTCAGCTCCTCACTGTGCATCCTGGGGACCTCTCGCTTCCCTTTGGCCGCCATTACTGGGAGGTGGATGTCGGCACCAGCAAAATATGGGATTTGGGCATTTGTAAGGAATCTGTGAATCGACAGGGAGACATTGTACTTTCTTCAGAACTCGGCTTCTGGACTGTGGGTTCCAGAAAAGGGTAGATCTTTGCCACCAGCACTATGCCTTTGACTTTTCTCTGGGTGAGTCCCCAGTTGCACAGAGTGGGGATTTACCTGGATGTAGGTATGAGATCCATTTTCTTTTATAATGTGAGTGATGGGTGCCATATCTACACATTCAATGACATTCCTGTTATCGAGCCACTGCATCCATTTTTTTCTCATAAACGTGAAACTCAAGATGATCAGAGCTTCCTGAGTATCTGTCCTGTGATCAATCCAGACAGTGCCAGTCCCCCAGTTTATTCTGGGGAAAGGAAATAAACATTTGAACATAATCATCAATAGCTAGTTTCTGTGTGCCTGTAGCCAGAGCTAAGAACATTTCTGCTAGATATACATAGGTACAAAGGGATAGAAGGGAAACATCAGTCATTTTGTAAACCATGAACAGAAAGCCATTACATTAATTAGGGGAAAATTACATTTTATGTATAAAATTTGTCATATTTTCTTTGGGGCTTATGTTTATTCTTTTGTTTAATAAGTATTTTGAAATTTCAAAAACAACAACAACAAAAAAGATTCTAAGTTACACCTGTGCAATAAAAATAAGTGATGTGTGGCAATTGGCAACTGGCTAAGCCATCCTCTTTGAGATGACTTAGGAACTTAGAGCTTTGGATGGTATAAGCATGTGGAAATATATCCTGCTTGTACTTCATTGAAGTTTAGGGACTTGCATAAATAATCAGTCTAGAGTAGGATTTTTCTATCACAATGGAACAAAAGTCAGCACAATGAGAACACATCTTTTAAATATTGGCTTTCATCTCCTGAGCAATATTCACTGACAAACATTTATAAGTTGCCTCTTGTTTTCAGGCTTCAGCCTCTCCAGGGAGTTAGCTGTCTATAATTGCCAACATGCATCTTATTCTAATAGAATTACTAGAATTTCACCTATGACAACCTGGTTATTTGCTTCAAGTAAATGCCCTAATTAGTGGCTCATCCTACAGGTCTTTTGGAGCAAAAGCCTTGACTCTCCCATCAGGCTTAGAAATTCCCTTAACTATCTCTTTTTTCCTCTCCCTGTAACTGGGAGAGTATACTCAGTGCCTAGTTCTGAAGAGGTTCTTAGCCTTGCTAACCCTGAAGAATGGGGAAGGGGGACCTGGAGGCACAGTGAGTTTGCTCTTCAAATAAATATTGTGGACCCGGAGAGTTTTGTGGAAAAGCGATTTATTAGAGAGAGAGAGAGAAAGAGAGAGAGAAAGAAAGAAAGAGAGAAAGATAGCTCCCATGCTGTTGTGGGAGGGGACCCAGAGAAGGAATCCATATAGGTAGGAGCAGCTGGAGTTTTAACCCTTGAGTTATTCCCTCCCCATTCATGTTCTCGTCCAATGAGAGAAGTTCTTTCAAGCTTCCATTGGAGTGATTGATCTTTGACTCTGATACCAGGTGGGCTGCTCGGTCCACAATCCTGAGTTACAGAGCCCCCTCCTCCCAGAGTTTTCAGTGGGCTTTTTTGATAAAGGAGCTTTACCTGGCTTTCTCTACCCACCCTGCATGTGGGAAACCCAGACAAAGAACTTTATATTTGAAACCCCTCTGGTTCCCAGATGGAAGCCTGGAGCTGGGAAACTCCTGCCTTTGAAACCACACCCCTTGCAGACCCGGGAAATGAAGTCCTTCATGCCCATGTCTGGCTGTGCATTTCCTCCTAAGTTGTGTAGATGATGGTGAGGGTAAGAGAGGCTTACTATGCATGGATTGGAGGAGTAAGTAAAAGAGGGAGAATTCTATAGACCTTCTAGATGGTTGTTTAAACTAAAATTAGCTGGAAGTAGACATACACTTAAGAGAATAAATGGAAATAAAATACAATTGCAAATTTGCATATAGCTTCATATTTTCCTCTAATTCTTCAATTGGATATATTTATATAAAGACAATATAAGCTTACAAGAAGGAAAATTAACACAGATAATGTTGTGTATGGCACTTGTAGGCTTTTGTGTTAAATACTGAAGGTAGCAGGGAGAAATGAGTGCTAAGTAGATGGTTCTAAGATATACTGAGTGCACATATTGAAAGGAATTTAATATATTTTTCCTAAAAAAAATTCTGTGGAAGAGATAGCGTTACACATATTTTGCAAAGAAGGAGATAAACTTTCAAAGAAGTATGTAATTGTCCCAGAAAAGAAGTGAAGAGTCTGGGATTTGCATCTGAATGTTCCTGCCTTCAAAATCCCTACTCTTGCCATAACATTACAAAGCATACTTAAAATGCAAATAAAGAGAAGTTGGAAAAATGAGAGAGGAAGAAGGAAAGAATAAAAAGAAATTCAGTAAGTTTTCAGCCTATAAAAAACATCCTTAATGCCATCCTACTTTCAGCACGAAGAGATATTAAAATGTATTTCCTAACACTGATTGCTGTTTCTAATAATAAAAAGGCACTGTGTATTTATATAAGCATTCCTAAAATTTATTTACATGCCATATAATGTATTTTATCTCAAATTTTTGCAATTTTAAAAATGAAAAACATAGTATTTTATATGTAATATATAAAACTGCATCATGTAAAATGTGATGTAAATATCAAACCATTTTTTACAGAACAAGGCATGATAGACCCTAAATCTGAAAATATCTGTTAACTAGTATTTTTTTCACTTCAGCATCACATTACAAGTCACATTTGGTTTCTATCTTTAGGAAAGACAAGAATCCTAAGGGAGGCATTCATATAGTCTTCATGCTGAGTTCTTATTGTTTAGCTTCAGAATGAGGAAATGGCAGAAACAGGCTTTTTTCTTTAATTCTCCTTTATCATATTTAATTTTGAGTTTTCCAGTAATTCTTTGCATCTAAAGGCTAAAACTTTGAAATATTTTTGGTTAAGAGAAAATGTATCATGGTTAAAAAGGAGAGTTCAGTTTATTATTTTTTTCTATGGAATTCAGCAATCTGTTATACTTGAACAGAGTTAAAAGTAAGTGGAAAGTTTTGTGTGTGTGTGTGTGTGTGTGTGTATGTGCCTTGCAAATTCAATTTATAAGATTGTTCCATTAGTAGTATATTTTTGGAGATATATATTACATGTAAAAGACTTGGGTTATTAACTCTCACAGGCCTACTTTTTTGTAAAGTCATATTTGACAATTAACAAAATATTAAGAGTATAGTCTATCTAAAGATCATACAAAACAGAATTACAATGGTCAATGTCAAACCGAAGTAATGAAATCATTTCAAAAACTCAAAGTAATTAAATTCAGGGGACTAGTTATACAAGGGATAGAAGGCAACAAAGCCAGATGGAGGAGTGGTGAGACAGTCCAGAAATTAGCCATATGAAGAGGCTTGGACCAGAGTGGGGAGAGGATGTTATCAGAATTCAAGCTTGGCCGGGCGCGGTGGCTCAAGCCTGTAATCCCAGCACTTTGGGAGGTTGAGGCGGGTGGATCACGAGGTCAAGAGATCGAGACCATCCTGGTCAACATGGTGAAACCCCGTCTCTACTAAAAATACAAAAAAAAATTAGCCGGGCATGGTGGCGCGTGCCTGTAATCCCAGCTATTCAGGAGGCTGAGACAGGAGAATTGCCTGAACCCAGGAGGCAGAGGTTGGGGTGAGCCGAAATTGCGCCATTGCACTCCAGCCTGGATAACAAGAGAGAAACTCCGTCTCAAAAAAAAAAAAAAGAATTCAAGCTTTAGCCCTGTCTCTTACTCCATCATCTAGTAAACTGGAACCAAACAACCCATGAAGTAGATACAAAGAGGGCAAGAAATACTTGGCTTCTCCCTACCTCCCCATCTTCCAGAGGCTTCCTATTTTTGAACCCACCTGGATGTCATCTGTCTGAGGAGTCTCTTAAATAGAGGCTGCAGGTATGGCCTCAGAGGCAATGCCACACATCTACAACCATCTGATCTTTGACAAACCTGACAAAAAGAAGCAATGGAGAAAGGATTACCTGTTTAATAAATGGTGTTGGGGAAACTGGCTAGCCATGTGCAGAAAGCAGAAACTGGACCCCTTCTTGAGACCTTACACTAAAATTAACTCCAGATAGATTAAAGACTTAAACGTAAGACCTAACACCATAAAAACCCTAGAAGAAAACCTAGGCAATATCATTCAGGACATAGGCACAGGCAAGGACTTCATGACCAAAGCACCAAAAGCATTGGCAACAAAAGCCAAAATAGACAAATGGGATCTGATTAAACTCCAAGCTTCTGTGCAGCAAAAGAAACAATCATTAGAGTGAACTGGCAACCAACAGAATGGGGAAAAATTTTTGCAATTTACCCATCTGACAAAGGGCTGATATCCAGAATCTGCAAAGAACTAAAACAGATTTACAAGAAAAAAACAAACCCATCCAAAAGTGAGAGAAGGATATGAACAGACACTTTTCAAAAGAAGACATATATGAGGCTAAAAAACATATGAAAAAAATGCTCATCATCACTGGTCATTAGAGAAATGCAAATCAAAACCACATTGAGATACCATCTCATGCCAGTTAGAATGGCAATCATTAAAAAATCTGGAGACAACAAATGCTGGAGAGGATGTGGAGAAATAGGAACACTTTTACACTGCTGGTGGGAGTGTAAATTAATACAAAAATTAGCTGAGTGTGGTGGCACATGCCTATAGTCCCAGCTACTTGGGAGGCTCAGGCAGGAGAGTTACTTGAATATGGGAGGGGGAGGTTGCCATGAGCCGAGATTGTGCCAGTGCACTCCAGCCTTGGCGACAGAGAGAGGCTCTGTCTAATATATATATTTATGTAACATATATACATAAAATGTTTACATATAAAATTATATATATATATATATTACTCATTGTATCCCCCCACACATATTAAACAGCTTTTAAACAGCATTGTCTCCTCTTGATTTGATTAAATTCAGCCAGGACATGGATTTTCTAACTACTTTGCAGAAAGAAAATGTGTTTGGAATAAACTGAGTAAGACAAATTTGAATAAAATTAGAACAATATGATAAGCACTCACCCTATTAACTCTAAGACACAAAATAACAGCTTTCATTGTCTTCATGTAATTTTTAAAAATAGTTTGTTTCTGGTACCATGGGAAAAAAAGAGTATCACTCTTTTTTGAAAAGATTAATTGTGAAATAAAACTTTTAACACAGCATATGGCCCAAATAAGGTACACAATAAATAAATAAATTTTGTTACCTTTTATAATTTAACCTTTTGAATCCTCATCCTTTGGAGCCAATGGTATTAGCTGGATCCTACAAATAATTATTTGGATATAAAGTAGACGATAACTAGTCCTAATTATGAGTCAAGTCAATTGAGTCAAGTTGGTATTAGGTTTAAGTATCTCTGAGCCTCACTTTAAAGATCTAAGCCTCACTTTAAAGATCTAACACTGTCTTGGGAGGCCGAGGCGGGTGGATCATGAGGTCAAGATATCGAGACCATCCTGATCAACATGGTGAAACCCCGTCTCTACTAAAAATACAAAAAAATTAGCTGGGCGTGGTGGCACGTGCCTGTAATCCCAGCTACTCAGGAGGCTGAGTCAGGAGAATTACCTGAATGCAGGAGGCAGAGGTTGCGGTGAGCCGAGATTGCGCCATTGCACTCCAGCCTGAGCGAAACTCCGTCTCAAAAAAAAAAAAAAAAAGAAGAAAAAAGAAAAAAGGTCTAACACTGTCTAATGTAAAATTATAAAAATCTTAGAGAACGTAGAGTTGGAAAAAATGTATTGAAACATCCAATCTATCACTCATTGAGGGAAATATTTCTCCCTAAAATATCACTTACATCTAGTGTGAACATGGGGTTTTAAATGGAATTTCAATCCCCATTTCTAGGCAAGTCTCCATGGCCCTTATTTCCCACTGCTCTCTAGAAATTAGTCTGACCAGGAGCCGTATTTCAACATGTTAAATAACAAATCACCTAATGCAAACTGTGCTACTTTAATTCCCGTTGAAACTCCATTAAGCAAAGGAAAGCTGTCACATATAAAATCTGCTGATCGTTAGAAATGACTTGGAGGACGTTTTTTCCTTTAATGGTTTCATGCTTTGCCAAACCATAATTCACGTGTATTTCTGTCAACAACTTCATCATAATGTGTGTTTGACTTTCCTGAAAAATGACACTATGGCAACTTTCCTTACTATGCAAAGTTATGGCCTTGAAACCTCCATATGGGGAAACAAAAGCTTTTAGTCAACTCTGCTGTGAAGGAAGACATTATAGAACTTGGCCTTTCTGTCACAATAAACATTTTAGCTTCTTAGGAAACCTCAGGGATGAACTAGACAGCCAAAACGGAGTGATTTTAATCACCAGAAACTCTAGTAATTCCTTTAAAGTATTTTTCTTGGATTGCTTTCTTAGCATTAAGAAATTGAATTTAGTAAGAAAAGTCTGGTAGATAATTAGAGTTAACAAAGTAATAAAACTATTGATATAGGATAAGAATAAAAGGGACTAGATTTGGTCTGATCTATTTTTAACCTTTTAAAATAAAGGAGGAGATATTAAAATTATGTTCTATATGTTGTCTACTTGTGAAAATGAAAGAAATATCTCCTCCTACTTCACTAGAGGGTGGATTTCAGTAAATTAACATTGGAATGGCTCTTTGATATTTATATAAAAGACTTTACAGAATAAACATATATGTATGTGTGTGTATACACATTTGTATGTATATCTGTGCATACCTATACGTGTGTGTGGGGGTGTGTGTTTGTATATACACCAAAAATACATAAATGCACACAAACATACAAACACACATACACACATTTGTGTTTATCTAAAGGGAAAAGCCAGGCACCAGACTGTCTTTGGGAGTATGAAGAGTCTCGGGTTTATGACAAGTTTTTAGTTACTTGTAGCAGGATCCTTGTGTGAGGGAATACTGACCAAGGTAGAATTTGGAAATCTGTGCCATGATTCTCCTACCTATTTATAGACATCTTGGAGTGTGACATATTATGTGTTTCTTTGCCAGTTTAAAAGTAATACTTTTTTCTTTTCTCTAGAGTTATTCTCAGAAAGAGCCCAATGCCTGCACTAGATGTCTATAAGAGTATTTGAAGCACTATATGGACTAAATGAGTAGAGAGCAGTTGAGGAGCAGATATTGAGGAGAGAGAATGCTTGCTTGTCAATGGTTTATAAAAATAGCAATGAACTTATGAGACCCAAGGAAGAAATGACATATCTAGGACATTAGAAGTTGCCACTACAGAATTGTGCTAAGATCTAGAGACCACAAGGAACCCAGATGGGATACTTTTATTTGGATTGCTGCCTCTGTAGTCCTCACTGTGCCTAGAAGAATATAATATTTCCATAGATGGAAAGGCTAGCTTCTCTGAAGGAAGATTCAATAAGACTTTATGGGTAGATTATGGTGAAACATCTCTTGAACACATTTTTCTCCCCGGTCTCTTCCGCTGCATCTAGTATCATGCTGAGCAGTCTCCTTTCACTTGGCAGTCTCCTGCATCTTTGAAGTACATTTGCCAAGTCACACTGGTGATCCCTATTTGAGTCAGCAGCAAGAAAGCTTAAAAAAAAAAAAGAAATTCCCCAAATACAATACTTTTCTATTCTCGACTCAATGATTTTTTTTATTAGTATCATAGTCTACTTTGAAATAATGTTTAACTTAGTGTTACTATTATGTTTCAATTGGCTGACTTTCTAGTGATTACTACTCCATGTATACAACCTCACTCAATATCTCCACAGTTTCTCCTACTCCAAGAACTCAGTAAACCATATACTTGCCCAGATATACTTAGACAATGTTGTCAAACTTCAGTTTGCAACTCATTCATGTGTCACAAAATCAAACTGTTGGGTCACAAACAGGGTTTCTTTGTTATAAGAACATAATGTGTTAGAACAGAAAGACAATATCAGGTCACATAGTATAGAGTATATATGGGTAAGTACTACTTTTTGAATCTTTATTGCAGTCATGTAATAAACACATACACATTGTTATGGGCTGAATTTTGCCCACCCTGCCCCAACCCTCCCAAAATTCATATGTTGTGGCCCTGATATCGTTTGGCTGTGTCCCCACCCAAATCTCATCTTGAATTTAGCTCCTCTAATTCCCATGTGTTGTGGGAGGAACCTGGTGGTAGATAACTGAATGACAGGGGCAGTTTCTGCCATACTGTTCTCAGGGTAGTGAATAAGTTTCATGAGATCTCATGATTTTATAAGGGGTTTCCATTTTCTTTTTCTTGTTTTTGAAAGAAAGAAAGAAAGAGAAAGAGAAAGGGGGAGAGAGAACAGGAGTCTTGCTCTATTGCCCAGGCTGGAATGCAATCTAAAAATAGGTGTTAAAAATGTCTTTTATGCCAATAATTGTGCTTAACAGTGGAGACAGGAAGGAATAAGGGAAGAAAACAAACAAATAAACAAACAATATTTCATTTAAGTCTGTGAAATGCTATCCAAATGCTGAAGAGTGATTTACTTCTAATTATGTGGTCACTTTCAAAATAGGTGTAATGTGATACTGAGAAAAATGTATGTTCTGTGGACCTGGGGTGAAGAATTCTATAAATATTCACTAAGTTTTCTTGTTCCAGGTCTGAGTTCTAATCATAGATATCCCTGTTAATTTTCTATCTTGTTGATCCATCGAATATTAACAATGTGGTGTCAAAGTCTCCGGCTATTATGGTGCAGGAGTCCAAGTCTCTTTATAAGTCACTAAGAACTTGTCTTATGTATTTGGGTGCTCCTATATTGGGTGCATATATATTTATAATCATTTACTCGTGTTCTTGCACTGATCCTTTTACCATTATGTAATGTCCTTCTTTGTTTCTTTTAGTCTTTGTTACTATTAAAGTCTATTTTGTCAGAGACGAAAGTTACAACTCCTGTTTTGTTTTTTGTTTTTGTTTTTTTTGCTCTCCATTTGATTGAGGAGTCTTCCTCCAATCCTTTGTTTTGAGCCTTTGTGTGTCTTTGCTTATGAGATGGATCTGGATACAGCGTACTGTTGGGTTTTGACTTTTTACTCAATTTACCTGGCTGTGTCTTTGATTGGGGCATTTAATCCATTTAAATTTAGGATTAATGTTGATATTTTTGAATTTAATATTGTCATTTAATACTATCTGGATATTTTGCCCATTAGTTGATATAGATTCTTCATTATGGAGACACTCTTTACCTTTTGGTAAGTTTTTGGGATGACTGATACTGGTTGATCCTTTCTGTGTGTAGTGCTTCTTTCAGAAGCTCTTGTAAAGCAGGCCTGGTGGTGATGAAATCTCTGAGTGCTTGCTTGTTCACAAAAAATTTTATTTTTCCTTCATTTATGAAGCTTAGTTTGGCTGGATATGAGATTCTGGGTTGAAAATTCTTTTCTTTGAGGATATTGAATATTGAACCCCACTCTCTTCTAGTTTGTAGGGTTTCTGCTGAGAGATCTGCTGTGAGTCTAATAGGCTTCCCTTTATGGGTGACCTGACCTTTCTCTCTAGCTGCCCTTAGAATTTTCTCCTTTATTTCAACCCTGGTGAATCTAACAATTATGTGTGTTGGAGTTGCTCTACTTGAGGAATATCTTTGTGTTGTTCTCCGTATTACCTGGAGTTGAGTATTGTCCTGCCTTACTAGGTTAGGAATGTTTTCCTGAATAATATCCTGAAGAATATTTTCCAATTTGGATTCATTCTCTTCACGGCATTCAGGTACACCTATCAAATGTAAATTAGGTCTTTTCACATAGTCCCATATTTCTTGGAGACTTTGCTCATTTCTTTTTATTCTTTCTTTTCTAGTCTTGTCTTCTCACTTCATTTCACTAAGTTGGTCTTCGACCTCTGATATCCTTTCTTCTGCTTGATCAATTCAACTGCTAAAACCTGTGCAATATGAGTATGTGCATACTCATATTGTATTCTTCAGTTCCATTAATTCACTTATATTCCTGTCTAAATTGTCTATTCTCGTTAGGATTTTGTCCAACCTTTTTTCAAGGTTCTTAGTTTCTTTACATTGGGCTAGAACATGTTCTTTTAACTCATGGAAGTTTCTTATTATCCACTTTCTGAAGCCTAATTCTGGTAACGGAATGGACTTGTTCTCCATCAGGCCTTGTTCCCCTGTTGATGAGGAACTGTGATCCTCTGTAGAGGGAGAGGCATTCTGATTTTGGGTATTCTCAGCCTTTTTATGATGGTTTCTTCCCATCATTGTAAATTTATCCATCTGTCGTCTTTGTAATTACTGACTTTCAAATGAGGTCTCTGAGTGGATGTCAAACTTGTTGATTCCCATCGCTGGAATCTGAGCAACCCCCTGCACCGGCTAAAACAGTGGCATTAAGATTCATGGTGCTCTTCTGTCTGGGAGTCTCTGGTATGGCTTTCCTCTTGAATCCCTTTTTCAATCAGCTGAATGGGCGACTCTGCCTTCCTGGAGCTCCAAATGTTTACCAAAAGGGGACCCAGTCCCGTTTACTCTGCAATGAGAACCACTGTGCTGAGGCACCGGAAAAACCACCGTGCTGGCCACAAAAGTTGTGCTGGTGACCCATGGGGCTCCTCCGCTGGGAATCTCCTGGTTTGTGAGCAATAAAAGTTCATCTGAAAGTGTGGTGTCCTCTCGTTTTCTGCACTTTCACTGGTAGCTACAATCCTGAGCTGCTAGTAATTGGCCATCTTAAATCTCTCCAGGGTTTCCCTTTTCACTTGGCTCTCTCACTTTCTTTTGTCTGCTGCCATGTAAGACGTACCTTTTGCCTTCCCTCATGATTGTGAGGCATCCCTGCCATGTGGAACTATAAGTTCATTATGTCTCTTTTTCTTTATAAATTACTGTCTTAGGTATGTCTTTATCAGCAGCATGAAAAAGGACTAATACAGCCCTAACACCCATGTCCTTAGAATGTGACTGTATTTGGAGATGGGGCTTTTAAAGAGGTAATTAATGTTAAATGATGTCATACAGATGGGGCACTAATCAGATAGGACTGATGTTCTTGTAGGTAGAGGAAGAGACACCAGAGATGTATGCACACAAAGAAAAGGCCATGCAAGAACACAGCAAAAAGCCAGCCATCTGCAAGCCGAGGAGAGAGGCCTCAGAAGAAACCAAACCTGCTAACACCTGGATCTGGGACATCTAACCTCCACAACTGTGAGAAAATAAATTTCTGTTATGTAAGACACTCAGTCTGTGCTATTCTGTTATGACATCCCTAAGGGGGAAAAAAAAAACGAATACAAACATACATACATGGCATATTGAGCCATGTGCAAAGTGGTTACCCCAGAAGAGTGTTGTAATCAGAGAAATTTATAAATCCCTGAACTAGCTATGGGTCAGGAGAATCACAAAATTGTATTTTACTTTAATCTTAATAAGGATAACGACTTAACTAATACCTGTCAAATTGTCTTTTTAAATACTATTCTTGACCAAGATTGTCCTTATATGATGTACCCATATGTTGGCTCTAATACATTAATGTTTCTCATAGATTTTATATTTCAGAACATTTTATATTTGAAACACAATAAAACTCTGAGAGGTGAGGTGGGAGTTTTGGTATTTTTACATGTAATGTGGCTCCCTTATGTTTTTATAGCTTCACATGTTTTAAAATTGCTTTCTGTTTATGAATGTACAGCAATTCATACTCATTGAGATAAGGCCTTATCAGTTATCACCTGACTAAAGGGTGGGTGTGGGGTTCTGCAAGTATCTTCCCTAACATCTTTTGATATTTAAATGCCATCTTGGAAAGATGATGTGCTCTTTTGCCTCTTGTGTGGAGAAAGCTGTGCTTATTAAATGGGAATAATTGCATAAAGACCAAAATCTGGCATTATCAACAGGTAGGTAAATGATGTATCTGTTGGAGATTTCATTTGCATCCCCACCCATGATCAAGTTATGAGCAAGAAATTTTGCATCCAGAACTTGAATAAGTTCTGGTCTGACTGGTGGGCTCCATTTCCACCAGTTGTTTCTTTTAATCAACTCCACAGGAAAAGTCCCTCCTGGATAGATCCCAAATTATGTGCTCTCTTTTTTTGGGAGAGATGCTTTACTCCTTTCAAATTTGAGGTCATTCAGTCTGTAAAACATTCTGACTATACCTCATGACTGTTTCCTCCTTAAACATCTCCAGGTCTGAATTTTTCTGGCAAATACGTAAACATGGGATACAGTGGGTTTTAGACATGGCTGTTCTACTATTGACAACTTTATTGATGTGTTGTGATACCTGTTAAGAGTAGTATAATATACCTAGTAATTCAAACTAACACAGGAACAGAAAACCAAATACCACTTGTTCTCACTTATAAGTGGGATCTAAATGATGAGAACACATGGACAGAAAGAGGGGAATAACACACACTGAGGCCTGCTTGAAGGTGGAGAATGGGAGAAGAGAGAAGAAAAAGTAACTACGGGGCACTAGGCTTAGTACCTGGGTGACAAAATAATCTGTACAACACCCCCATGACAGGTGTTTACCTACATAACAAACCTGCATATGTACCCCTAAACCTAAAATAAAAGTTTTTTTTAAAAGATTAATATAATTGTTTGTCAGTTTTGTTGCGTTTTTTTTCAGTCTTCAAACTACGGACAGAAATAATGTATAAGTTAATCTGTATGAGCCAAAAGTCGATTACCAAGGTATGTAGTTTACCAGGACTGCAAGGATCAGAGAGGAAAGATTATATCACAATAATAAATGGCATAAAATTGTAGCCATCTTGGTATGATATGTTTCTTCTGACAGAAAATATGGAAAAATGCTTATGATACCAATTTGTTTTAATGAATTAGAATGGCATTATATATGCTATTAAATTATTTTTATTAATTTTATTAATTTGGTATATGTCCTGGTAGCTCCATAAAATAGACAAATAGAGTTTAAAATTTACAATTATATTTTTCAATCTATTTAGTCTGGCAAGCAGTTATGTTTAAAACCTGAAGTTAACTGAGAAGGAGTTGACATTTATGGCGTTAGCTTTAACTGAGAATCTGTGCAAAAAGCCGTGTTCTAGAGAGTTGTTGACCATTTTATCTATCACCTTTCAGGGTTCTATTCTTTCAGGATTCCATTTTTTTTTTTTTTTTTTTTTGGTTGAAATGGAGTCTTGCTCTGTTGCCAGGCTTGAGTGCAGTGGTGTGATCTCAGCTCACTGCAACCTCCGCCTCCCAGGTTCAAGTGATTATCCTGCCTCAGCCTCCTGAGTAGCTGGGTCTACAGGCACGTATCACCACATCCAGCTTATTTTTGTACTTTTAGTAGACATGGAGTTTTGCCATGTTGGCCAGGATGGTCTTGATCTCTTGTCATTGAGATCAGCCTGCCGTGGCCTCTCAAAGTGCAGGGATTACAGGTGTGAGCCACTCCACCCAGCCTCGAGGTTCTATCCTTTATTTGGACATTATGAAAACATTTTGAAGAAATTTATTCTAGAATTAGCTTTGTTTTCTCTAAGAAATTGGGAGTATTTTCTTATAAAACATGAAAACCATGTGCCATGTGTCTGTACTTATTTTTCTTTAGTTGTCAGAAATCCTAGAATAAATTTTTAGTCTTCATTTTAAATCTGGGTGGATTCTTATGAGAGAGATATATATTTTGTTTGTTTGTTTTACTTTCCTATTTAACTTGTATTTTGGTTTTTCTTGTTTTATATATATATGTATATATATATATATAATATAGTTTATATAATAAAATACTTAATAACTATTTTGTATTTTCTTTTCTCTGATATATATATGAATATATTTAATCTTTATATACAAAATATTGATGTACATATATATATATACATGCACACACATTTTACTGTTTTACTGCATGTAATTTGTGGAGCCATGTAAAATTTATTGATTAAGGTGGGGCACAGATAAAATAACCTAGTGTTAATTTATTTGATATTTACTAAATAAGTCTATATTCATAGCTCAGTTCCAGAGAAAGAATACTGGCAACTGATAATTTTTGATTCTAACACCTTAAAATCTAGTGGAGGAAAATGGATATAAACCAGTTCACTAAGACATAGAAAAGCAAATACGGCAATACAGCAAATAATGTGTAGATAACAAATTGTACAGATGATTAGAAGAGGGTAGACAAATTAAACCTAAGATTTTCTGGTAAATGAAATCCTCCATGGTAGAAAGATGAAAATCATTTGGCTAGATAGGAAAAAAAGAAAAATGGGTTTAAATAGAGAAAATAGAACAAAATAGGATTAGGGATATATCCAAATCAGGTGTGCTCGGAGACAGTAAAGGGACAGGTATCTCTCAATTGTAGAACAATGGGAGAAGAGTCACATAAATAGATTGAGGTTATGTTGTAGAGCCCACAAGGAATAGCTGAAAGCTTGAGATAGAAGAATATCATCACAAAATACTCACTATTGTTACCATTGCTAGCATAATGAATTTCTTTTTTTCTCTCACACATATAGTAAGTAGAAGTTGGAAGAGATTGGAGGTCACAGATTGGTTTTGTTTATAGTGTTGATCTAGGTGACTGAAATTTCAAGCTGTAATAAACTGCTTAAATAGAAAACTAATATTTTTCATAGCATTTCAATCCACAAAAAAAGAAAGAAAAGAAGGAAAAAATAGAGAAAAGAAAATTTTTCTTTTGAAATGAAGGAGAAAATACTAAGGGTAGCCAGAGAGAAAGGTCAGGTTACCCACAAAGGGAAGCCCATCAGACTTACAGCAGATCTCTCAGCAGAAACACTACAAGCCAGAAGAGAGTGGGGGCAAATATTTAACATCCTTAAAGAAAAGAACTTTCAAGCCAGAATTTCATATCCAGCCAAATTAAGCTTCACGAGCAAAGGAAAAATAAAATCTTTTGTGAACAAGCAAGTGCTCAGAGATTTCATTACCACCAGGCCTGCTTTACAAGAGCTTCTGAAAGAAGAATTACACATAGAAAGGAACAACCAGTATTAGCCTTTCTAAAAATATGCCAAAAAGTAAAGAGCATCAACATAATGAAGAATTTACATCAACTAATGGACAAAATAGCCAGCTAACATCAAATGGCAGTAATCCTAAATTTAAATTGACTAAATCCCCCAATCAAAAGATACAGCTAAAACCCATCGGTATGCTGCATCTAGACCCATCTTACATGCAAGAATACATAAAGACTCAAAACAAAGGGATGGAGAAAGATTTGTCAACCAAATGGAGAGCAAAAATAAATAAATAAGCAGAGGTTGCAATTCTCACCTCTGATGGAATAAATTTTAAAGCAACAAAGATCAAAAGAGTACACAATGGTAAAAGGATCAATGCAACAAGAAGAGCTAACAATCCTGAATGTGTACGCACCCAATACAGGATACATAAGACTTGTAAAGAGACTTGGACTCCCACACGGGAGTAGTGGGAGATTTCAACATCAATATTAGATAGAACAATGAGACAGAAAATTAATAAGAATATCCAGGACTTGAACTCAGATCTGGAACAAGTAAACTTAATAAACATTTATAGAACTCTCCACTTTAAACCCAGAAGATATGCACTCGTTTTTTTTTATTGCATCTTAGGTTTTGGGGTACATGTGAAGAACATACAAGATAGTTGCATAGGTACACAAGTGGCAGTGTGATTTGCTGCCTTCCTCCCCTTCACCTATATCTGGCATTTCTCCCAATGCTATCTCTCCCCAACTCCCCACCCCCCACTGTCCCTCCCCTATTCCCCCCAATAGACCCCAGTGTGTAGTGCTCCCCTCCCTGTGTCCATGTGTTCTCATTGTTCAACACCCGCCTATGAGTGAGAATATGTGGTGTTTGATTTTTTGTTCTTGTGTCAGTTTGCTGAGAATGATGTTCTCCAGATTCATCCATGTCCCTACAGGACACAAACTCATCATTTTTGATTGCTGCATAATATTCCATGGTGTATATGTGCCACATTTTCCCAGTCCAGTGTATCATCGATGGGCATTAGGGTTGATTCCAGGTCCTTGCTATTGTAAACAGTGCTGCAATGAACATTCTTGTGCATGTGTCCTTATAGTAGAATGATTTATAATCCTTTGGATATATACCCAGTAATGGGATTGCTGGGTCAAATGGAATTTCTATTTCTAGATCCTTGAGGAATTGCCATACTGTCTTTCACAATGGTTGAACTAATTTACACTCCCACCAGCAGTGTAAAAGTTCACCACATCTTCTCCAGCATCTGTTGTCTCCAGGTTTTTTAATGATCACCATTCTAACTGGTGTGAGATGTTATCTCAATGTAGTTTTGATCTGCATTTCTCTAATGACCAGTGATGATGAGCATTTTTTCATATGTTTGTTGGCCTCATGTATGTCTTCTTTTGTAAAGTGTCTGTTCATATCCTTTGCCCACTTTTGAATGGGCTTGTTTGTTTTGTTCTTGTAAATCTGTTTGAGTTCTTTGTAAATTCTGGATATCAGCCCTTTGTCAGATGTGTAAACTGCAAAATTTTTTCCCCATTCTTTTGGTTGCTGATTCACTCTAATGACTGCTTCTTTTGCCATGCAGAAGCTGTGGAGTTTCATTAGGTCGCATTTGTCAATTTTGGCTTTTGTTGCCAATGCTTTTGGTGTTTTGGTCATGAAGACCTTGCCTACTCCTATGTCCTGAATGATTTTGCCTAGATTTTCTTCTAGGGTTTTTATGGTGTTACATTTTATGTTTAAGTCTTTAATCCATCTGGAGTTAATTTTAGTGTAAGGTGTCAGGAAGGGGTCCAGTTTCTGCTTTCTGCACATGGCTAGCCAGTTTTCCCAACACCATTTATTAAACAGGGAATCCTTTTCCCATTGCTTGTTTTTTTTCAGGTTTATCAAAGATTGTATAGTTGTAGATATGTTGTGTTGCCTCCGATGCCTCTGTTCCATTCCATTGGTCTATATCTCTGTTTTTGTACCAGTACCATGCTGTTTTGATTACTGTAGTCTTGTAGAATAGTTTGAAGTCCGGTAGTGTGATGCCTCCTGCTGTGTTCTCTTTGCTTAGAATTGACTTGGCTATGTGGGCTCTCTTTTGGTTCCATATGAAGTTTAAGGTGGCTTTTTCCAGTTCTGTGAAGAAGGTCATTGGTAGCTTGATGGGGATAGCATTGAATCTGTAAATTACTTTGGGCAGTATGGCCATTTTCACGATATTGATTCTTCTTAAGCACGAACATGGAATGTTTCTCCATCTGTTTGTGTCCTCTCTTATTTTGTTAAGCAGTGGTTTGTAGTTCTCCTTGAAGAGGTCCTTTACATTCCTTGTAAGTTGTATTCCTAGGTATTTTATTCTCTTTGTAGCAATTGTGAATGGCAGTTCGTTCTTGATTTGGCTCTCTTTAAGTCTGTTATTGGTGTATAGGAATGCTTGTGATTTTTGCAGATTGATTTTGTATCCTGAGACTGCTGAAGTTGCTTATGAGTTTTAGGAGATTTTGGGCTGAGGTGATGGGGTCGTCTAGATATACTATCATGTCGTCTGCAAATGGAGACAATTTGGCTTACTCCTTTTTTATCTGAATACTCTTTATTTCTTTTTCTTGCCTGATTGCTCTAGCTAGAACTTCCAGTTTTATATTGAATAGGAGTGGTGAGAGAGGGCATCCTTGTCTAGTGCCAGATTTCAAAGGGAATGCTCCCAGTTTTTGCCCATTCAGTATGATATTGGCTGTTGGTTTGTCATAAATAGCTTTTATTATTTTGAGATACATTCCATCAATACCGAGTTCATTGAGGGTTTTTAGCATAAAGCGCTGTTGAATTTTGTCAAAGGCCTTCTCTGCATCAATTGAGATAATCCTGTGGTTTTTGTTTTTGGTTCTGTTTATGTGGTGAATTACGTTTATAGACTTGCATATGTTGAACCAGCCTTGCATCCCCGGGATGAATCCTACTTGATCGTGGTGGATAAGTTTTTGATGTGCTGTTGCAATCAGCTTGCCAGTATTTTATTGAAGATTTTTGCGTCCATGTTCATCATGGATATTGGCCTGAAGTTTTCTTTTCTTGTTGAGTCTCTGCCAGGTTTTGGTATCAGAACGATGTTGGTCTCATAAAATGATTTGGTAAGGATACCCTCTTTTTTGATTATTTGGAATAGTTTCCGGAGGTATGGTAACAGTTCCTCTTTGTGTGTCTGGTTGAATTCAACTGTGAACCCATCTGGACCCGTGCTTTTGTTGTGTGGTAGGCTATTAACTGCTGCTTCAACTTCAGATCTTGTTATTGGTCTATTCATGGTTTCGACTTCTTCCTGGTTTAGGCTTGGGAGGATGCAAGTTTCCAGGAATTTATCCATTTCTTCCAGGTTTACTAGTTTATGTGCGTAGAATTTTTTGTAATATTCTCTGATGATGGTTCTAATTTCTGTGGCATCTGTGGTGATTTCCCCTTTATCGTTTTTTATTGCACCTATTTGGTTATTCTCTCTCTTTTTTAAAAAATTAATCTGGCTAGTAGTCTGTCTATGTTGTTATCTTTTTGAAAAAACCAGCTCCTGGAATTATTGATTTTTTGAAGGGTTTTATGTGTCTCTATCTCCTTCAGTTCTGCTCTGATCTTAGTTATTTCTTTTCTTCTGCTTGATTTACTAGGTTTACTAGTAAACCTAGGTTTCTGCTAGGTTTACTAGTTTATGTGCGCTGCCTGGAAATCTCCTGGTCAGCTTAAAAGGGCAACCAGACCAGTGTATTTTGTATGGAGAGCCGCTGCACTGAGGCACCGGCAAAACAGCTGCACTGGCTAAAATAGCCATGCTGGCGACCTGTAGGGCTCCTCCGTCTAGGAATCTCCTGGTCTGTGGGCAATAAAGATCCATCTGGAAATGCGGTGTCCACTCACCCTCTGCGCTTTCACTGGGAGCTGCAATCCTGAGCTGCTCCTAAAAGGACCATCTTTGACCTCTCTCCAGAAGATATGCACTCTTATCAGTACAACATCACACCTACTCACAGGTTTAAATGAAATATTGGTTGTCCATTATTAAGCACAATTGATTGTATAACGGAGGTTTTCAATACCCATTTTTAGACTGCATTCTAGCCTGGGCAATTAAGCAACACTCCCATTCTCTTTCCCTCTTCCTCTTCCTCTTTTTTCCTCTTCTTCCTTCCTTTTTTTTCTTTCTTTTTTTTTCTAAAAAAATCTAGCTGTGTACAAGCTAGAAGAGATCATAGTGAATTTGGGTCTCCTTTTCCGTCAGTAGCAATAAGTGATAAGCATGTTATATTCTGTTAACTTTCAATCTTGTTTTTAATAATCATCAGGTTCATTGCTTGTGGTTTTTATTTTTTAATGCTGCAAATAACTTTTTTCATGCAGATGATTAATTGGAATGATGTTTAATTTAAAAAGAATATACTAGAATAATGTAATAATGTGTAATTATCAATCATTTACAAACCATTGTCACAGTTTCTGCTCTATGTATGCAATCCACTAAATATAAATTTTTAAAATCACCCTTTTTTAACTCATATCTTATTGAAAAGAAAACTATTATACTACTTTTAAGGGAAACAGTATAATTATTAAAAGTAGAATATAGCTGTTAAAATATATATTAAAGATGGCTTAAAAATTAAAATGAGAATAACTGTAAAATATAAGTAACACTAGTTCTCAAGTTTTGCCTACTTTTCTCCTGGAAATACTGATTGGTGAGGTGAATGGGGCTATTTATGCTCGGTTCAGAATGAAGAAATATTTAGGTTGGTTAGCTTGAGACTGATATAAGTCTTCTGTCTGTTTAGTTTTTGAATAGGTTAAGTTTTTGAAAACAAATGACAGTAATGGTAAATTTTTCCTTCTTCATAAATTGCTATTATCTGGTTTGGAAAATATTACAACAGATCATTTATACCATCTTTCAAATGCTTCTGTATAATGTTCATAATATGTTTAGTGAATTATTCAGATGAGTTCCTTAACAAGCAATTTAGACACCAAATATTCAAGCCCACTCAATATAATGGTGCACTTTATGGCTCCAGTTTCTCTTCTTTTATTTACCCATTCTTGCACACAGAATGCTGACACAAGTCTCTCTTATAAGAATAACTAAATTGCTCAAATGGCAAATACATCTGCAGTATATGTACATTAGCAGAGGCGGTGGCAGTCATAGAAAACACCTTGAATTGACAGTTTTCTCCAGAAAGACTTAATATTCATCTTAAAATTTAAACAGTTAAATGACAATGCCTCTACATAAAAGCCAATGAGCCCCAGTATGAAATAGTAGTGTCTATTGACTGTTCTTTTCATAAAGCTGGGAAACAAGTTAAGATTCAGTGACCCATTCTTAAATTGACTTGATGGTTTTAGTAGATTCATTGAGTGTACTCTCTGGGGACTGTTGATTTTGTACCCTGGCTCTATTAACAGTGTCTTATTAGCTGTGAAACCTTGGGCAAGTTAACATTTCTGTGCCTAAGTTACCTCATTTGTAAAATATTGATGATAATATTATCTAGCCTGAAGACTTGTTAGAGGGATTAAATATATTGATAAATATTAAGCCTTCAGAGCAGTATTTGACATACAGTCTTGTATAAGATATTTGACACAGTCTTTTATAAGTGTTTATAGTTATTGTTTTAATTTATTCTTAAAGCTTCATGTGTTATGGACTGAATTGTGTCCCTTTACCTCCCCTGAATTCTTATGGTTGAAGCCCTAACTCCCAATGTGATTGCATTGAGAAACAGGGCCTTTAGTAAAGTAAGGGTGTTTAAATAAGGTCCTTAGGGTAGGGATCTAATTCCATAAGATTAACGTCCTTATAAAAAGAGGAGGAGACATCAGAGATGCCTCTCTTTTCACATGCATAGAGAAAAGGCCATGGGAGGACACAGTGAGAAGACAGCTGTCTACAAGCCAGGAAGACAGCCTTTTACAGAAACTGATTTGCTTCCACCTTGACCATAGACTTCTAAACTCCAGAACTGTGAGAAAATAAACCTATGTTGTTTACACCACCCAATTTGTGGCATTTTGTTATGGGAGTCTCACAAGCTAACACACTATTTTGAAGATTGATGCTTCTTTGTGTACACAACAGTAAGTGGCTTTTTTTTCACAACTGACATTTCTATGTACTAAAACAATATAAAATAAAGCACGTGTTGATTAAAACACAAGACTAAGAATCAATATATATGGTCTATATCATTTGAAAGCTCTATATTTTCTTTCAAATAGCAATCAATGGGAGATAGATTATCAAAAGGTTTGCATAATTTACAGGTAGAACTGACTATGGTATAATAATTTAAGCACTTCATGTAGGTAGACTTTACAGAATTTTGGGAACATCTGATGCATTATTTTAAATATACTCTATTGTTCTATTATCTATACTTTATTAAGTATTATATTTTTCTTTTTTTTTAAATTTTTTATTGGATTTTAGGTTTTGGGGTACATGAGCAGAGCATGCAAGACAGTTGCATAGGAACACACATGGCAGTGTGCTTTTCTTTCGTTCTCCCCTTCACCCAATTTGGCATTTCTCCCCAGGCTATCCTTCCCCACCTCCCCCTCCCACTGGCCCTCCCCTTTTCCCCCCAATAGACCCCAGTGTTTAGTACTCCCCTTTCTGTGTCCATGTGTTCTCATTTTTCATCACCCACCTATGAGTGAGAATATGCGGTGTTTCATTTTCTGTTCTTGTGTCAGTTTGCTGAGGATGATGTTCTCCAGATTCATCCATGTCCCTACAAACGACACAAACTCATCATTTCTGATTGCTGCATAATATTGCATGGTGTATATGTGCCACATTTTTCCAATCCAGTCTATCATCAATGGGCATTTGGGTTGATTCCAGGTCTTTGCTATTGTAATCAGTGCTGCAATGAACATTCGTGTACATGTGTCCTTATAGTAGAACGATTTATAGTCTTTTGGATATATACCCAGTAATGGGATTGCTGGGTCAAATGGAATTTCTATTTCTAAGGCCTTGAGGAGTCGCCACACTGTCTTCCACAATGGTTGAACTAATTTACACTCCCACCAACCATGTAAAAGTATTCCTTTTTCTCCACATCCTCTCCAGCATCTGTTGTCTCCAGACTTTTTAATGATCGCCATTCTAACTGGCGTGAGATGGTATCTCAATGTGGTTTTGATTTGCATCTCTCTGATGACCAGTGATGATGAGCATTTTTTCATATGATTGTTGGCCTCATATATGTCTTCTTTCGTAAAGTGTCTGTTCATATCCTTTGCCCACTTTTGAATGGGCTTGTTTGTTTTCTTCCTGTAAATCCGTTTGAGTTCTTTGTAAATTCTGGATATCAGCCCTTTGTCAGATGGGTAGACTGCAAAAATTTTTTCCCATTCTGTTGGTTGCCGATTCACTCTAGTGACTGTTTCTTTTGCCGTGCAGAAGCTGTGGAGTTTCATTAGGTCCCATTTGTCTATTTTGGCTTTTGTTGCCAATGCTTTTGGTGTTTTGTTCATGAAAGTCCTTGCCTACTCCTATGTCCTGGATAGTTTTGCCTAGATTTCCTTCTAGGGTTTTTATGGTGCCAGGTCTTATGTTTAAGTCTTTAATCCATCTGGAGTTAATTTTAGTGTAAGGTGTCAGGAAGGGGTCCAGTTTCTGCTTTCTGCACATGGCTAGCCAGTTTTCCCAACACCATTTGTTAAACAGGGAATCCTTACCCCCTTGCTTGTTTTTGTCAGGTTTATCAAAGATTGTATAGTTGTAGATATGTTGTGTTGCCTCCGGTTCCTCTGTTTTGTTTCATTGGTCTATATCTCTGTTTTGGTACCAGTACCATGCTGTTTTGATTACTGTAGCCTTGTAGTATAGTTTGAAATCCGGTAGTGTGATGCCCCCCGCTGTGTTCTTTTTGCTTAGAATTGACTTGGCTATGCGGGCTCTCTTTTGGTTCCATATGAAGTTCATGGTGGTTTTTTCCAATTCTGTGAAGAAAGTCAATGGTAGCTTGATGGGGATAGTGTTGATTCTGTAAATTACAAGTATTATATTTTTCTAATGTTTTTATATATTATATATTTTGAATTATAAAGTGAGTTAAAGATTATGATGGCAACCATTTCATTTTATACTTGAGACATATATAAGGTCAATGAAGTGTACTTAACTCAAGATGACACAAGGACAGCAGGCTTAGAACTTGGGACAAACTCCTTCACCTCTACATCCTTTTCTTTTTCTTACAAAATAGGAACAATAATAGAAAAAAGTATTTAATATATTTAGGTCATTGATAAAGAGATTATTCTTTGAGAAATTGGTATATGTTATGTACTGAGTCAGGAAATGAAAATATAAATTAGCAACATTTCTCTCCTTAGGACCACTTTTACAGTTTAACTTGATCTCATTTTCAGTAATTCTATTAGGATATTTAAAATTGTATCTGATTTTAATTGCTTTGTGTTGGAGTTTACACATTTTTACTCTTGTTTCACCCACTATGTAGCATTTTAATGAGTAACTAGTTGGTGAAATGAAGTCACACTTACATACACCTTGTAGAAGTTATTGATTTACTGGACCAGTTGTCCAGAAAATTAACAAAAGTGAGTTGGAGGTACCAAGCAATAGATGAGTATTTCTTGGCTCACCTTTTCCAGAAACGTTAGCTCACTTGTGTATGCATCTTCTGGTGAGCCACTCCACATATGTAGAATCTTGTTAGATCGGGAAAACATCTAAGTTCTTTTTAATTGGTACTTAGGTCTCACCCAGTGGTGTGCTGAAGCCAGTACATACTAGCTTGTGGAAAAAATTGTTATAATTTCAGAAAGTTTGTGAGCCAGTAAACACAGCCATATTAAAAAGACAAATTACGTAAAATTACAAAAATAATTCATATTAAAATGTTATTTAAATAAAAAGGTTATATTAAAATTTACAAAATATATTAAATACATTATGTGACAAATTTATAATTTTGTATTACTGTGTATCTATGTTATCCATGCTTTTAAACAAGATTATATATATTTATTAAATCTATGTGGTGGAGATACCATATAATAACATGCTTCTGTGATAGTAGCCTGAAATCACTATGATGGGAGAATTCACCTCACAGAAATTGGCAAATTCTGTAAGTCAACACTTGGTTTATTGTTTTGTTTTCTTATCTTCAGAAAGATAAGCTTAAAATTGTGCCATTTCTATATTATTAGATTATGAATGGCATAAAAGTGTGCAGAAACAACCTTCCAGTATTCAAAGCATATTGTCTAATTTAGGAACGATATCACTGACATCATTGACGAATGAGTGGAATTTCAATATTCATATTCATTGTTTCTGAATCTAAGCCTAAATGAGACTGGCAATATCTCTGACCATTTGGAACTTATATTCTATTGTTAAAAGGATTTCAGTTATAGAAATAATGAGTATATTTTAAGAATATAATATTTATTTATGTCATCCAGAATGAAATAAAAGTTAAAAACAAGATTATCTAGTTCATGAATCTTCAGATCAACAATTTGGGCTGGACTAAGGCAAGCAGTTACTCTGGTCTGAGCTGTGCTCTTGTTTTTTCACTTAGATGCACCTTATTTCACCACATCTAGTCAGAAGGGGTTGAGAAAATTAATATACAATTATTTTTACTATACATTTTCTAATACAGTCTAATTACAGTATATTTTGACAAAATCTTCTATCTTACAAGATGTTTTAAATAAATTCACTGAACTCTTGGAACTACAGAGCTACCTCATCCAATGTATGGAAAATATCTACCATAAAACTGAATGAGCAAAGCTGTCCTCAATATTAAACCAACAATCACAATGAGACTTTTTGTTAAATGAAATCTGATTTTGTTTTCAATAAAAAGAAGTATATTATTATGTGCATGAAAAAATATTTTAAAAACCTGAGAAATAATTATTGGGTACAACTAATAATAATATATTATAAGCAGGGAGGTAAAGCAAACCGGCAGAATAGAAAGCTCCACTGACTACCCTGCAAAGACGTCAGGTTAACAACTATCTACACAGATAAAACACCTTTGTAAGAACCACAAATCAGGTGAGCACTCAGGGTACCTGCCTTTAATTTCATACTGGTGAAAGAGGCACTGAAAACAGAGAAAAAGCAGTCCTGAATTGCAGGCACTAGACCTTCCCTATCTGCAGCAGCAGCAGCTTGATGAGGAGAGCTTATTTGGAAGCTAGGGGAGGGAAAACACAGCAATTGTGAGGCATTGAACTCATTGTTCTTCTGTTACAGTAGAAAGGAAAACTGGCTCAAACTCAGCTGACACCTGTGCATGGAGGCAGCATTTAAACCAGCCCTAGCTGGGGGAATCACTGTTCCCAGAGGTCCAAATTTGAGCACCTGTAATCCTTGCCACTAAAAGCTATGGTGATCTGAGTCTTCAAATAAGCTTGAAAAGCAGTATAGGCCACAAGTACTGAAACTCTTAGACAAGTCCTCGTGCTTAACTAGGTTTAGTAATAAGGGCTTGAGAGGGCATGCCACATACTGAGATAGTAGCTGGGGCAGCTAAGAGAGTGCTGATATTACCCCTCTCCTAACCCTAGGCTACACAGCTCACAGATCCAAAAAAGACCCCCTTCCTCCTTCTGGAGGAGAGGAGAAGGGAGATTGGTGAGAACTTTGTCTTGTATCTGGCATACCAGCTCAGCGACAGCAGTATAGGACACCAATCAGAGTCCTGAGGCCTCCATTCCAGACCCTAGGACCCAGAATATGTTTCTAGACAACCAGGGCCAGAAAGGCCTTAGAGTAAAGGACCTAGTCCTGGCAGAGTGCATCAGCTGTTAACTGGGCCCTGAATAACCAGGTACTACATCAAGGGCTGTGGGTGAGCCACTGAGATATACTGGCTTCAGGTGAGACTCAGCACATGACAGCTGTGGTAGCTATAGGGCAAAACTCCTTCTTCTTGAGAAAAGTAGAAGAAAAGGTAAAAGAGACTTTGTCTTGTACCTTAGATATCAGCAGAGTAAGACAGTGGTGGAACACCAAGTGGGCTCTTGGGGTCTCTGATTCCAGGGACTTGACTCTTGAACAGCATTACTGGATCTGCCCTGGGCCAGAGGGGAGTGCACTGCTCTGAAGGTGAGTCCCAAGCTAGGCAACATTCACAACAAGCTGACTTAAGAGATCTGGAAGTAGTCCTCACAGCCTGAGGTACTGGGTGAGTCTCCTTTGCCTTTGTAAAGGGGAGAAAAGTAGGGGAAGCACTGCAAGTGGTGGTTTGAGTGCCAGCTCATCTGTAATACAATAGAACAGCAGGTAGATTTCTAAGGTTTTGACTCTAGTCCCTCACTCTAGGATGGCACTTTTGGACCTGCCTGGGCCTGGGGGACCTTGCTACCCTGAAGAGAAGGACACAGGCCTGACTGGCTATGCCACCTGTTGATTGTGGAGTTCTGGGGTCTGTCTTACAGACCTCAGCTACACAATGGATGAATGAAGTACTCAAACACCAATATTCAGTGAAACAGCAGGTTTAGGGGTCTGTAGCCACTTACCGACACTCAGAAGAGTGCTGACAAGAGTTAGAAGTCTTTACCTTGACTCCCTGGCCTTGCTGGCCCTTATTCAGCACATATTAAATGACAAAGGCTTTGAACCAACACCATTAGGAGGTAATTTCCCTGGTTAAACTCACCCGGAGAGAGCCATCTGGCCCAGGAATGATTAAAGGTCAGTTTTAGGACCACATGAGTAAACAATTCATTTAGATAAACTTTCCTACATTCCTTTGTATCTACTCTATGTTATTTGCACAAAGATATGGGATTAGGCTGCCTTCAGCCATACATAACCTCTTTCCCAAGGCTTTTGCAAAAACCTTCTGGCCTTTCAAGAAGGTTTATAACTCCTATAATTTTACAATCTCTCCCACCATACTGACTGAACCCCCACATGTCCCCCTTTTCTGTTTTCTGCATCAAGTTCTGTTGACTAAGTAGTACCGAAGCATTTATCCATGAGTCTGTCAGGTGAGGCAGTCTTTGCTCTTATTCTGGCTTTGCAGCCTAGAATTAGTAAATAACAGAAGACAATCATGAGTATAACTAGCAACATTCTTCTACAATCAAAGAGTGACCTGTAGTGTTAATTAGCATCTCAGTTCACGGTATGCTGTTACTGAGGAACCTCACCGGGTGTATGTTAATTTCTTTTAGCCAAGCGGTTGTGTTGTTAGAAGTTGGGAAGGGGGTGTTTGTCTAAGTAACAGGGCAAAAGAAAGGCGGATTTAAGATATGAGCCCGATAGAGTAGCAGGTACCGGTTGTAGGCAGAGTGAGATAAGTAAAAAGGAAAAAAAGTTATCTGGAGTGAATGGTGCTTATAGGTACCAGTTTAGGCAGAGTGAGATAATTAAAAAGAAAAAAAAATTATCTGGAGTGAATGGTGCTTATGTCCAGAGCAGAGTTCACTCTACCTCCTGTGTTGTCTTCTTCAGTATTCCCCAGGCGATGTCCAGGACCTGTTTTGTCTGTAGAAGCTGCATCATCTGAGGCTGTAAGTCTTGTAGGGTCTTTCTCAAGCTGATTCGAGTCTTTTATTCATTCTATCTTTGGATGAGGGTGTAGTCTCCAGGCTGGTGCTGGTGTACTGAATATTCTAAGGGTTGTACTAGGGCTAAGAGATGTTTTATAATCTTTGTTAAAGAGCAGGTTAGTGTCTTAAGAAAAACCTATTGTGCTTTATTTTAATGTCTAGTTTATAGAAAAACTGGATGATACTTCTTTAACTTTAGACAATATGTTTACACACAGAATTTCTTTTACAAATAGCCTTTTAAAACTTGCTTAGACCCTTAAAACAAAAATTATACATTTTCTGCATAATTCCTCCTTATAACATTTTCACAACTTTCATAGACAATATTCTACATGCCTTAACTTTCTGACGTTCTTTTATAACCTTCCTCACTAAAGGTTCATTCTTATATCTACAACATTTTTAATATTTCTTCCTCTTCTTCCTACTTTATCTCTCTCATCTGTCTTACTTTTTGTCTCTTTCTCTGATCTCTGTCTCTTCTCATGTCTCTCTTATTCATTCTTTCCCTCTATTTGTCTCTCTAATCTTTCTGTCTTGAGAGGTTTTAGCAAAGTGCTTTTCTATGGCTGATTGAAATTTATCATCTACATTTTAAAAATTAAGAGTAAATAAGGCTTGTGCTAGTAGTGTTGCAGGGTCCTTAGTTATACTCCTCTTTTTTTTGTTTTGTGAGCATATTTTTAAGGGTGGAGTGGGCACATTTTACTATGGCCTTTCTTGGGGGTTATATGGTATGCCTGCAGAATGTTGGATGTTCCATGTGTGGCAAAACTGTTGAAATTGTGAGCTCGTATAAGCTGGACTATTATAAGTCTTAATTTTTATGAGCCGCTCCATAAATGCAAAAATTAAAAGAAGATGTTTAATAACATACTGGGTGGACTCTCTAGGAAAAGCATCAGCACTAATTATATGTGAATTTGTATCAATAGATACATGTACATATCTTAATTTTCTAAATTCAGGGATGTGTGTAACATCTGTTTGCCATAACTGATTCAGTTCTAGTCCTATAGGGTTAAAACCTGTTGATGGAGGGAATGTCCCTGTGAGTTGGCAATCTGAACATTGCAGGATAAATTGAAATTGCTTAGATAAATTCCTAAGTTGAAATTAGGTAAGTTGAAATTGCTTAGATAAATTTCTCCAATTTTGGTGGAAAAATTGATGCAATTGGGTGGCTTGGTCAAGCAGTGATGTCATAACCTGAAGGTCTGCTTGTTCTTGCCATAAGCCAATGGACCAGGCAATGGGCTGTGGAATCAAATGCATGTAATAAAAATAGGATGTGCATGTTGATCTAGCAATTGCTGAAGTTGAAGAAAAAGAGCATACAGGGCAGGCTCCAGAGTGGACTTAATTAAGGCTGTGTCAAGGTTCTGCAATAAATAAACAGAGTAAGCATAATCACTCAGCATACTGATGGGCTGAGTGAAAAAATTTTCCAAGGTCAATATCATGGGCCCAATCTCAGCTCCCTGAGTGCCAATAAATCCAGATTGAGTGAGTGAATTACATGGTCTCCACTACACATTTACCTGAACCATCAGTAAACACTGTTAAAGCATTAGAAATGGGGGAGTGAACTATTTTTGTAGGCAAAATCACAGGAATACGAGATAAGAAATGAAGAAGTTTATTAGCAGGAAGGACATGCTCTATTTGTCCTGTGTAATCAATAGATACTGGCATACTGCTTCAAATTGCCTTTTACTTAAAGGATCCTGATGATATTGGGATCATAACCTGGCAACTGACTGCATTGTCTGTGGCCTGAATAGGTGACTTTACTGAGTAACTGAATATAGGGAGAGTGTTTTAGTACTGGTATGTGAGCAAAAATCCATTCTAGAAAGCATAGCCCAGGGGCCATTGGTCCTATTAACACTGTAGGGGTGTATTTAGTGGGGAAAATAATTGAATTAAATAGACTGGATCAATGCAATCTAGTTGCCTTTGAAAGATAGCTTGTTCTATTTCCTCGATTTCCCTTTTTGCTGCAAGATTAAATATCTGGGAGGATCTAGGGCTGTGCCCTTTAAGATAGAAAACAGGTTTTGTAGTTTATCTGTAGCTATACCTAAAGTGGGGCAGGACCAGTTTATATAGCCCACTAATTTCTGATAATCATTTAAGGTGTGTAAGTTGCTGGTATTTAATTTATCCTTTTGAGGTCTTACTGACTGGGAAGTTGGTATGTACCCAAGACGTTTCCTTTCCAAGGACATTTGTACTTTTTTAGGTGCAATGATTAAACCTCTTAGCTGTGTATTCTTTATGACAGAAGTATATAAATTTAAAAGTGCTGGCTCCATTAGGGCTGCCAGTAATATATCATCTATAAAATGAATAATCTTGCAATTAGAAAATTCTTTTCTATGGGGGAGCAAAGCCTGATCTACATGATACTGACACATGGTAGGACTGTTCAGTATTCCCTGAGGAAGCACTTCCCAATGAAATCGATAAGCTGGCCTTTCATTATTAATAGCTGATAATATAACGGAAATTTTTCCTCTGTCCTGTTATGCAAGGGGAATTGTATTAAAACAGACTTTTAAGTCAATAGCAATTATAGGCCAATCTTGAGGAATTGCTTCCAGGGAAGGGAGTCACTGCTGAAGGGGTCCCATAGGTTGTCAATTGCAGTAATAGCATGTAAATCATGTAAAAGCCTCCATTTACCAGACATTTTGAGAATGACAAAACCGAGCAAATTTCAAGGACTATCAGATGATTCTACATGCCCAGCTTCTAATTGCTCTTCAACTAATTCATGAGCTCTCTTTAATTTTTCTCTTTTTAGAGGGAACTGATCTACCCAAATTGGATCTTGGGAGAGCCACATCGGTGTAGGTAGGAATAATAACTGTGACCATTGTTAGAAATCAGTCTTCAAGAGTGATTCCCCACATTGGGCTAATAAGTCCCATCCTCAAAGATTAACAGGGATAGGAATGATTGGAGGTTGTATAACTGCTTTTCTTCCCTCCAAATCACAGCATGTTAGGGTGTGTGTGCTCTGCTTGATTGTGTGTGCTTCCCTGATGCTGACAATTTTTTGTTTCTAAGTCACCAAGGCCAAGTTTCTGGCCAGTTTTGATCACTGATGATTGAAATGTTCACCCCTGTGTCCAATAAGCCAGTAAAATTCTTATTTCCAATTTTTAAGGTAATTATGGCTTTCTGATCAGTGATTAATTGATTCCAATATACTCCTGTGTTTCCCATGCTTCCAAAACTTCCCTTTCCTCTTTCCTTTCCATGGGCACTGGGGACCCAGTATGGTAAAATCAGTAACTGAGCTGTCTTTGATCCAGGGGGAAGAATATGCAGACCTTTACGTTCCATTATAACCAACATCTCACTTTGATAATCACTATCAATTAGCCTGGTGAGCATGTTAACTCCTTTACTGGATAGTCTAGACTGCCCTAGGACTAATCCCAGTGTTTCTGAGGCAGCGGGCCCCAGTTCCCAGTCACAACCCTTATAGGGTCTTCTTCTTTTAGCACTAATTCGTTGGGGCAGAGTAAGTCCAGTCCTATGCTCTCATTAGTGGCTGCTCTGAGGGAGATGACTGTGGGCTTCCCATCTGATCAAGGAAAGCCACTGGCATTACCCCAGTTTGAAGCAGGGTCTGGGAAAAGCCACTCATGAAATTTCCTGCCTGGTTACTTATGGGGATTCCTTTTTTATCAAATGTTGATCTGCATTTATTTGCCCAATGTTTCACCTTTTTGCATTGGGGGCATAAAGAAGGGGGTTCTTTCCCTGAGCTACCTTGGTCTCTACTATGCAGGCATTTCCTCTTTATATGACCTGGCTCTCCGCATAGAAAACAATTTTGGTTTCTCTTCCTTTTCACTTTAGGAGTCCTTGGTGCAATAGCTAATATTTTGGCTTTGTCTGTCTCAGTTCCCACCAGCTGACAAGCTTGTATACATTCGCCTACTGTGGCTACCTTTCCTCTGATTGCCTGCATTGTGATATCAGTGGCCTGGGCATGACTAATTTGTGTCTTAAATGCCTGAGTTAACTGATTATCAGACTCAACAAATGACGCCTGAGGCCGTTGTTGAGCATTTACAAAATATCCCTGCTGAACTTTGCTTTTGGGAATTAGGTCCCAAGCCCTTAGAGCACACAAAGACACTTGAGCGTAGGCCTGGGGATTAAAATCTAGTTGTTGTTGTACATTGGCATAGGGATCCCTTCCCTGGAGCATATCACTTGCTATGTCTTGCCCAGCCACCTGATTCTGCTTTGCTTGTTGTTCACACAACTCATCATATTCTGCCTTCCAGAGGTGGTATTGGCTAGGCTTACATTGACCAGTCCAATGGAATCATATGGAAGTGGTCTGCCAAAGCCTCAATCATTCCTTTTGTAAATGGGCTATCAGTTCCATTTTCTTTAATGCTTTTTCTTAGCTCCTTAGAAGGATTAAAATAAATGGGTTTATGTACCTGATTGCCTTGTTGGTCTTGCATTACTGGGCAGGCTAAGAGCTCCCTTTCTAATGCAATTGCTTAAGACAGGGTCCCATAGCTGGAGCATGTCTCTTGTCTTTTTTTTTTCTATTTATTGGAGGAGGGGGCTCAGGTGAAACCTCCATTTCCTCTTTGTTATTTTGGCCCAGTGATAGTGGGGCTGAGGGTCTTGGGGGTGGTAAGGTAGGTGACAGTTCTTCCTCCTTTCTCTTTTTAGGCTCCTCTGTGTATAATGGGACCAAGTATGCCCTCACTAGAGCCCATAGCATTAAAGATGATACTGGAACCCATTGCTTTGCATGCTATGTTGTTTAAAAGTTCTTCCCACGTGTTCCCAGAGCTTTACATTTAGTGTAACTTCTGCCGGGAACCATGGGCTTTGGGAAACAACAGTTTGCATTAGGTCCCTTAATTGAGCGAGGAAAACTGAGGCTCCACTGGTTTTAAGCAGCTGTTTCAATACCTTTATGTACTGTTTCTTTTGATCTGATAACTTTAGTCCCATGATAAAACCTTAGCCTGAACAATCCCCCTCAAACGTGGTAATCCCAAGCGGGTGCCAATGACTTACTGACTCACTGACTGTGCTATCCTTTTCACCTTCGTTTTTAGGGGTTCCATTGTGATCCTTTGTAGCATTCCTTATTACATCATTTGTAGCATGCTGCACATGGGGCACCAGCTATCACGTCACGGTCACCATCTGCTGGGGTCTGTCCTGCATCACCCAGCTGCACAATGAATGAATAAAGTACTTAATCACCCATATTCAGTGAAAGAATAGGCTTAGGGGTTTGTTGCCACTAACAGACACTAAGGGAGAGTTCTGTAAAGAGTTAGAAGCTGTGGCCCCAACTTGCTGGCCTTGCTGGCCTTTATTCAGCACACATTGAATAACAAAGGCTTTGAGTCAACACCGTTAGTGGATAATTTCCCTGGTCAAACTCACCTGGAGAGAGCCATCTGGCCTGTGAATGATTAAAGGTCAGTTTTAGGATCACATGGGTAAATAACTTATTTAGATAAACTCCCTTACATTCCTTTGTATCTACTCTATGTTATTTGCACAAGGAAAGGGGCTTGGGCTGCCTTCAGCCGTAACTCCCTTTCCAAGGCTTTCGTAAAACTTTCTGTCCTTCCAAGAAGGTTTTTGACTATTATAATTTTATAATCTGTCCCACCATCCTGAGTGAACTCCCACAGTGGAACACTAGGCACTGTCTATCTTGAGTGAAGATAGGCAGTAACCAGAGAATAGTTACAGCAGGCCTTCATAAGACCCAGCTGTGCTGGCTTTAGGACTGACCCAGTACAGTCATAGTTGTGTTGGCCACAGGGGTGCTTGTGACACTCCACCTCAGCTTTAGATGGCTCAGAATAAATAAAAAGAGATACTGTATGTTTTGGAGAAAGTAAGATAAGAGAATAAAAGTCTCTGCCTGGTAACTCAGAATTCTCCCAGACTTCATTCAAAACCATGAAAGTGGTACCTATACAAATTTGCAAGAACCACAGTGTTACAGGGCTTGGGGTGCCTCCTAAGGCATACACAGCTTAGATACCCATACCTAAGTCCTTTCAAATATCTGGAAAATCTTCCCAAGAAATATGGCTACAAAAAAGCCCAGACATTGAAGACTACTATAGATATCTCAATCTTCAATGCCAGGACACCACAGAACATCTGTAGCATAAATACCGTTGAGGAAAACATAACCTCACAAAATGAACTAAATAAGGCACCAGGGATCAATTCTGAAGAAACAAAACATGTGAACTTTCAGACAGAGAATTTAAAACAGCTGTGTTGAGGAAACTCAAATAAATTCAAGATAACACAGAGAAGGAATTTATAATTTTGTCATATAAATTTAATAAATAGATTTAAATATTTAAAAGGAGTCATGCAAAAATTCTGGAGAGGAAAAAAGCAATCAGCATACTGAAGAATGCATCAGTCTTTTAATAGCAGAATTAATTAAGCAGAAGAAGGAATTAGTAAGCTTGAAGACAAGCTGTTTGAAAATACACAGAGGAGGCAAAAGAAAAAAGATCAAGCTTACGGGATGTAGAAAATAGCCTCAAAAGGGCAAATCTAAGAGTTATTGGCCTTAATGAGGAGACAGAGAAAGGAATGGGGCAGAACGTCTATTCAAAGGGACAACAACAGAGAACTTCCCAAACCCAGAGAATGACATCAATAAACAAGTACAAAAAGGTTATAGAACATCAAGCAGATGTAACCTAAAGAAGACTACCTCAAGGCATTCAATAATTGAACTCCCAAAGGTCCAGGATAAAAGAAGAATCCTAAAATCAGCAAGAGGAAAAAAAGAAATAACATACAATGGAGCTCCAATATACATGTCAGCAGACTTTTCATGCCCAGAGAGACTGGCATGATATATTTAAAGTGCTGAAGGAAGAAAACTTTTACTCTAGAATAGCATATCCAAAAAAATTTATCTTTCAAACATGAAGGTAAAATACTTTTTGTTACTCTAGAATAGCATATCCAAAAAAATTTATCTTTCAAACATGAAGGTAAAATACTTTTTGAGACAAGCAAAAGCTGAGGAATTTCATCAATACCAGATCTGTCATATAAGAAGCACTAAAAAGAGTACTTCAATCAGAAAGAAAAGGACATGAAAGAGCAATAAATAACCACCAGGTGGTACAAAACTCACTGGTAATAGTAAGTACCCCCAAAACATGGAATATTATAGCACTGTAATTATGGTATATAACCTAATCTTATCCCAAATAGAAAGACTAAATGATTAATTTATCAAAAATAGTAGCTACAACAACTTTTCAAGACATAGTCAAAATAAGATATAAGTAGAAAAAATGTTAAAAAGCAGGGTAATTAAGTTATGGTGAGTCTTTTTTAGTTTTATTTTTGATTGTTTGTTTATGCAAACAGTGCTAGGTTGTTATCAGAATAAAATAACAGTCCATAAGATAGTATTTGCAAGCCTCATGGTAATTTCAAAATAATAAACATACAATGGGTACACAAAAAATACAATGTAGGAAATTAAACCGTATCAGAGAGAAAATTATCTTTACTAGAAGAGACAAAAAAGAAAGAAAAAAATAGAGAAAGCCACAAAACAACCAGAAAACCAGTCACAAAATGGCAAGAGTAAGTCCTTACTTGCCAATAAAAACACTGAATATAAAAGGACTAAACTTTCCAATTAAAAGACATCGGCTGACTGAAATGATGAAAAAGCAAGACCTGTTGATCTGATGCCTACAGAAAACACACTTTACCTATAAAGACACACATAGAATGAAAACAAAGTAACGGAAAAAGATATCTTATGACAATGGAAACCAAAAAAGAGCAGGAGTCACTACACTTATATCAGACAAACAGATTCAAGACAAAAACTATAAGAAAAGGTCAAAGGTAACTAAATAATGATAAAGTGTCAATTCAACAAAAGGATATAGTAATTTAAAATATATATGCACCTATTTTAAATAAGGTGCATATATATTTTATGCTGGAGCACCCAGATATGTAAAGGATATATTATTGGAGTTAAAGAGAGATATAGGCCTCAATACAATAATAGCTGGAGACTTCAAAACCCCATTTGCAGCAGAAAATTAGACAAAAACCTCAAATTTTATCTACACTATAGACTGAATGAATCTAGTAGATATTTACAGAACATTTCATCCAAGAGCTGCAGAATACACATTCTTTTCCTCAGCACATGGATTATTCTCAATAACCATATGTTAGTCACAAAAGGGGTCTCAAAACACTTAGAGAAATTGAAATAATATAATTAATCTTCTCTGACCACAATGGAATAAAACTAGAAAATAATAACAAGAGGAATTTTGGATACTATACCAGTAAATGAATGTTAAACAATATGCTCTTGAATGACCAGTGGGTCAATGAAGAAATTAAGAAGGAAATTGAAAAATTTCTTGAAACAAATGATAATGAAAACACAACCTACCAAAACCTATGAGATACATTAAAAACAGCACTAACAGTGAAGTTTATAGCTATATGTGCCTACATCAAAAAAGAGTAAACAATATAACAATGTATCTTAAGGAATTAGAAAAGCAAGAGCAAAACCAACTCCCAAATTAGTAGATGAGAATAAATAATAAAAACAAAAATAGAGAAAGAAATGAAATCAAGATAAAAAATACAAAAAAAATCAATGAAGCAAAAAGTTGCTTTTATTGAAGAGTTAAACAGAACTGACAAACCTTTAGTTAGACTAAGAGAAAAGAGAGATTATCCAAATAAATAGGAACAGAAATGAAAAAGAAGACATTACAACTGATATTGTAGAAATTTAAATGATCATTAGTGTCTACTATGAGTAACTGTGTGTCAATAAATTAAAAAATCTAGAAAAAATGGACAAATACCAAGATATATACAACTTACCAAAATTCAACCAGGAAGAAATGTAAAACCTGAGCAGACCAATAACAAGTAATGAGTTCAAAGCCATAATAAAAATTACCTTAGTAAACAAAAGCCTGGGAACTGATGGTTTCAAAGCTGAATCCTACCAAACATTTATGAAGAACTAATATCAGTACACCAACTCTTCCAAAAAAATGGAGGAGGGAATACTTCCAAACTCATTCTACAAGACCAGTATTACCCTGATACCAAAACAAGACAATGATTTATCAAATAAAAAAAATTACAGGCCAATATCTTTGGTGAGTATTGATGCAAAAATTCTGAACTAGCCAGCCAAATTCAACAATACGCCCTAGAAATTTTTTTCATCATGAATGAAGTGGAATTTATCCCTGATATTCAAGGAAGGTTCATCATATGCAAATCAATGTGATAGCCTATCAATAGAATGAAGGGTGAAAACCATGGGATTTTTTCAATTGATGCTGAAAAAGCATTCAATAAAATCCAACATTTCTTTATGATAAATACTCTAAAAAAACAATATAAATTAGCTGGTCATAGTGGCACATGCCTGTAAACCCAGATAGCTGGGAGGCTGAGACAAGAGAATTGCAGAAACCCAGGAGGTGGAAGTTGTGGTAAGCCAACATTGCACCACTGCACTTCAGCCTGGGCAACAGAGCAAGCCTCCATCTGAAGACAAAAAAACAAACAACAAACAAATTGGATATAAAAGGAAGCCACAAACAACAGACCCACAGCTAGCATTATACCAATAGGGAAAAACTAAAAGCCTTTTCTCTAATATCCGGAACATGAGAAGGATGCCTGTCACCACTGCTATTCAACATTGTACTGAAAGTCCTAGATAAAGCAATCAGACAAAAGAATGATATAAAGGGCATTGGGCATCCAAATTGGAAATGAAGAAGTAAAATTATCCTTGCTTGTAGATAATATGATCTTATATTTGAATAAACCTATCTATTCTACAAGAAAACTATTAGAACAAATGAACAAAATCAGTAAATGTTGTTGGATACAGCATCAACATAAAAAAATTAGTGGCATTTCCACATTCCACAGTGAACAATGTGAAAAGGAAATAAAAAAGTAATCCCATTTACAATAACCAGCATAAAATTAAATACCTAGAAATTAACAACCAAAGAAGTGAAAGATCTCTACAATGCAAACTATAAACAACTGATGAAAGAAATTGAAGAGGATACCATATATATATATATACCATATTGGTGGATTGGAAGAATTAATATTGTTGAAACATCCATACTACCCAAAGTGATTTACAATTTCAATGTAGTCCCTATGAAAATATTAATGACATTCTTCACAGAAAAAGAAAAAGAAATCCTAAAGCTTATGAGGAACTACAAAAAATTTAGAAATCTGATCATAAAGTGGGCAACAGATTTGAATGGACATTTCTCAAAAGAAGACATGCATATTAGTCTTTTCTCATTCTGCTGATAAAGACATACCCAAAACTAGGAATAACAACAGATTTAATTGGATTTAACAGTTCCACACGACTGGGGAGGCCTCAGAATCATGGTGGGAGGTAAAAGGCTCTTCTTACATGGTAGTGGCAAGAGAAAAGAGTAAGAAGCAAAAGTCAAAACCCCTGATAAACCCATCAGATCTCATGAGACGTATTTACTATCATGAGAATAGCATAGGAAAGACTGTGCCCATGATTGAATTATCTCCCCCGGGTTTCTCACACAACACATGGGAATTCTGAAGATACAATTCAAATTGAGACTTCAGTGGAGACATAGCCAAGATATATCATTTCACTCCTGGCTCCTCCAAATCTCGTGTCCTCACATTTTAAAACCAATCATGCCTTCCAACAGTCCCCCAAAGTCTTATTTCAGCATTAACCCAAAAGTCTATAGTTCAAAGTCTCATCTGAGACAAGGCAAGTTTCTTTTGCCTAAGAGTCTGTAAAATTAAAAGCAAGTTAGATACTTCCTAGATACAATGGGTGTACAGGTATTAGGTAAATATGGCCATTCCAAGAGAAGCTGGCCAAAACAAGAGGATTACAGGGACCATGCAAGTCCAAAATCCAGCAGGGTAGTCAAATTTTAAAGCTCCAAAATAATCTCCTTTGACTCCATGTCTCACATCCAGGTCACACTGATGCAAGAGGTGGGTTCCCATAGTCTTGGGCAGCTCTGTTCCTGTGGCTTTGCAGGGTACATCCTCCTTCTCAACTGCCTTCATGGACTGGTATTGAGTATCTGTGGCTTTTCCAGGTAAACAGTGCAAACTGTCGGTGGATCTACCAATCGGGGTCTGGGGGACAGTGGCCCTCTTCTCATAGCTCTACTAGGCAGTGCCCCAGTAGGGACTCTGTGCAGGGGCTCCAACCCCACATTTTGCTTCCAGTGTGCCCTAGCAGAGGTTCTCCATGAGTGCCCTGTCTGTGAAGCAAACTTTTGCTTGGGCATCTAGGTGTTTTCAAACATCTTCTGAAATCTAGGAGGAGGTTCCCAAACCTCAATTCTTGACTTCTGTGCACCTGCAGGCTCAATACCATGTGGAAGCTACCAAGGCTTGGGGCTTCCACCCTCTGAAGCCAGTCTGAGCTGTACATTGGCTTCCTTCAGCCATGGCTAGAACAGCTGGGACAGAGGGCACCAAGTCCCTGGGATGCACACAGCACAGGGACCCTGCATTCAGTCACAGAACCACTTTCTCCTCCTGGGCCTCGAGGCCTGTGATGGAAGGGACTGCCGTGGAGGTCTCTGACATGGCCTGGAGACATTTTTCCCATTGTCTTGGGGATTAACTTTAGGCTCCTTGCTGCTTATGCAAATTTCTGCAGCCAGCTTGAATTTCTCCTCAAAAAATAGATTTTTCTTTTCTACTGAATCATCAGGCTGCAAATTTTCTGAATTTTTATGCTCTGTTTCTCTTTCAAAACAGAATGCTTTTAACAGTACTCAAGTCACCTCTTGAATGCTTTGCTCTTAGAAATTTCTTCCACTAGATACCTTAAATCATCTCTCTCAAGTTCAAAGTTCCACAAATCTCTAGGGCAGGAGCAAAATGCTGCCAGTCTCTTTGCTAAAATGTAAAAAGAGTCACTTTTTCTCCAGTTGCCAACAAGTTCCTCATCTCCATCCGAGACCACCTCAGCCTGGACCTTATTGTTCATACCACTATCAGCATTTTCATCAATACCATTCAAAGGGTATCAAGGAAGTTCCAAACTTTCCTACATTTTCTTGCCTTTTTCTGAGCCCTCCAAACTGTTCCAATCTCTGCCTATTACCCAGTTCCAAAGTTGCCTCCACATTTTCTGGTATCTTTTCAGCAACGTCCTACTCTACTGGTACCAATTTACTGTATTAGTCTGTTTTCATAGCTGCTGACAAAGACATACCTGAGACTGGGAAGAAATAGGTTTAATTTACAGTTCCACATGGCTAGGGAGGCCTCAGAATCATGGGGAGGCAAAAAGCTCTTCTTACATGGTGGGGTAGCAAGAGAAAATAAGGAAGAAGCAAAAGTCAAAACCCCTGATAAACCCATCAGGTCTTATGAGACTTATTCAATTCACTATCATGAAAATAGCACAAGAACAGTGGCTCCCATGTACCTCCCCCTGGGTCCCCTCCACAACGTATGGGAATTCTGAGAGATACAATTCAGATTGAGGTTTTGGTGGGGACACAGCCAAACCATATCAGCGTGCAAATGGCAAACAGGCATATGAAAAACTGCTCAACAATACTAATCATCAGAGAAATTAGAATTAAAACTACAATGAGATATCTTCTCACCCCAGTTAAAATGGCTTACATCCAAAGACAGGAAATAACAGATATTGGCAAGGATGTGGAGAAAGGGGAACCCTTGTATGCTGTTGGTGAAAATGCAAATTATTACAACCACTATGGAGAACAATTTGGAGATTCCTCAAAAACTAAAAACTGAGCTATTATATGATGCAGCAATCCCACTGCTGGGTATATGCCCAAAAGAAAGGATATCAATATATCAAACATTTACTCCTATGTTTGTTGCAGCACTGTTTATAATAGCTAAGATTTGGAAGCAATATAAGTGTTCATCAATAGATGAATGGTTAAAGGAAATGTGGTACTTACACACATGGGGTACTAATTTAGCCATAAAAAAGAATGAGATCCAGCCATCTGCCACAACATGGGTGGAACTGAAAATTATTGTGTTAAGTGAAACAAGGCAGATACATAGACACAAAAATTACATGTTCTCACTTACTTATGGGATATAAAAATCAAAGCAATTGAACTCATGGACAGAGAGTAGAAAAATGTTTACCAGAGGCTGGGAAAGGTTATAGGGGCTGGACAGGGAAGGTGGGGATTATCAATAAGACCTACTGTTAGACAGAACAACAGGGTTACTATCGTCAGTAATAGCTTAATTGTACATTTTAAAATAACTTAAAGAGTGTAATTGAATTGTTCGTAACTCAAAGAATAAATGCTTGAGGGGATGGACACCCTATTCTCTATGATGTGATTATTCCATATTGCTTGCCTGTATCAAATAACCTAATGTATCCCATAAATATACACACCTACTATGTACTCACAAAAACAGAAAATAAAAAATAAAATTATTGCACTTTAAAATATGTATTATAAGCAGCCTAATCAAGGCGAAACTGTAATAAATGGAATGTAATTAATTTGCTTTCATATAATTAATTCAAAATAAATCAATATGCCTTTTCTTATACATATAATATGGTATCATACAGTATATTGTGAAATTTAGGTTATTTATAAAGTAAGAAATATGATGGAATGCATTGCATTAGTTTTTTATATTAAAAACTAGAAGGCTTTCAAAAGAGAAATGTATTGTCTCACAGTTCTTAGGCTGAAAGTCTGAAATCACGATACCAGCAGGACTGGTTCCTTCTAAGGGCTGTGAGGGAGAATCTGTTCTGGGGCTTGCCCCTAGCTTCTGGTAGCCTCAGGTATTACATAGCTGGTAGATGAAGTTTTCCCTGCGTCTTTCCATCATCTTTCCTCTATATGTGTTTGTATATATGTTCAAAATTTACCTCTTTTATGAGGACACCAGTCATACTGAATTAGGGCCCAACCAAGTGACCTCATCTTAACTTCATCATCTACACTGACCCTATTCCAAATAAAGTCACCTTCAGAGGTACTGGAAGTAAGAATTTCAGTATATTTTTCAGGGACACAATCCAACTCATAATAGGCATGCGTTTACTTTAATAAATATGTAGATATAGCAAATTCAATTGTTTGGGCTTGGAAATAGTAAAATAAAAATTAAGGATTTAAAATAAAAAAGAACCATATTAGCTTTGTTTGATACTAGAATATAATTTTCTCTGTCTTCTATAAAAGGAAACAATACATAATACTGAAAATTGAGACTGATAGTCAGCATATGTTAATTTTTTCTTAGTAATAAGAAATAAGTAAGTATATCATAAGATAATTAAAAATAAAATTGGTAGATGTTTCATGATTTCATTTGAGATTATACATTTTAGTTATCATATTGAATTCAAAATACCAACTCTGACAGTTATATGCAAGTTTTACCTGTGGATTTTATTCAATGTGTCACGGTAGTCTTTCAAAACATTTGTTATACTTGAAGAACCAATATCATAAGTCTTTGCTACTATATCTATTTGAAGGTGCTTATTATAAAAATAGTTAATGACAAATTCTGGAGATGAGTAGTTAGAATATATAAAGCAAATTATCAAAGAAAAACGTTTTTTGGGGTTTAATATCTATTTCCAATGCGCTGCTTTATTTTTGTGAGACTTTACCTCAGACTTTACACCTTCTTTGACAATAGCCTGAAATGAAAGAGAAAAAGTTGTCAAACAAAAATCGTCATCACTCTCCCTATTTCACAGTATTTGAACTCAGAAGTTTCCAATTCACAACATAATGTTCCATTATAGTATTATGTGTCCACCTTAACAAAAACATATACAAATAAGAAAAAAGAAGCCCTTGTGTTTGTTACACTTTGATTAATAACTGAAAAAGAGATATCTAAAATAAATACTTTTAACTATATGTTTATTTGGATGGGCGAGAGCTATTTCTTTTCTGTAAATGTGAAAAACAGTTATTATGAATGCAGGAATGCTCCCAGTCATAATTTGTTTTTATAAAAGAGTCTGGAAATCGATTTCCTTAAAAACATCTGAGTCTGTAAGAAAGTTACACATACCTTCATGTGAGTACCACTGATGTATTGGCCACAATGCTGGACTTCGTGCTTCTGGCCATTTGTTCCCAAGCCTGAAGTACCTGTTGAAGCAGCTTCTGTTCTGAGCCATGACCTTCCTGGTCCGTGGGTCAGCTTATTTCTATAGGGTCTTTCACCAAGCACTCCAAGCACAGGATAAGAAATGCCAAGGGCCCCAGCACAGACTCACTTACTTACCTGATTCTTGTTGCTACTTCCATAAGTCACCCTCACAGCATATTGGATGTAATCTTGAGCCCAGAGTAGGACTTCTAGTGGCCCTCACATTCCTTACTTTAATATGCCAGGAGAACAGGTCTCTTCCTCTTTCTGATTATCTCTATGCATATCCAGAGGTTAAACAAAGAGTTAAAGGAGAGCCTGAAATGTGGAGTCAAGTGGTAAGAAGTACACTTGAGGTCTGATCATTTCTATCATCCCTCTTCTACAATTTCTAGGATGGAAAAAGTGGACTTTGTGTTTTCGTGTTCTTCTGCTTTCCTCCTCCATTTTTCTAGCTTTAAGCATTAAGCCTCATAGGCTAGCTTTCATAGAAGTCAACAGAACCTGGGGCATTGGAGGTCCTTAATAAATATTTGTTGAATGATTGCTTGAATCCATGAAAAGATAATACATTGACATAACCTGTAGAATCTTTTTTGTTTTTTGTTTTTTAGATGGAGTTTCGCTCTTGTTACCCAGGCTGGAGTGCAATGGCGCCATCTCGGCTCACCGCAACCTCCGCCTCCTGGGCTCAGGTAATTCTCCTGCCTCAGCCTCCTGAGTAGCTGGGATTACAGGCACGCACCACCATACCTAGCTAACTTTTTTTGTATTTTTAGTAGAGACGGGGTTTCACCATGTTGACCAGGATGGTCTTGATCTCTTGACCTCATGATCCACCAGCCTCGGCCTCCCAAAGTGCTGGGATTACAGGCATGAGCCACCGTGCCTGGAACCTGTAGAATCTTATTCCTCATGATATATTATGGACATGCTATTGTAATGGCTTTAGGTACTATTAATTTAATTAAACAACTATACATTTTTTTAGTCAAAATGTGAAGGGCATTTAAGTAACAACAAGTGGAAAGTAAACCCCACCCTACTGACTGACAAAAAGGATGTGTGTGAAAGTGCAAGATGCAAGCATGTTAATATACTTTTTAAAGTTCCTAATATAATTTATGTGTTTAAAAATTATTTGTAGTATGTTGACTTTTCAGAGCTCATTAATCATTAATTACTTAATTTAACTTCTGTACTTTGAAGCAGTTATTCCATGCTTACTTTTGGCATCTCAAACTAGACATGGCAAAACTAGAAATCTCAGCTCCTCTGTTCTTAACTGCTGCTTCCCAGTTACATTCTCCATCTAAGCTCATGGTGCTACCATTCAACCAGTTTGCTGTCCCAGTACAAGAAACCAATTCTTGATTCCCCTCTTGTTCGTCACTTGCACCCAACCTATAATTTAAGCCTGTTGTTTCTGTGTCAAAATGTACCGTGTATCTCAATGCATCTCGAATCACCTCTTCCCTTCTACCAGCCTAAATCTGTAACCATCACCTCTTAGCAGTGTTATTTTTCTAACTGGACTCTAAGGCAGATACTTCACACCTGGTTCCTCTTGATCCAATTACCCTATAATTCTTGTTGCATTCTTTATAGTGCTGCTTTTTATTCTCTTAGAGTATATCATGTTATGTATTTTTTCTCTACTTGTTGTATTATTTTTGTCTCACTCGAATGTTATATCCATGAGAGCAGAGGCCTTGTCTGTGTTGTTGAGGGTTGTATTCTTGTTGACAAAAACAGGGCTGACACATGATAGGAAATCAAGATATACATGTGGGAGCTAAAAAAATTGAATTCATGGAGATTGAGAGTAAAATGATGGTTACCAGAGGGTGGGAATGTTCGGGGGGATTAAGAGGGGATAATAGGGGCAAAAATACAGTTAGATAAAAGGAATAAGATCTCATGTCCAATGACATGGTAGGGCTACTATAGTTACAGTAATTTATTTTATATTTTAAAATTATCAAAAGATTGGAATTGGATTGTTCCTAACACAAATAAATGATAATTGCTTGAGGTGATGGATAACTCAGTTACCTTAATTTGATCATTACACATTATAAGCTTGTAACAAAATATCACATGTACCCCATACATTTGTAAAACTATTATGTATCCATAATAATGAAAATTTTTAAGAGTTGTATATTTAAAATAAATAAATGACCAAATAAGATAGTTATGATAATAAGATAAACCCTTTAAATTTTTTTGTACAGAGAGATAACATGATCAAATAATTCAGTTTTGATAGCTTATTCTGGTAATGGAAGGATTAGAGATGAGAATTACATTTGGAGACTATTGTACTTTACAGTCAAGAAATGTAGATGGTCTTAGCTAAGGTAATAATGCGGAAGTGGAAAGGAGTGGGTAGACACAGGCAATGTTTATGAGGCAGGATAGATGTGACTCAGTGAATGATTAGATATAGCTGAGTTAGAGAGCAGGATGAAGTTAGAAAATGACCTAGGATTTTTTAGCTAAGGAGACCTGGTTGTTCTAAAATATTTGAAAGAGGATGTTTCTAAATGAGTTTCTCCAGTGTTGAAGTGAAGGAAACTCATTTAGAAACATCCTCTTTGAAATATTTCTAAAGTATTCAGTCAGAGATATTTAGAAGCCAGTTGGAACAACAGGTTCTCTATGTAGAAGGAGAATGGTTATGACTGGAGATTCAGCTTTATGAGTCATTTGCTTAAATATGGATGTGGAAATCAGATCAATCTAGTAGAGTAGAGAGGAAGCAAAGACTACGTCCTAGCAATCATTAACATATAAGGAGTGAGATGACGATGATGATTTAGTAAGGGATACTGAGTCAATGTTTTTTCTTCTAACAGCATTTCAAATTCTTGCTTTTCATATATTCATTATTCCACTCAAATTGGACCTTTCTAAATATGTCCATATTTTCTAACTTACGTGCTTCTGTTCATGATGTTCCCAGGAATGCTTTTTGTACATTTCTATTCAATGAACAGCATATTTTTAAATACTCATTGAAAATATTTTCCTTGAAAGTCTTTGAACTTGCTCAAACAGTGTTCTCTTAGACTATGCATTCTTTGAGAGAAAAAGGAAGTCTTCTTCAACATTACTCATTGAATATAGCAAGTTTTCAATGAATATTTAGTAACTAAATCTGTGGGAGAGTGCATTAATATCCCAGTTAATCACTTCTCCTTGTATCCCTGCTCTTTGCCATGTAACTTATACTGCCCTCTCTGACACTGCGGTCATCCATGTGATTTTCTTTAGCCAATGTTAGGAAGAAGTAATGATATGTTCAGTGCTCAAGAGGATTTGCCTGTTTCTGCTTGCTCCTTTCTTCCATCATCCTCTGAAGAACGATATGCCTGGGGTTGCCTGCCAATCTTAGAGAAATTATGTGGAAAAATTTTGAGTCATGCCAGGGGAGTTGGCATAGATCAACTAAACCTGCAAAGCATGAGAAATAAACACTTATTATTGTATGCTATTGAAATATCATGATTGTTTCCAATCATATGACTGGCTTATTTCCCATATCATAATGTCTTCCTGGGTTCATCCATATTTTCTGTCACATATGGTAAGATTTTTTTTTGGTAAGGCTGAATAATATTCCATTGTGTGTTTTCTTTATCCATTTATCTGTCAATTGCCATTCTAAGTTGTTTCTACATCTTGGTTATTGTTAATAATGCTGCACAGAACATGGGAGTGCAGATGTCTCTTCAAGATTTTGTTTTCAGTTATTTTGGATATATACCCAAAAGAGGGATTGGTGGATCATATGGACATTCTACTTATAATTTTTTGAAAAATCTCTAGACTGTTTTCTGAAAATTCAGGGAAAATCCTTCTGACATTGATATTGGCAATGATTTCTTGTTTATGACATCAAAACAGAGACAACAAAAGCAAAAATAAATGTGATACTACATTAACCTAAAAAGTTATACAGCAAAGGAAACAATAAACAGAATAAAGAGACAACCTACAAAATGAGAGAAAGTATTTCTTTTTAAAAAAATTTTTTGAAGTTTTATTTCAGGTTTGAGGGTACATGTGAAGGTTTGTTAAGCAGATAAATGCGTTACGGGGGTTTGCCGTGCATATTATTTCATTTCTCAGGTATTAAGCCCAGTCAGTACTCAATAGTTATATTTTTTGCTCACCTCCCTCTTCCTAATTTCTTCTCTCAAATAGACCCCAGTGTCTATTGTTTTCTTCTTTGTGTTCATAAGTCCTTTTTATTTTGCTCCCATTTATAAGTGAGAACATATGATATTTGGTTTTCTGTTTCTGCATTAGTTTGCTAAGGATAATAGCCTTCAGATCCACCTATGCTTTTGCACAAGACATGCTCTCATTCCTTTTTTATTGCTGCATAATATTCCACAGTGTATATGTAGCACATTTTCTTTATCCAATCTGTCATTGATGGGCATTCCACATTCTTTGCTATTGTGAAGAGATAAACACAGTTTTTAATTATTGCCTTATACAGTTGCCATTTAAAACATAGGATAAGAAAAGTGTTACAAACATAATAAATATGTTTATATCATCTTCTTAAAAAATTATACTTTAAGTTCTGGGATACATGTGCAAAACATGCAGATTTGTTAAATAGGTATTCATGCAGAGAAAATATTTTTAAACAATGTGTTTGATGAAAAGTTAATATTCAAAAAATGGAAGAAACTCCAACAACTCCATAGCAAAACAAAAAATAAGCAAAAAACAAAAAATCCCATAACTCTACAAATAACTTGATTAAGAAATGGGCTAAATACATTAATAAACAATTCTCTAATAAAGATATAGAAATGGCAAAAAGGTGTATGAAAGGTGTTCAACATCACTAATGTTGGTTATTTTAAACAACAAAACAAGACATAAATATTTGTGAGAATGTGGAGAAAAGTGGACCTTCGTACACTGTTGGTGGAAATTAAAAATGGCTCAGCGACACTTTATGGAAAATAGTATGGCAATGTAAGTACAATGATTTTACAGCAATAGCTAACACAATTTCAAAATGAATTACTTAAAATCAAAGAAATAAAATAGAATCTCTGAAAATTAAGAAAAAATGGGTTACCCAGTGGCAAAGGATAGAATCTCCTATAACACTAGTTGTAGTGTGTGACGGCTCACGCCTACAATTCCAGCACTTGGGGATCACCTGAGGTCAAGTGTTTGAAACCAGCCTGGCCAACATGGTAAAACCCGTCTCTACAAAAATTAGGCAGGCATGATGGTGGTGCCTGTAATCCAAGCTACTCCAGAGGCTGAGGTGGGAGGACTGCTTGAACCCAGGAGGCAGTGAGCCAAGATCACACCATTGCACTCCAGCCTGGGCAACAAAATGAGACTCTGTCTCAAAAAACAAAACAAAATAAAATAAAATAAAGTCAGTTTCCCCTTGCTTTCACTTTTTCTGAGCATTTTATGTTAGCCAATTCTTAATGTACTGAATTGACACTTTAAGATTTGTAGGCATTTACTTTCTTCTTTCATCCTTTTAAATTTGACTAACAAAAACTATCATGTCTTTCAAAGCCCTCTCATTGTGAGATTATTCAATTATTTTAATGAAGTTGCTATAGGTTAAGAGTTTCTCTTTGTAGATTACTTTCAGAGATAATTTATATATCAGTAAAGAAAATCTAGATTTTTGACTTCATTTTCACATCCAGTGAATTCAGAAAACAACACCCTTCTGATATAATAATTGGATGTTAACCAAGGCAGCTTGACTAACTTTGCACAGGTTTCTTCCTGACGGTAGGCTCCTGACCTCCTTTTGCTTAGAGCATTTATTTTAGAAACTTGCAATTGTAAACTCTTTCTCTGTACCTTTGAAATGTATGTAAATTGTCTTCTAGCCTCTTGCCTGTTTTACAACACAGAAATTAGCTTTCTCAAAGAGCTAGAATCTATCCCATTGAGATGTAGAATCAAGAGGAACAGCTTCCCTATCTTCCAGTCTCTGTGGGAGGGTAAGAGCTTAACTTCAATAGGCAAACACCTTGAGCCTAATTACATTGAGCAACCTCTCCTGTAATATTCTCCAGCACTTTGCCACTGGCCACCCACCCTCTGCTTAGAAATGCACTCATATTTTGTTTCAGTGGAATTCTACTCTGGAGTAGAATTCAATCTCCCCTTTTGTAATAGTCTTGAGTAAAGTCTTCCTTGCCTGTCTAACTCTGTCTGGTGTAGTTATTCTTTGAAAATGCAAAATAATGTAAAGCACTTTTTTCAAAATAGATCAAATCCAGGTGGTATACCTATTTTTTTTATTATGGTAACCAAACTCAATATGAAAAACAAAATGGAAGTTATTTCACGTAAATTCTTATCTGAGAATCTTTTTTTTTTTTTTTTTTTTTTTGAGATGGAATCTCGTTCTGTCACCAGGCTGGAGTGCAGTGGTGTGATACCGGCTCACTGCATCTTCTGTCTCTCAGTTTTAAGAGATTCTCCTGCCTCAGCCTCCCGAGTAGCTGGGACTACAGGTGTGCACCACCACACTCTGCTAATTTTTGTATTTTTAGTAGAGACGGGGTTTCACCATGATGGCCAGCATGGTCTCAATCTCCTGACCTCATGATCTGCCCGCCTCTGCCTCCTAAAGTCCTAGGATTACAGGCACGAGCCACCACAAATTCAATTTCCTGGCCAGGTGCCATGGCTCACGCCTGTAATCCCAAACTTTGGGAGGCCGAGGCAGGTGGTTCACCTGAGGTCAGGAGTTTAAACCCAGCCTGGTCTGTGTGATGAAAACTGTCTCTACAAAAACACAAAAATTAGCTAGCCATGATGGCAGGTACCTGTAATCCCAGCTACTCCGGAGACTGAGGTGGGAGGATTGTTTGAACCCAGGAAGTGGAGGTTGCAGTGAGCCGCGATCACACCACTGCATTTCAGCATGGATGACAGAGAGACACTGTCTTAAAAAAAAGTCAATTTCCCCTTGCTCTCATTTCTTCTGAGCATTTTATCTTAGCCAATTCTTAGCATACTGAATTGGCACTTTAAGATTTGAAGGCATACACTTTTTCAGGGAATTTACTTTCTTTCAATTCATATTTTTAAATTTCACTAATGTTGAAGTAACATTCTTTCTCCATAAAGGCTTAAGAAGTTCAAAGGTAAGACACAGGGAGTTTCTTCTGTATACCTGTAAACTTAAAGCATATTTTGAATTCTCTTTCAGTAGGACGGCACACTCACAAGACATTCCAGCAGTGAAATACTTAAGGTAGGCAGTTGCATTACCTTAATTGAATCACTTTTAAAGATGCTATAATCAATCATCATCATCAACAACAACAGTGACAAAAACTAACTTTGTTAACTAGCAGAGATTTGGGGCTCCTCTAGGTCCTTCCAACTAATTATATTTTGATAGATCATTTGGAACCGGCTTTACATTGTTTCCAGGAGTTTCTAGACAGTTGCCTTTTTAGAAGCCAGTTTTATTTTTAATAATATGATAAGGGAACAGACACTTTTCTGGGAGTAAATTAATTAAAGTGAGGAAAGAAAATAGGAATTAAATAAAATTTGTTTTATGAGCTAGAAAGATACTGATGTATGGTGATGTTAACTTTTATTAAAGGCAAAAGAAAGAGTACCCATTTCATAAACACATACACAACCATGAATGAAGGAGAATAAAGAGAGGAATTTCCCATAAAGAATGGGCCTCAAGTATTTGTTCTTTGAACACAAATATAAGGCCTCTGCATTGGTCATTAGGCTGGGCCTAGTATATTGATATTACTTTTTGAGTCATAAATTAGAACATTCGTCCTGGCAATTATAAGTCTATGCAAAAAATACAGTAATATAAACTACTTACATATTCTGAAGCTGGTTTTAAACTATTTTGAGTGTGATTGTGTAGGCTAAAGTATAGCTATTCTATTAGGGCCTCATAAACAAAGGAGAAATTTTGGATGAAATGGAGAAAAATCAAGGACTGGAGAAAAACGTAAATGTGAAACAGTAACATCATGAAACTACTCTGATAAGAAAATGAAAGTGCAAAACACTTTGCTAGCTTTCTCTGTGGCAGCTTCACCAGGTGGCGCTGGTGAGCTTCTAATAGGTAATAATGTGCATGGTAAAAGTTGGTATTTGATGGGTTATGCGGATGTACTGCTCCCCTCTCCAGGGTTCTAGGAATGAAAAAACGTGCAGTCCAATGAAGATCTGAAATGTGTCATTATTTTAGTATATATGTATTAAACACCTACCTCTACAGAGATCAATTTATGTTAGTAATTACAAACTTAGTCACAGCTTATTTCTAAAGAAAAGAGCCTGATAATAAAAGGATATATTTGAAATTACTGAACTTAAGTTTTAAAAAATGTCTAGTCCTCGGTATTTCTGAATTTCTCCTAAGTTCTATATGAGTACATCTGCCAAGGGCCACATTATCTTATAGGCCACGTTATCTTCAATATGTTAAGATAATTGGCAATATGCTATAAAGCAGTGGCAGTCCTTCTAAAACTTCCACAAGATGCAGGTCACTTAAGGATCTTGTAAAATGTGGGTTTTAATTTAGCTCATCTGAGTGGGACCTGAGGTTCTGCATCCCTAACAAGCTCCCTGATGATACCAAGCCTGTAAATGTCCACATTATGCTGAGTAGCAAGGTTATGGGGAATTTATATCAGATTTACCTTCCAGCTATGGTAATCTTCCTTAACAAGCATGTTACCTTGGTGAAGTCAGTTTATCTCTAATAATGAAATAGAAAAAATAAAGTAATGTCTCTTTTTATTTGAAGCAATCATTTTAGGGTCCTACAAAATGCTGAATTATCGACCAAAGGAAACATTCAGTTACATTTTGTAAATACTCAGAAAACATGTTGAGCATATTGACTTGAAAATATTAGAAAATGATTGACAGACACAAAATTATTGGTGAAATGTAAAGTTTAATTATTTCAGATTTTAGTTTCTGTATTGACTTTTAACCTTAGAGAGCTCCTTAAAATTTCAGTGAATAGGAATGCAAGGTATGTAAATGAGAAAATTGATACCAAGTCTAAAAACTGGGTGGAAAACCTTCATTGAAAGAAAGAATTTAAAAATGCAAATTATTTAATTTTGTAATTATGATTTAAAAATAACACCTCAGAAATAAGTGAGAGAATAATTGTAAGTAATTTTTAATTGTGTGACTCTAATAATGAATTAATATCTCAACGGGGATACAGTGATCAGCTGAAAGCGGCTTGCTGAGTGTCTATGAGCATCAGTAAGGTGAAGCTATCCTGGGCTAACAAAGACCCTGATCCTTAAATCATGTCTTATAGTTGATACCTAGTTTGCTGTTTGACTTGAGTAAAAATTTCCACCACATACTGCTTGTCCATATGTGTCTCAGCAGTAGAACACCGACTAACAGCAGTTTTATTGGATTGGGCATTTGTTATCTTTGTAATTAATGCTTGAATGTTCAGCGAGTGAGTAGTTACAATAAATGTCATCTCAGATGTACAGGTAATTTGAAGCAGGATGCTTAGGGTTCTATGTGGAAGTGCTGCAATCTTTCAGTTGTTTTAGTAATTTATACCTCCTTTCTTAGCACTAACTTTGGAATCCCATTGCCTAAGGTCTTATTCCAGCTCTTAAGTTTAATAACTGGGGCATGGACAAGTTACTCAACCCCTCTGAAACTCAGTTTCCTCTTCTACAAAATGCAAGTATTATCAGAGCTTAACTTTCTAGGGTTGTTGAGGAAATTAAATGAGATATAATACATGGGAACACAGTTTTGGCATTTGGTAACCTATCAGTGCATTTTGGCTGCTAGTATTGCACTTAGCATCATTATTATCAGCAGTTGTTATTGCTGCATTGCAGAAATGGACTCTAGTTCATTTTCTGAACTTGTTGATTGCTGTCTGGGATCATATTGATACTCTGAATTCAACTCTTAATTGTAAACTATTAATGCAGTTTAACTGTTTCAGCCTTGTTTTAAAATCATATTTTTCCTATAGTCATTTTAGCCTTTTACAAAGATTTATTGCTCTTTTGAAATGAAGTCATGTTAACTGATTAACTATCCTAACTCTTTATGTGATTTTGTAAACATTTTTAGTATTTTGGATAATTACCATTACTAATAATTTCTGCAGTTTTTTTTACAAAAGCAGTAATCATCTCTTGCAAGTTTTATGTTAACCTTAAAAAACTATGACAAGCTGAAGTTTTCTAAAGATGAATTCTCCTAAAGGTGAATTTAAATATTCAAATTTAATGGCATTTAGTGTGTTTCATACATGCTATATCCTTTGGTAGAGCTAACTTCCTTATGACCCAAGACAATGTTCAGTGATAGGGTATGTAGGCAGATACACGCATCTCAAATCACAAATGAGAGATTAGATTTGAAATGTTAGTTCAGTTACTTTTCACAGCCACACAACTTAAATCAGCAGAGAGAGATTTCAAAGCCAGGCCTCCTTACTCCCAAATTCAGTACTGTTTCTAATGCTGCAAAGAGACTTTGACTTATAAGGTCTGGGAGTCAGCTTAAGGAGAATATCAAGTTCAAATCTGTGAGTAGGATTTGAGCTTATGTAGTTCCTAAGATGTCATAAAGGAAATATCTGCCATTCTCACTCAAAGGCTTCATTTGACAGTAACCATCAGGAACACTACCCTTTTCTGCTAAAACTGCCAATGGCTTTGGGATGCAGTAATTACTGTGGTTGTCATCACAAGCTCCAACTCAATGCTCGGTGGGATTATTGGCTCAGTGAGAGCCTAGCTTGGATCCTGACCTTACCTGCCAGATGCATAAGGTGTTAAAACGAGAATCAGTTTAATTCTTCCATTCAGCCAACAGGTATTTCCTGAGCTCCTACTACACAATTTGATGCATAAGTTATAAAATCTAATGTGTAAATAAGTATCTACAAGTTGTGATAATCACAAATATGAAAGTCAGTGGAGACAGCGGAGCAGGTTGTTGGCGCAGACTGTGAATTGGAGGAGGAAAGGAAGCAGAGTGGTCTGAGAAGGGCTCTCAGTCTCCTTGCTTTACAGATTAGAAAACTGAAATCCTAATGGATGAATTGCTGGTGAAGATCAGTTAGGTAAGTGACAGACAGAGCAACATCAGAAGCTATGTCTCCTCACTCCAATACTCAGTATTTTTCCTTGATGTTTCTTAAATTAGTATTTTCAGATAGTGTAGTTGGTTTTAAAAGTTCGTAACTATTTATCTCAGATATATGTAGCACTATAAACATGTATATTAAAAAGAAAACAGGAAGCCTTTTCCCTGAGGAAAATGTATTAAAAGTAAGACATTTACGAATGCCATACTAAAGTGGATTTTTGTACTGTACTCATGTATATATAGTATTTCTTTTTCTTTCTATTATCTATCATCTATGTATCCATATATCTACATCTAATTAGATACATCAGTGATAGATCTACATATATATACTATATAGAATTTAATTCATTTAACCAGAGCCTGTTACCAAAGTTCTGCCTGGCATCAGGGATGTACTTAAGTTGGCAATCACAGGCTATACCTAAGATACCTGAACGGTGACCTTCAAGGAAAACAGCCCTGGGGAAGAGTGGTCAGTATTAGAGCTTTTCAGAGACTGGGTCTTTTATTGATACCAACAATAGCATGTATTGGCCCACAGTGGGACTGTGAGTGAAATCTTACCTCTGACACTTCCAGATTTTTCAACTGATGATGCACAGCAGCCCTGTATCAAACTTTATGGAATACAAAGTGATATTTTGATATATATACAATATGTAATAATCAAATCAAATCAGAGTAATTGGTATATCAATCACCTCAAACATTTATTATTTCTTTGTGTTGTAAACATTTGCAATCCTCTTTTCTAGCTTTTTGAAAATTTACACTAAATTAACTATATTGAAAATATACACTAAAATATACACTAAATTAACTATATCTGTAACCCTACAGTGCTACAGATCACTAGAACTTATTCCTCCCATCTAGCTATAGCTTTGTTTCTGTCAACTAGCCTCCAACAATCCCCACTGCCCCCTATCATTACCAGCTTCTAATAACCAGAATTATATGCTGTACTTATTTAAGCTTAATTTTCTAGCCCCCATATGAATGAGAACACACAATATTTACATTAACATCACTTAACATAATGTTCTCCAGGCTCAACCATGTTGCCAAGAATGACAGGATTTTATTTTTTCTTATGACTGAGTATCAATCCATGGAGTAGATATGCCACATTTTCTTTATCCATTTGTAATAGTCTGTTCTCAGATTGCTTTAAAGAACTACCTGAGACTGGGTGTAAAGAAAAGAAAGTTTTATTCAGTTTCTTTATAAAGTTTTATAAGGTAAAGGAGTTTAATTGATTCATGGTTCCTCAGGCTGTACAAAAAGCATGACTAGAGAGGCCTCAATAAATTTGTAGTCATGATAGTAGTGAAGGGAAAGCAGGCACATCCTACATGGCTGGATCAGGAGGACGAGAGAAAATGGGGAGGCGCGACACACTTTTAAACAAGCAGATCTCCTAAGAACTCATTATCATGAGAACAGCAGCAGGGATTTCCACCGACATGATCCAATCACCTCCCACCAGGCTCCTCATCCAACATTGAGGATTACAATTCAAAATGAGGAATAGGCAGGGTCACATATCTAGACTATATCACCATTCATTTGTTGAGGGACATTTAGGTTGATGCTATGTCAAGGCTACTGTGAACAGTGCTACAGTAAGCATGAGGGTGCAAGTATCTTGTCAATACACTTTTCTCCTTTCTTTTGGATAAATACCCATTAGTAGGATTATTGGCTCATATGTTAGTTCTATTTTTTTAGCTTTGTGAGATACTGCTATACTGTTTTCCATAATGGTTGTACTAATTTATATTTTCACTGACAGTATCTAAAAATCTCCTTTTCTCTGCATTCTTGCTACTATTTGTTATTTTTTGTCTTCTTGACAAAATCTTTTCTAACTGATATGAGATGATATCTTACTGTGGCTTTTATTTGCATTTCCCTGATCGGTGATGTGGAATATTTTTAATACACTTATTCATTTGTATATTTTCTTTTGAGAAATGTCTATTCTGATCCTTTGCCCAATTTTTATTAGATTATTTGCTTGTTTGGTTGTTTTTTTGCTATTGAGTTGTTTAAGCTTCCTTGTATATGTTGGATATTAGTGCCTTGTCAGATAAATAGTTTGCAAGTGATTCTGTAGGTTATTTCTTCACTCCGTTGATTGTTTCCTTTATTATTCAAAAGCTTTGTAGTTTCATACAGTTGCATTTGTCTATTTTTGTTTTTGTTGCCTGTGCTTTTGAGGTCTTAACCATAAAATTTTTGCCTCAACCAATGTCCTGAAGTATTTCCCTATGTTTTCTTTTAATAGTATTATAATTTTGGGTCCTATGTTTAAGTTTTTACTCTATTTTGAGTTGATCTTCATATATGATGAGAGACAGAGGTCTAGTTTCATTCTTCTGTGTATGGATATCCATTTTACCTTCCATTATTTAGTAAAGAAGGTGTTTTTTTCCTCAGTATATGTTCTTGGTCTCTGTTGAAGACCAGTTGGATTTAAATATGTACATTTATTTCTGGGTCCTCTATTCTGTTTCAGTGGTTTATGTGCCTATTTTTATAACAATACCATGATGTTTTGATTAGTATAGCTTTGTAGTATATTTTGAAGTCAGGTATGATGACTCTGGCTTTGTTTTTTCAGGAAAAGACATCTTAAGGATGGGAAAATTTATAGAGGTGTGGGCATGGTTAGTGGAACCAGCAAGGGATGATGAGGGACCTAGAGACTAACAAGAGTAGAAAGCCATTGTAACTCTTAGGTATACAGATGCAAAGGGAGAAATAATTTCATGGTGGCCTGTACATTTGACGCCATAGGGAAGGAATTTTTGCATGAGAGTTAATCCTAAAAGGGTACTGAGCTGAAAGAAATGAAGTACTAAAGCAAGACACAAGTGAAGAAAGGAATCCCTTTTGATGTGCACTGAATTCAGTTTGTCAATATTTTATTGAGGATTTTTGCACTGATGTTCATCAGGGAGATTGGCCTTAAGTTTTCTTTTTTGGTTGTATCTCTACAAGGTTTTGGTATCAGGATGAAGCTGGCCTCATAAAATGAATTAGGGAGGAATCCCTCCTTTTCAATTGTGTGGGAGAGTTTCAGAAGAAATGGTACCACACACTGGGGTCTGTGGAGGGGAACTACGGGAAGGACAGTGGGGGGTGGAGAGTTGGGGAGGGATAACATGGGGAGAACTGTCAGATATAGGTGATGGGGAGGAAGACAGCAAACCATATTGCCTTGTATGTACCTATGCAGCAATCTTGCATGTTTTTCCCATGTACCCCAAAACTGAAAACACAATAAAACATATATATATATAAAATGGTATCAGCTCCTCTTTGTACCTCTGGTAGAATTCAGCTGTAAATCCATCTGGTCCTGGGCTTATTTTGCTTAGTAAGATATTTATTACTACCTTAATTTTATAATTTTTTATTGGCCTATTCAGACATTCAACTTCTTCCTGGTTCAATCTTGGGAGATTTGTATGTGTCCAGGAATTTATCCATTTCTCCTAGATTAATGTATTCATTGCAGCACTATTCACAATAGTACAATGTGAAATCAATCTGAATGCCCATCAATAACAGACTAGATAAAAAAAAGTAGTACATATAAACCATGAAATACTACGCAATCATAAAAAGAAACAAGGTCATGTCTTTTGTAGGAACATAAATGAAGCTAGAAGTCATTATCCTCAGCAAAATAACACAGGAACAGAAAATTAAACACCACATGTTCTCACTTATATGTGGGAGCTGAACAATGAGAACACATGGAGACAGGGAGGGGAACATCACACTGGGACCTGTCACAGCAGGGTGGTGGAGGGAGAGCATCAGGAAAAATAGCTAGCTTATGCTGGGCTTAATACCTAGGTGATGGGTTGACAGGTGCAGCAAACCACCATGGCACATGTTTATCTATCTAACAAACTTACATGTCCTGTACATATGCCCTGGAACTTAAAATAAAATCAAACAAATGTAAAAAGAGTCCTGACCCTCTCTCCTCCAGCCCTCCAATCTCTTGAAGATGACCACTCTGACAGAAACCAACTGCCAAGAAATCCAGTGATTCAGTTCATATGGAGCATCGTCCTGGGATACACACAGGAGGAAAATGGTTACAAATGAATGGGTTTAGACACTGTGAGGCAAATGGAGAATAAGCAGCACATTTACTCTTCTGGGTAACTTAAAGGTTGTAGCATTTTGCAAAAAATGTTTGGTTTTTCTATAACTTCATTTATAGAAATGTCATGGAAAAACATTACTAAACATATACAAAAATTTAGTTCCTGACTTGGCCATAGAATCATTATTATTAATTTATAACTTGGTAATAAAATCAGCTCAACCTTGAGGTCTGTGCAATAAGGAATTCTGTGTTGCCTTTGGAATCAGTGGAAAAATCATTTCCTCCATTAGCAGTTTCACTAGAATCAGATCATACATTTTGCTTCCTAGAATAGTAAGATTTACTTACACTGCATTTGTTTTTAGAGGAAAACAGCAGCCTGATGTCTAAAGATGTTTCTGTAAAGGATATTATCTCATGACTTGTGTTCTTCTTCCTTTAAAGTATGAGAGATGAAATTAGACATAAATAAAAATAATCATAAGTCAATTACATTCTAATATCTATTCAGCATGCTCTGTAAGAAATGAGAGACAATTTTCATAATCCTCAGCTCACTGGTCAGCTTCATTTCTGTCCACTCAATGTTCTTTAGTGTCTGATACATGTCTCATATTATAGGCAATAATCCAAGAGCTAAAGCATATTTCTTCACTTTTACAGAGTAAAATTATATTATTCTGATCAACTTTTGTTAGACCACACAAAGTATGCACATTATTTTCAGTTTCCCTTCAATTTGCTTGATTCAATTTAATTTTAAAGGCACCTAGACAATGTAAATAACGGAGCTTTCTAATTATCCTATGATGAGTCAAATCTAAACTTAATAGTAATTGGGCTTAAGAACAAGGATTTTTTCTTTAAATTCAGCAGGGCATGAAGGACTTCTTTCAGTTTTCACTTTGCTGTCAAAGTGGGATACTGGTGGAGTAGGGGTCACCCTGGGGCTGGTAAGGCAAAGCACTTAGCAAAAAAGACCGATGGGCACAATTAATTTCTTGGTTAAGTTACACTTGGTTATATTTTCATCTTTATGTGTTCTCTAAGTATTTTCATAAAAATACAAAATAAAAAAGCAAAAATAAGACCTTTAGGTACTCACTAACCACAGCTCTGTTGAGTTCTCTAGCAGGCCCTCCAGTGAACCTGGGAATATTTTTATATATAGTGATTAGTTCAATCTTTCCAATCACCTAGTTTTTCATCTAACTATACTCTAGCTTGAAGGCAGTATATCATAATCATGCCTAATTATTTGACACTTTCTTGGGTACATGTTTAATTTTTAAGGTTAAAAAAAGCAATGTGTCTTTATCATAAGAGGCAAAATGATCAACCTTATTAAATAATTAATTTACTTTATTAATTATTCCTTCTGTTCCAAGTTGCCTAATCTTTGTATGTCTCTTATGAGATAATTCTGTGTTGTAAGAATTAAACAAGATAGCATGTGTTACTTACCTGGCAAAGTGATTGGTGCAAAATGGGGGCTGGATTAGTATTATTGCCCATATTGTTTGTCTTGTTTGATGACTGTTATAGCCAATAGAACAGTAATCTGGGAGCAGTACTTTAATGCCTGTGTGTATTAGAAGCCATTAAGAATAATAATCAGTAAGAGCTTGAAACTAGAATGTACTCAGCAGTAGCTCATCAGAGACTGGCAGGAAAAGCAGGTAAACCAGAAATTCATAGTGTCCAGAAAGAGAACATTTCTGACTAAGGAGTCTAATCATAAAGTAGTAGGGCTATAAATGGAAGATATGTATAACTTTTCCCAGAAGCAAGATTGATACGTGTGGATGTAGATGGAAGATTTGGAAGGAGGTACCAAACTGGAACCTGCTTACTTTTGTATATTTGATTACAGACTTATAAATATTCTTGTCTCCATTAATCCTCACTCCCTAACCATCACAGAGTTATTTTATAGAATCCAAAAATATTGATTTAAAAATGCACTGTTATTGCAACTGGAGATCAGCTAAAGGTCTTTAATACAGGACCCTCTGTGGTGTAGAACCCTACTGAGTCCTTATTTGTCAGCACTAATCTTTCTATAACAGTAGTGAATATTCATTATTGTATACATTTATTCAACAAATGTTTATTGAAAAGCTAATAAATGCTAGATCCAGCATTAGGTTCTGGAGATACAGATATTCAGATAGTACAGTCTCTTTCCTCAAAAATCTCCACAATTCAATAGGGAAGACAAATGATTACAACAAAACTGATGATAATATACTGCCCAATAGCATCTATATAATTCTGTATATGCACAGAATAGCAACAGTTTATTTAGCATTTAATCTTCGTTGGGTATTCATAACCCTTAAGCCTCACAAGTGCTGTACCCTATTTGGCAATTTGGGAAAATGAGACAAAGAAAAGCTAAGTGATTTCTTCAAGTTCTTATAGTTACAAAAAGGCTAAGCCCAGATTTGAATCTGACCCTTTCATGTTTGAATCCAACAGTGATGAATTTTTTCCTGCGATGATGGGAATTAAAGGACTGTAGGAGAGAAGACTAATAATTTCGGATATGGAAGTTTTCAGGTCAATGAGAAGTATAAGCACAGTCCAGCAGAAGAAATAGGATGCTCACGGGAACAAGAGACAGCAAGGTATATCCAAAATATTAAGGGGTTCATATTGCTGGATTTAAGTTCAGAAAAGAGATTGACAGAAAGTGAGACCATGGATGTAGACAGAATTAGGAAATTGAAGAGCTCTATGTGCTGTCCAATTCATCTTAAAATGAGGCATTTGTGAAAAGTGTTTATTTCCATCAGTGGCAAGAGTAGGCTATATTTTGCCTAAGTATTGTCTTTCTTTGGCAGTCTAGACTCTGGACTAGTGAGGTGAAGACTATAAGGCTACTGAAAAGGCAGTTCAGGAATAAGATTACAGGGACTTGAACTAGCATAGGGTCATATGAAGAGCAGAAAATGGATCCCAGATGTTGGTTAAGTAGAATGCACTGGACTTTATGTATCCCATATTTGGGTATAAGGAAAGTGGGGAAAATGCATCGTTGGTATAATCTAGAAGAAGGAATTTAAAAGGACTTACATTGCAGATTTGGGAGACAAGTTGTCCTCAACAAAAAATTGGAAATATACAAGGAAGAACAGCAGACTTATAATTTTTTGGTAAGGGGGATAAAGGAGAGGTAAAGGGAATAAGGCTTTAGTTTTAGATGTGCTTTAGAGATTTTTGTTAGATAGATAGGTGCAGTGTGTAGTAACATACTTAAGCTCAAGTTTGCTACAGAGATCTGTTATAGAGTCATGTTTGGCAATCACCAGTGTATGAAAATTTTTCTTTATATTTAGAAATAATGACTACAAGTGTTTGAGTCTATCCTAAGTGCCAGACATAGTGTTAAACATTTCATGTGCCTATTCCTGTGCCATCCTCATGGAGGTCTATGTAGTAGAGATCCCACGTTTAAGAAAACTATGGAGCAGTCACAGGTGAAATTTAAATACTTAAGAATGTATGGGCTTGACTAAAGATACAGAACATTGTGAAAGGAAAAAAGATAAAGAAACCCTGGGGAACACTGAAAGACTTAGGGTCAAGCAAAAGAGACTGAGATACAGTGATGAGAAAGAAGAAAAACCCGGAGATCAGGTGTTGGGTAAGCAAGGGGAATAGGGCAGAGACCGTTCAAGATGTAGTAACATCAAATACTACAGAAAGGCTAAGTAATATAATGCTATTTGCACTTGGCAATTGATGAGTGAGTGGGGACTCTCACCAACATCGTGGGGTAGACATTAGACTGTAGCATATTAAGCAGTAAAAGTAAGTAAAGGCAATATACTGAACGTGCTTTAAGAATTTTGGTGAGAAGGCCTGGTGCGGTGGCTCATGCCTGTAATCCCAGCACTTTGGGAGGCCGAGGTGGGTGGATCATGAGGTCAAGAGATCGAGACCATCCTGGTCAACATGGTGAAACCCCGTCTCTACTAAAAATACAAAAAAATTAGCTGGGAACAGTGGCGCGTGCCTGTAATCCCAACTACTCAGGAGGCTGAGGCAGGAGAATTGCCTGAACCCAGGAGGCAGAGGATGCGGTGAGCCAAGATCGTGCCATTGCACTCCAGCCTAGGTAACAAGAGTGAAACTCCGTCTCAAAAAAAAAAAATTTTTTTTGGTGAGAAAAAGAGAGAATGAGAAGAGAAAATGGAGTTTTAAGGCCAAGGAAGAGGTTTGGAAGTGTTGGCAGGATTGAGCTTGTGTATAGCATATAAGGCACCAAGTATAGTTGGTGAAGATAGTTGAAGTCATGTTGAAAGGATATGAGAAGGTTGAGGATTGCAGAGATTGGCTGTCAGAGAAGGCTGATGTAAAATTAAAAGATGGAATTTCAGTGGAGGGTGGAAAAGTAGTGGATTGGATGTGGAATTGGGAAGCAAAACATATTCTAACAGTGTCTCTCAATTCTGTGCCAAGATAAAGAGGGGTAGAGTGGTCTGTTTTGGGGAAGAGTCTAAGGACGTGAGGCCTTGAGGGTTGGATGTTTGTTTTAGGACAAGGAAGTAGTTAGAGGGTCTGTGAAGACCTAAGGCAAGGAGATCCACCAATATTTAATAGGGCTGGGATCCCACAGGTAACAGCTTGAGGGGGAAGAACTTTTAAGGCAATTATAATTCCTATGCAGTGCTGCACTGTATAGAGCTGAGATAAATCAGAGTGCAAAAGTAACCATTATAATTTCATCTTTAATTGAGTTGCTATAGATCTAGGGAACATCTGGCCCCAGGCTCTCCCTGTACAGATAAGGTAATTTCAGTCTTCAGATGGGAATTATAGCCAGGGATTTGCTTGATTTTCTAATTCCTATCTTCTATTTCTCTTTTCATTTTTTTTACTTTCTCTCCTATTTTCCTTTACTCTTCCTCCCTCTCTTTTTCCTGCTTTTTCTTCCTTATCATTATTCCTCACTTGCTTTATTTTCTTCTCAGTGTATTAATGAACATTTTTGAGGTGTTTGACATCATTAACAACCTTCATCTATTGCCCTATTCTATGTTAAATGTATTTTCTCTAAGATAAAGGAGAAAGTGGCTTTAAATCTTATGCTGCTTTGATTTTTTAAAATTATTAATTTGACTCAGGCCCATCTTTGAGCAGGGGTTAAAACAAGAGATGGTGTATATTTGAGCTTGGATTCACATTTAACCTCTATTTTATTTATTTATTTTTTTTGTTATTGAGTGCTGGAAAACACTGTAACTGAAAGAATACTAAGAGGAACACATACATACATGACAACAGTATTCAGGCCATGTTGGTGACTTGGTTAAAGCTATATTATTTCCCATGAGTTTGTTTAACTTTCCCTTTCATTGCAAAGACTTTCTAATTGGTGTATTATCAAATTCACTTAAATTTTCTTTGTCATTCTGCCTCTCTACTAACCCATTCTCCGTGCCACAAAGAGTTTCATGATCTTTAGGTGACTACATGAACCTGTGGAATAATACAATATATAGAATCAAGACAACTTATGTCTTTGTTTGCAAGATTATTGCACCCTGGGTGGTGTAGTCCAGCTATCTTAATCACCATGGTTTTTAAGAAGAACCAATCTATTTTCCGACTGGCTTGACTGCTAATTTCCTCTCTTATTTTATTTCTTGCATTGATGTTTCATTTTGTTGACTGGCCCACCCAGTCAACAATGAGCTGTGATTCCATTTATAAAACAGAAATTGACTATACATATGTTACACTAATTTATTTATGGTACGAAGTAACTTCTTTAGGAAAAGATGTTTTTGTGAAATAGCAGTTTCTGTAACCTCTTGCAGAACACAGAGACCCCTTTAGGGAAAAAGAAGTCACATAAATAGTATTTTCATGTATCTGTGCAAGGGTTGCAAAAATGGAAAAGAAGTTTGCATGGATTGCGTTGCATAACAATGAGGCTTATGTAACTCAGATGTTCTCTAGCCTGACCAACTTGAGAACCACACACCATAAGTAACTCAAAATATCCAAATTACAAAGACATCCTCCCTATGTACTTGAATGACAGAAATTAGCATCTCTCAACATGCCCTTCAGCTATTTCTAAGAGCTTCACAGACAGTTATCACATGAGTGCCCAGAAATAAGCCTCCTACATGATTCTGCTGCAGCCCCCAGACATGCTGCCACCGTGCTGGCTCTGCTGAGGTTGGCTGTGGTGGTATCACCACTCCAATGGGTACAGCTGTTCTTCACTAATGACTGCTCTTCTCATTACCACTCTAGTTTTAAGGAAGGGGACCCAGGTCTACTTTTTTTTTTTTTTTTTGGCTACTAATCAGAATCTCAGGAGAGATTGATTTGTAATTTCACACAAAAACACAAAGCCTAAGCTCTAACTTGTAACTTGACTTCACTGAGTGTTCACAATAACAGAAGTGATACAAAATTTACAGTGTATATTATTATACATGGATATGCTGAGAGACTATCAGAATACTCATTTTTTTTCCACACAAACCTTACCAATCTACTAATATCTGCTTTTGTTAAATGATATCTTATCAACTCTAGATTAAACATACTATGATGCTTAATGTCTGGGTTATGCATGTTCTCTCATTATAGCATGCGAAGGCCATTGAAATCCAGAGAAAGTTATGTTGTATCAGCTTACTGTCCTTAGTTAACACAGTCTCTCTTGCAGTACAAAATGAAAGAAAGGGAAGACTTATACCTGTGTTCTGGCACCTTACCCATATCTACACTTCATCTACTTTGAGCAACTCTTAAACAGAGAGCGTTTAATTCTGAAGGAACATGCGCTAATAGGCAGGGATTGAGAAGTGAAAACGTGTAGTAAAGAAACATTTGTTTAAGGAAAATGGTTAACTAGTAATCAGGTCTGGCAACACATTACAGAGAATTACACATGATTAGGTTGAAATTGTCTCAGGTATTATTTCCATTTCAGAAAAGAACTTGTTTGGTGTTTAACTAAAGGTATTAATCAGAATTTTTTTCAAAGAAAAGAAATAATCTTCTAAGGATGCAGTAAAAATTGACAGTTTTGAAATTTTGGATCCTGTCTCAGGCAGACACACCACAATATCCATTTTAAAAATTATATCAGATTTTACTGATTTTTTTTAAAGTCTGACAATCTAAGAGATAAATGATAGAAGTGTTGTATTTTTTTCCTCTGAGATGCCATTACGATTAGAATACAGGTTGTAACCCTTTTCCAAAATGTTTGAGACCAAAAGTGTTTCAGATTTTGCGTTTCTCTGGATTTTGGAATATTTACATATATATAATGACAATTCTTGGGGAGGAGACCCAAGTCTAAATACAAAATTCATTTATTAATTATTTATATGCATATTATACTGTATTGGTCTGTTCTCTCATTGCCATAAAAAAATCCTTGAGACTGGGTAATTTATAAAGAAAACAGCTTTAATTGGCTCATGGTTCTATAGGCTGTATGATGCTTTTGAGGAGGCCTCAGAAAAATTTCAGTCACGGCAGGAGTCAAGAGAAAAGCAGGCATGTCTTACACTGTTAGAGCAGGAGGAAGAATGTGGATGGGGGAGGCACCACACACCTTTAAACAACCAGATCTCCTGAGAACTCTATAATGAGAACAGCACCCAGGGAAATCTTTCCCCATGATCCAATCACCTCCTCCCACTTCCAAAATTAGGGATACAATTCAACACGAGATTTGGATGGGGACACGGATCCAAGCCATATCATACACCTAATCTGAAAATAATTTTATACAATGTTTTAAATAATATAGTGCATGAAACCAAGTTTATATACATTAATTAATCAGAGGGCTAAAGTTTTATTATCTCAGCCACACATGTAGACAATAGCACCTTGCCATCTAGTCTAGGATTTCTTGGGTGAGGACAAGCTACTGGTACAAAATGTTTGTGAAACCAATTAGAAAAGATCTCCCTGGTGATCCATGCCTTTTTGTTAATATAAGAATGAACTGGTAAGAAATTCACACTTGATAAAAGCAAGGACACAAGCTTTTGCCTAACACAGCAAGTTTACGCTTATGTCTGCTGGCTGCATTAGCACAGCCCAGCATAGTTACTCTGTCCTTGCCATTCTTAATTCCTGTAGGGGCTTTCTTTTTAACTGTAGTCAGTGTCTTTCTGAGTCAATAACACCAAAAGAGTGATATTTATTTGTTATTATAAACTTGTTTTCAGTTTATCATGATAGATATTTCCTTGTTTCATGATCAGCTAAGTGGCTTGTGGTGTGTCTTATCAGTAATTTATTACAGTCCTTATTATTTTTTCTTTTCTCAACTTTTATTTTAGGTTCAGAGGGTACACGTGCAGGTTTGTTACATGAGTAAATTGTGTGTCATTGGTGTTTGGAGTATAAATAATTTCATCATCCAGGTAATGAGCATAGAACCCAATAGGTAGTTTTTTGAACCTCAGTCTGCTCCTCCCTCAATTAGGCCTCAGTCTATTGCTCCTTTCTTTGTGTCCATATGTACTCAATGTTTAGCTGCCACTTATAAGTGACAACATGTGGTGTTTGGTTTTCTGTTCCTGTGTGAATTTGCTTAAGATGATGGCTTACAGCTGCATCCCTGTTGCTGCAAAAGACATGATTTCATTCTTTTCTCTGGCTATGTAGCTTTCTGTGGTGTCTATGTACCACAATTTCTTTCACCAGTCCACCATTGATGTGTACCTGGTTGAGTCCATACCTTTGCCATTGTGAACAGTGCTTCAGTGAGCATACAGGTGCTTCTGTCTTTTTGGTAGAATGATTTATATTCCTTTGGTTATGTACCAAGTGATGGGATTGCTAGGAGAAATGGTAATTCAGTTTTAAGTTCTTTCAGAAATCTCCAAACTGCTTTCCATAGTGGCTGAACTAATTTAGATTCCTACCAACAGTACATAAGGATTCCCTTTTCTTCATGTCTTACCAATAGCTGCTATTTATTTTGTAATTTTAATAATAGTCTTTCTGACTGGTGTGAAATGGTATCTCATTGTGGTCTTGATTTGCATTTCTCTAATGATTAGTGATGTTGAGCATTTTATCATATGCTTGTATGCTTGTTGACTGTGTGTATGTCTTCCTTTAGAGGTGAATGCTGATCTGTCTTCTTTTGAGAGGTGTCTGCACTACTGAGGTTATAATGTAGCCTGCTGACACCTCTCAAAAGTGTCTCAAAAAGTCTTTGCTTTGCCCATTTTTTAATGGAGTTTTTCTTTGCTTGTTGATTTAAGTTCCTTATACATTCTGAACATTAGACCTTTTCTATTGGCATAGATTGTGAATATTTTCTCCTATTCTGTAGGTTGTCTGTTTATTCTGTTGGTAGTTTATTTTGCTGTGCAGAAGCTCTTTCGTTTAAGTCCCACTTATTAATTTCTGTTTTTGTTGCAATTGCTTTTTCAGGCTTTGTCATGAAATGTTTGCCAAGGCTTATGTACAAAATGATATTTCCTAGGTTTTCATCTAAGATATTTATACTTTTAGGTCTTACATTTCAGTCAATTTTGACTTGATTTTTATATATGGTGAAAGGAAGTGGTCCAGTTTTAATCTTCTGTATATGGCTAGCCAGTTATCCCAGTTTCACTACTTGAAAAGGGACCCCTTTCTTCTTTGCTTGTTATTATCAACTTGGTTGATGATCAGATAGTTGTATGTGTCTAACTTTATATCTGAGTTCTCTAATCACTTTCATTGACCTGTCTGTTTTTGCATCAGTACCATGCTGTTTGGTTACTGTATAACCAAACAGTAACAGAGTTTGTAATAGAGTTTAAAGTTGGGAACGGTCATGTCTGTGCCTTTGTTCTTTTTGCTTGGGATTGCTTTGGCTATTTATGTTATTTTTGGTTCTACATAAATTTTGAAATAGTTTTCTCTAATTCTGTGACAAACAACACTAATAACTTGATAGGAATAGCAATGAATCTGTAAACTGCTGTGGGCACTATGATCGTTTTAATGATACTGATTATTTCTCTCCGTTAGCCTGGAATGTTTTTCCATTTGCTTGTGTCATCTCATTTCTTGGAGGAGTGTTTTGAGTTCTCCTTGTAGAGATTTTTCACCTCCCTGGTTAGCTGTATTTCTAGGTATTTTTTTCTTTTTTCTTTTTTTTTTGGATCTTGTGAATAGAATTGTGTTCTTGATTTTTCTCTCAGCCTAGACATTATTAATATACAGAAATGCTACTAACTTTTGTACAATTATTTTGTATCCTGAAACTTTACTGAAGTTGTTTTTAAGATCTAGGAGACTTTGAAAAGAGATTATGGAGTTTTCTAGGAATATGATAATTTTGTCTGTGGAGAGAGATAGTTTGACTTATTTTCCTACTTGGATGTTTTTTATTTCTTTCTCTTGCCTGATTGCTTTGACTAGAGTTTACAGTACCATGTTGAATAGGAGTGGTGAGAGTAGGCATCCTTGTCTTGTTCTGGTTCTCAATGGTAATGCTTTCAGTTTTTGTCCTTTAAGTATGATGTTGGGTGGGTTTGTCATAGATGGCTCTTATTATTTTGAGATATGTTTCTTAAATTCATAGTTTGCTTAGAATTTTTAACCTTAAGGGTTGTAAATTTTATTGAAAGCCTTTTCTGTATCTATTGAGATTATAATGTAGTTTTTGTTTTTAGTTTTCTGTATGTGATAAATCACATGTATTAATTTGCATATGTTGAGCCATCTTTGATCCCAGGAATAAGGCCTACCTAACTGTGAATTTCAGTTAGCTAGTATTTTGTTGAAGATTTTTGCATCTATATTCATCAGAGATATTGGCCTGAAATTTTCTGTTTTCATTGTGTCTCCATCAGGTTTTCCTGTCTGAATTATGTTGACCTTGCAGAATGAGTTGGGGAGAAGTCACTTCCCTTCAATTTTTTGGAAAAACTTCAGTAGGATTGGTGTCAACTCTTTCTTACATGTTTGGTAGAATATAGCTTTGAATGTGTCTGGTCCAGGGATTTTTCTGATAGGTAGTTTTTTTCTTCTGATTCAATTTTGAAACTCATTATCGATCTTTTCAGAATTTCTATATCTTACTTGTTCAATCCTAGAAGATTATATTTCCTGGAGTTTATGCATTATTTTCCAGGTATTCTAGTTTGTATGCATAGAAGTGTTTATGATGGTCTCTGATTTTTTTTCTTTCTGTGGGGTCAGTAGTAATGTCACCTTTGTCATTTTTTATTGTGTTGATTTGGATCTTCTCTCCTTTTTTCTTTTTGAATCTAGCCAGTGGTGTATCAACTTTCTTTTTTTCCTTAGAACAACCAACTTTTGGTTTCAACAATCTTTTGTGTAGATTTCTGCACCCCAATTTCACTCAGTTCAGCTCTTATTTTCTTTTTCTGCTAGCTTTGGGGTTGATTTCCTCTTGCTTTTCTACTTCTTTTAGCTGTGATGTTAGGTGGTTAATCTGAGATCTTTCTAACTTGTTGATGTAGGCACTTAGCCTAAACTTCCCTCTTAACATTGTTTTAGCTGTGTCCTAGAGATTCTGATATGTCATATCTTTGTTTTCATTAGCTTCTAAGAATTTTTTTTAAATTCTGCATTAATTTCATTCTGTACCCAAAGTTATTCAGGAGCAGGCTATTTAATTTCCACTTAATTGTATGATTTAGAGAGATATTTTTGGTGTTGGTTACTCTTTTTATTATGCTGCGTTCCTAGAGTGTGGTTGGTATGATTTCAGTTTTCTGACATTTTTTGAGAATTGCTTTGTAGGTGAGCATATGATTGATCTTGGAGTATGTGCCATGTGCAAATGAGAATGCGCATTCTGTGGTTGTTTTATATCAAAGATCTCCTTTCCTTGAGTTTCCAGTAACATGTTTCTTATTTTGTTCTGAACCCACACTGGTAGTACCTTTAACATCCATGTTTCCATCACAAGTCTGTTCCTGCTGATTTTGGTATTTCCCATGATGACATATGTTTTCTCTTCCCTGCTCTTCTTCCTCTTCTTCTGAGTTCTCTCAAGTAAAATAATTAATAATCATTTATCTCTAATGATAGTTTGATCAAGGCAATCTAGGCTTTTTCTATTAGGCTTCTCAAGATACTTTGTGGCTCTACCCATAATGATTTCCACAGTTAGATATATACTAGAGCAGCATTCCAATTGCAGTTTCCAAAATCTCTGTAGGTTTTTTTAGTGCTGGCATACCAAATCACTGCTCTGAGGAGACATTGTTCTGACTACTACAAACTTTAGAGTACAATAATGCTAACGTGTTATCTTACAGAATTCTCACTGGACTAAAATCAAGATGTTGACAGAAATGTGCACTTTCTGGAGAATGTAGGAGACTATTCATTTGCTTCTAGAGGCCAACTCTATTTTTTGGTTTGCAGCTCCATCTTTTATCTTCAAAGTCAGCAATCACACCACTCTGCTTTCTGTTCCTATTGTCACTTTTTCTTGTTTTACTCAGACTCTCTTAACTCTCTCTGTTATGTGGACTCTTGTGACATAGGGCACACCTTAGATAATCTAAAATAATCCCTTCATCTCAAATCTTTAACTTAATAACATCTGCAAGATCTCTTTTCCTTGTAAGGTAAAATATTCACAAATTTCATGTATTAAAATATGAATATCCTTTGGGGACCAGCCTGGCCAATATAGTGAAACCCCATCTCTACTTAAAATACAAAAATTAGCTGGATGTGGTGGTGGGCGCCTGTAGTCTCAGCTACTATATATATGTATAAGACTACCATATTTATATGTTGCTTGATATAGTTACCTCCTTAAACCCATTCCCATTCTGCTTACCACATCATTGCTCAGATTGGGTAACATTATTGACCCATCATGACATTCATTGATTTTATCCTCTATCATTTCTGCTAACTTCTCCTGTTAGAACAGGGTTCAGAAAATGCTGATTATAGGTTACCTCCTTCTTTGAGTGGGGAGACATAAAACACTTTGTTGCTGTGTTATTCTGTCATCCCTGAAGTCTCTATCCAGTTTGCCTCCCCCTTTTTACCTTTCACAGTTCTGCTTTGTCTGCCTACTGCATTATGTTTAACATATAAAGTTCTACTTAGCTAGGGGGACCAGAGAGAAATGAATCTAGTGGGTCTATGGCATAAGCTATGGTTTGAATATTTGTATCCTCCAAAATTAATATTGAAATGTATTCCCCAATGTGATAATATTAAAAGATGGGGTCTTCAAGAGGTAACTGAATCTTAGAGACACTCCCCTCATTAATAAATTAATCAATTAATGAATTAAGTGGATTACTGGGTTAATGAGCTATCATGGGAATTGGACTTGTGGCTTTATGAGAAAGAGAGACCTGAGAGAGCACACTTAGCCTCCTCACTATGTGATAACCTGCTCCAGCTCAGTACTCCGCAGAGAGTCCCTAATAACAAGAATAATTCTCACCAGATGTGGCCCCTCAAACTTGAACTTGCTTAGAGGTAAATTTTGGCAAGGTTACAGGGAAAGAAGAAAACCCTATCATTTTAAATGCCCATATTAAAACAAAACAAAAGTTTAAGTAAAGATCTGTTTTCACTATAGAATCTAAAAAGTAGGATAGTGTTTGCCAGGGACTAGGGGTAGGGAATATGGAGAGTTATTATTCAATGAGTACAGAGTTTTAGTTTTACAAGATGAGAGGAGATATATAAATGGATAATAGTAATGGTTGCACAACATTACAAATGTATCTAATATTACTGAACTTATATACTCAAAAGTGCTTAAAATAATAAATTTTATGTTATGTGTAACTTATCACAGTAAAAAGCAAAAGTAAATCTTGTTTTAAAAAAGGACAAATTGTCCTTAAACTAAGAAAAATAAAAGAGTAAAAATAAATGAAAACAAAATTACATCAACAAAAAAGATCAGTACAAAACATAAAACTGATACTTGAAGTATTAATAAAATATATAGATCCCCAGCAGGACAAATAAGGAAAAAACACAAATTCTCAATATCTGAACTAAAGAGCTGATATCACTACAAATTTATAAATATTATAAGATAATTAGAAATCACTATGAAAAATTCCATTTCAACAAATTAGCAAACAGATGATACTAATAATTTTTGGGAAAGTACAACTTACCAAAATACTTATGAAACATTAGAAAAATTGAAACTGACTTTATCTATGAAAATAATTGAGCATATTATTAAAAGTCTCACACACAAAAAAGCTGTAGGCCTGGTGAATTTCTTTAAAAAAATTTAAGAACAAGTAAGATCAATATTACATAACCTCTTTCAAAAAGTAAAGTAGTGGAAAATGCTTTCCATGGCATTGTATGAGGCCTGAATAACTGTGGTAGAAAACAATTACAATGACACTATAAGAAAGAGCTATTATAAACAAATAACTATTAAGAACAAATCTTCAAAAATTAACAATAAGGTGTCAGAACTATATTTTAAATTAAGTATTTTATGATCAAGTGGAATTTAGCCTATGAATGAAAACACAATTTTACATTAGAAAAATAAACATAATTCATCACATTAACAGAATGAACAATAAAAAGTTATGTGATTATCAAAATAGTTCAAAAATACAAAATAAGATTATAACAATAAATTAAATACCAACTTATGATTTAAAAATATAAAAATCAGGAAAAAGTTTGGAATATGAGAAGGCTTCTTTAATCTGATTAAAGTTATCTATGAAAATCCTAGGCCAATATCATACTTTAAAGACCGAGGACAATATAATAGTTGGAAAAAAAAAAAGCATACAGATTAGATTTAGGGGAGAATTAAGCATTTTGAGCATTTTAATGTGATTTAATGAGATTTTAATGTGATTTAAGTTGTCATCAGTTGAATATAGACTGCTATAAGATGTTTTAAGTAAACTTAATGATAATTACAAAGCCAAGACCTGTAGTTAACACACATAAGATAAAGAGAAAGGAGTCAAAATGTATTATTACAAAAACCCATCAAATTTTCAAAGAAAGAAAGAAAAGAAGAAGAAAGGAACAAATAAATTCCAAAACAACTAAAAAACAATGAGTAAAATGTCAGTAAAAAAAAAAAGTCTCTCAACCAGTAGACTGAATTTACAAACATTGTAATATTTATGTAATGAGTTACTATACATTATAACGAAAAGAACAATTCAATGATATGCCTAGCAACATATACACATTTTAGAAATATTATGTTAAGCCAAAGAAGTTACTTATATAAAATATACACTGATTATAAACATGAATTCACAAGCAGACAAAATAAATTTGTGATCATAGAAATCAGAATAGTAGAAAAGTGATTGCTTCTGTAATAGCAGAGGGAGTGAGTAGTTAATTGGAAAGAGAATTGCAGGAAATGTTTAGGATGATGTAAACGAATTAGGTGATTATTTGGGTGCATGTGTTTGTGCTTATCTTTGGCTACTTTTATTATTCTAAATACTTAAGAAATGTGTATTTTACAGTATATAAATTGTACCTCAATTAAGTATTACTTGTTTTTTTCTTAATTAAGTACTTTTTTGTTTTAGAAGACTGGAATCTATAATGGCTTTCCTGATAATTACATAGTTTAATTGATATTGGTGTCTATATACCTATTTTTAAAAATTATTCAGTATTTTAAAAATATTTATGTTAATATCATGTACTTTTAGATATTGAAGGAAACTTCAGTATCACTACTCCAGTCTTATAATTTTATAGATAAGGAGAATGAGTGCAGAAAGGTAATTGATTTGAGCCCAGAGAAATATTAAATGAAGGTAGGATTAAAAGTCATAGATAACTTGATTTCCCCAAACTGTTTCTGTTTCCACTGTACTATATAGTCTCTTTAGATTAAATAAAAGATGGTGAGAAAAAAAATTACTAATTATTCCTTCTTAAAATAAAATTTCATATATATTTGGAGCAATTTCATAAAGAATATATATCTTAGGCCTTGATTTACTGGAAAGATTGTATGTATTAATTTAAGATAAAAAACTGTAACAATGTTGATTCTTTAAAATATACAAAGAATTCAAATTATAAGTTTATATTTCCATGAAATGAAAAAGTTGTGCTCTATTACCTGCCAGAAATGTGTATTTCTTTTTATGCTTTCAGAATTTCTGGTGTTGGATATATATTAAATAACTTTGTGATAAAAGCTAATTTTGTGTTCTGCATGGAATCTTATTGGAAGTATAATTACACTTTTGTAGTAAAAGTATAATTTTTCAATATATACAATCACATATGCACTCTATTCTAGCTTAAATTTCAAAATAGATGATATTGAAATCTACCTACTTTTAATTTGAATTATGGTTAAAACTATCCAAAAGGAAATTATCTGTATTTCAGGGAACAAAATTTTTCAAATAAACAAATTTATAAAGTAAGTAGACTGCTAGAACATTTTCAGGACAAAACCTCAAAAAGTTATGATTTATGTATTGCAAAGAAGTTAGAAAAATTTAGCTCACAAGCTTGTATATAAAAATAACTTCTAATATTAAACTCTAGATGAGACTTATAGAAAAATAAACATTAAAATTTTTGTATTTATTATTCCTAGCATCTCTTGCCTGTTGTTTAAACTTTAAAAGTGTTCCTTTAATCTAATTAAACAATTAATTAAGAAATCAGTAAAGCAAGTTAAGCACAAAATGTTTGCTTTACTTACAAATCCATTGATTATTCTTAACTTATCCTTATACTACAAAAAGATAATTTTTCCTCTCATCTTTGTTCTCATTTATTTGCTATAAATTATTGAGTTTGCTTTTTATATTCTTACATTCATTAACTGATATGATCAATGCCTATCACAATATAATAGCCTTGCTCATATACTGAAATTCATATTCCATCTTTTTAACTATCTTTCATCTTAACTAGATTTTAAGATCCTCGAGGTGGGAACTCTATTTTATATTTGCTTCATGCCTTTTAAATGCTTCATGTCACCAGCTCTGCCTATGCATTCTTCTTTATCTGACTTAGCAATTTTCGGTTGCTAATTGATGAATTGTTCAGTGTAGGAATAATATAGCTCTGGAGCCTCAAACTTCCCTCATGGATCTCTCACCACATTCATACTTAGCTATTTTCTCATTTCCAAGGACCACTTCTGTAAATTATATGTATGTGTATATATTGTATTATATATAATATATATTATGTGTGTACATAAATATATAATTATATTGATAATACATATATATTAACTGTGACTCTAGGAATTCTTCTTAACACATATAATTCTTTTTAGAAGTAATTATATTATATAAATATAAGATATAATATAATATACATACAGATACATATATATCTATATATATGTTATAATATATAAAATAATTGTGTATTTATTTTAAACACATATATATGTGTGTACAAGTATAATTATTTAAATAAATATACAATTACATTATATAAAATTATAGATGTTTGTGTGTATGCATATATATATATTTTAAATAAATATACAAATAGAGCCTAAATTGTAAGTTGAAACTTATATGTATATGCAGATACTTGCATACCCTTGAGTGAAATTTAGTCACATGACCAACAATGTCCCAAGCAAGGGAAGATCATTTTTCCTGGTCATAATTGGTGTGTTACAGTGAAAGCAATAAGGAGAAAAGGGCCCTGTTGATGTTAAGGTAGACTATGTCTGTCAAAAGAGAAATTCTTGATTCTCATAAATTAACTTCTTTATTCATTCCCACAAACATATATTAAACTATTACTATAAGTCAGTTACTGTTCACACACTTATTATTGATGGCACCAGGATTTGCTGTTATGTTATTAATTATGTTATGTTATTCTTAATCAAATTGTAAATATTTTTTCTTATTACCCTTTCAAAATCAATAAAATACTTCTGGTATTTATACATTTAAGTTAAAATTAAGGTTTTCATTTTCTATAAAAACTCACTGTGGTATTACAATTTTTTACAATGACCACTAAAAGCAGAAATGGAAAATTAAGAATTTATTATCACTAGTTTGGGTAAAATTTGTTGAAGCTGTTGTGAAAGTGGAAAAGGATCTGAATTATAATACTTCCAGAATAGAAATGACAGGATCTGAGCATTGATTGCACATAGATGGTTAAGTAGAGAAAGATGGCAAGAATATTTCCTCTTCTCTCTATTTTTAGCAAATGTTGATATCAATATTATAAATAAATATAAGACAAATAGAAAGTTACAGCATACCAGCTTGAGAGAAGAAAAGAACAGTATTTAAATTACTTATGAAAGGTTCAGTTTTAATGCAGTACCTTTAAGAAGGCAAACTTAAAAAGTGATATGGTTTTATTTTCATTATGAACATAATTAGTGCACTGGTTCTTTAATATGAAACTGAAAGGAAATCTTTAATTCATAAAATTGTGATAGAAAAGAGGAGCAGGAGCTGCTCAAAGGAGAAATACTTGCTTTTAGATATTTTCAATGAGGGTGAAAACTCAAAAGTCAGAAAGAAACCCTGGGAAGGTAAACTAAAGCCTAAAGAGAGAGCAAGAACCCTGTAGAGGAAACATGAAAACCAAGGAGGATTATTTAGAACTGTTATAAAAACTGAAAGTGGAGATGTCATTTCTTCTTTATTCGCTCATCTGCATGACAGGCGTGAGGACATACTTTTCCTGTAGCAATAAAAGATGCTCTTTTTTTGCATAATATAGAAACACTATTACAAAATGTAGTAATGTCAGAGAGACCTGATCATTTTGAACCAGAGTAAGTTGGAAAAAGACAATCTACTGTCAAGTACAATCAGTTTAAAAATTAAGAAAATAAACAACAATTATCCTTATAGTGACTAAATCTATTTATGTCTGCATGAAGCACTGAAGCCATAGTTATGTCAAAGATTAATTAACAAGTGAATTATAGCTTGAAACTCTCCTCATCGTTAATTCAACTAAGGCAGAGTTAACTAGTAGAGTTCAATCAACTTAATCAGGGATATGACTATGTTATATAACAAAAATAAACTGTTTTCCTATGAAACTCAGATCCTTAATAACATGTTTTTAGTGGGTATATTCTACTAATATGTTTAAACATAGATGTAAATTATTCACAACATGAAATTTTACCTTCATGATCCTTTGTCCTTTGGTTAAAAACTAGGGGCAAAACACTATTAAGACTTTAGGACCCTAATGTTTATTAAGTGTTTATTATGTGTTAGGCCCTTTTCTTTATGTAACCTAAGTATCTCTGCAAAGTAACTATTGTTAGATGCATTTTTACAAAAGAAAAAAATTAAATTCAGATGTATAATAAACTTATCCAAGGTAGCACAGGTAGTAAATGTTGAAATCAAGATTTAGGTTTAACTACAATGTCCATGTTTCTGCTATTTCATCTAATTTGTGTGTGAAATTTAAATTTTCTTAAGAAATAATCAACCTATACCATGTGCCTAAACTACATGCCAGAACTTGGACCAAGTACTTCATAGGTAAATTATTGAATTTTTTTTAGAAGATGTATCCCAATTAACACTTTCCTGGAGAATCAGAAACACAATAGCAGTGAAATAATCATCTCACAGTTTTTGCTTAAAAATTACGAGATGATGCTGGAGAGTGTACTATAATCTGAACATTACTGTAAAAACTCAAGGATTTAACAATAATATTGGGGAGTTACAAACGAAGTTTATGAGACCAGCACATGACCTACATAAGGTATATGGTATAGTCTGTCACGGTTAACCCCCATCTTAATTACAACCCAGAAAGAGCTCACCTAAAAAGAAGGGGATAAGAACGAGGAGATGAGAGATGCATGACTTCCACCCTCTGGAATAAAAGAGAGAACAGGAGGCCTTCCTCTCCCATGAAAGAGAATTTACAGCCTTTGGGGATAAGAATCATGATTTTTTGGAGAATTTCTGAAATCTCTATTACTTTACCATTTTGATTATTGTGACATTTTTCTTTAGTGTATTTCTACAGTGTTTTAATGTGAGCATCTCACTCAACTTCCGATTTAGCCCTATATACACCTAGATACAAATACATTTCTTCTAGAAACAACATGCATCTTCCCTGGGGGAACCAATTTCATTTGGCTTGAATATATCTCATCCTATTCTTTAAAGAGTAAGAATGGCCACATGAACTAGTTTAGCCAATACAGTAATGTTTCCACCTGGCCACATGATTGGCACAAAGGCACATGGTCCAATATAGGTAATTTAGAGTTCTCTTTTAAGCTTTCTTTGTCAAGTTATGGATTTTTTATTTTTGCAGTTGCATACTATCAGGAAGCATGGAAGCCAATGTATATACTGTCCACCATGTAGACAAGGGTTGGCTAACTTTTCTAAAAAGAGCTGAATAGCATACATTTTGGGCTCTGTGGGCCATTTGATTTCTGTCTTTATTACTCAGCTCTGCAATTGTAGTATGAAAGTCATCGACAAAATGTAAATGAAGTGATAGTGTTCTAACAAAATTTTATTTACAAAAACAGATGGTTAAGTTTTTGATGAGAAATTTGTAGTTTGTAAACTCCCAATTTAGAAACCATATGATAAGGAGACAGACCATGACTGCATTATTTCATCACCAGAATTCATTTATACCTATGTGCATTTGATGCAACTTGATGCAATCAAGAATAGAGATGCAGACGTCTGATAATATTGTTTGAGATCTGTGTTAGTTCCCTACTGCTGCATAACAAATTAAAAAGTAGCAGCTTGAAACAATACACAGTTATTACCTCTTAGTTTCTGTGTGCCAAGAATCCAGAAGTGGCTTGGCTTGTGTTTTAGTCTCAGGGTCTCTCATGAGGCTCAAATGGGGTTGGAAGATCTGCATCCACACTCACTACTTGTTTGTTTGTTAACTGGTTTCAATTCCTTGTGATCTGTTGATTGGAGACCTCACTTCTTTTCCTCATGGCATTTCCATAACATGGTTTCCACTTTCCTTCAGAACAAATGACCGAGACTCAGCAAGAAAGTGAGTGCTTAAGACAAAACCATAGACTTCTGTTAACATAATTCTGAAAGTAACATCACTTCTGCTGTATACTGTTGGTCACACATCCCAACCCTGGTACAACATGGGAGTGCACTGCACAGAAGTGTGAATTCCAAGAGCCAAGGATCATTGGGAGTTATTTTGGATACTGACTATTTCAAGGTCCTAGATGCATCCATCTTTAAATATGCCTGAACACTTTCCTGTATTGTTAAGTTAAAATAACAAGTATCTTTCTGGTTCAAGTTTGTTTGTCCCTATAGTGATTTAGGTGTTTTTTTTTTTTTTTTGTCTTATTGTATAAACGTTTAAAAACACAAAATCTGATAATGGCGGTTTGAAGAGAAGAGGGTGATCAAGGAAAGGAGCTCATGAGTGTGTGTTAGTCTACATAAGTAGTCTAGTGGGATGGAAGGCACCAAGAATAAGATTTATGCAGCTCAGGAAAGGAATGAAGTTAAGCTGAATTCCTGCCAGCAAAGAGGACAAATAAAGGTGCTTCCTATTGAGCTATCTCTGATCAGAGATGAGACACTGGAAATAGAATTAAAGAAAACTGTATGTCAGGTTAAGTTCATTTTCCCACATTGACTTTAACGCAGAAAATAGCCACGAGAAGTATAGGTGCGACAAATTGTACAAGATAATAAGACTTCAATGGAATCCAATAAAAGCACTGAAGCTACTCAAGAATATCTGATTATTGGAAAGTTCAAGTATGAAAAATATCTGTTTGTTATTATAATATAAAACACATTTGCTATTTAATGGCTACAGCTACACAGTCGTTCAGACTTTCTGAGAAAAATCTGAATAAATCACACCAACCAGGCCAAGAATAAAATACAGTTATAAAATAGGAATATCATTAGGATTTTTCTATGGCAATAAATCATTTTAACAAAACTGCTGTTAACAATGCGCAGTGAATAGCATAAGGTTTTATTTCCACTTATGAGTTCTTGAAATAAACTTCTTGTACAAACTATATTAAAAGTTGTTCTAAAACACTGAGTTACAGGATTTTTTTTTTTTTTTTAATACAGAGTCACACTCAGTCACCCAGGCTGGGTGCAGTGGCACCATCCCAGGTCACTGCAACCTCTGTGTCCCGTGTTCCAGCAATTCTTCTGCCTCAGCCTCCCAAGTAGCTGGGGTTATAGGCATGTGCCACCATGTGCAGCTAATTTTTGTAATTTTAGTAGAGATGGGGATTTTGCCATGTTGGCCAGGCTGGTCCTGAACTCCAGACTTCAAGTGATCCACCTGCCTCGGCCTCCCAAAGTGCTGGGATTACAGGCATGAGCCACCACATCTGGCCCTATAGGAATTTTTTAATAGTAACAGGTAAAGAATTTTAATTATATACACATGGGAAAAATGAAGAGTGCTATTAAAAAAATTAATACATTGGGGAGAGATAACATGGGGAGAAATGCCAGATATAGGTGAAGGGGAGGAAGGCAGCAAATCACACTGCCACATGTGTACCTATGCAACTATCTTGTATGTTCTTCACATGTACCCCAAAACCTAAAATGCAATAAAAAAAGAAAAAAATTAATACAAATATAAATATTCAGATATTTTCTTCTACTTTTACTAAATATTACAAAAAAGAATACATTTATAAACAGTCAAAGCAAATCCAAAATGTTTCTAAATTCTATAGAATTCTTTTATATGCACTGTTTACTCAGATAAACATTAATAACATTGACTAAAGTGATAATGACAGTCTTATCCAATAAAAATAATGTAACAATAAAGAAAAATATAATATCCAATTTACTAAATAATATACAATTTCAGTTGATCACAATACAAAGTTTTTAGTACCAGCAAAGTGAAATATTCATGTAATGGGCCCCCATTATAATCATTTTGCTTTGTATTTGTCTAACAAGAGTCTTCTTGTTCACATGGATGTAATTTTATAGTTAGTACGTATTCTTAAATTACAGCTGCAATTGTCTTATAGGAAAAGGTATTTTAAACCAACGTAGCATTGAACATGCTTTATTATTGAAATATGGACATTTTTAGTGCCATCTATTGGTAGAAAAAAGATTTACATAGAATTATTTCATTTACATATTTGTAGGAATAAGTGACATATGAATACTGAAAAAAAGTACCTTAAAAAAATATAAACTATTTTGAAATAATTTAAAAATTTGTAATGGATTTGCTTATTAATCTATAAATGTGATAAATTGCCGGCTATTTAAGTAGTTTAATAATTAAAATAATTTTTGCAGATGCTATTTCTTAAAAGCTATTTTAATTTTTGTGTTTTTCACATCTTTGCATTAAGAAGTCTAATGTAAAATTCAGAGGTATATTTGAATATCTGGTTTTAATTTGTTTGGCAAACATGTAACTACTGCATTATGCATCCATGCATTGGTCAAATAACTTAAATATTGTACTTCTTTTTTAAAATATCATGTTTACACCGAATTTAGAAATACTTAAACATAATCTTTGCCTGTCTTTGAAGATCCAATAACAATTTCCTTGAGAGTTTGAACATTTGTTTACTGTTTATGATATATATTATATTAGCAAAATATGATTACATAGAGTACACTTGTATCATTAGGTACATTTTAACTGCTATTCATTCTTATCTAAAATTTTTTTAAAAACATCTAAATATGCATAAAATAAGATCTCAGTAAAATGCAATATACCATTGGTAGTAACACTTGGCAGGTAGGATTAACTTCTTTTTTTTCATATTTTTGTATTTTAATAATTTTTCAAGGATCATATCCTATTTTAAAAATCAAAATAAACATATGTGTGCTTGTGTCTTTATAATAGAATGATTTATAATCCTTTGGGTATATATCCAGTAATGGGATTGCTGGATCAAATGGTATTTCTATTTCTAGGTCCTTGAGGAATTGCTACCCACCACCCTGTCCTCCACAATGGTTGACCTAATTGACACTCCCACCAAATAAGGACACAGGAAGGGAAACATCACATACCAGGGCCTGGGGGCTGGGGGGCTAGGAGAGGAATAGCAGGGGTGGGAGGATTAGGTAGGGATAGCATTAGGAGAAGTACCTATACGGTGTCCAGACCCTAGGCAATTTTTTTTTTGAGACAGGGTCTCACTCTGTCACTCAGGCTGGAGTGCAATTCTGCAATCATAGCTCACTGCATAGGCAACTATTTTTGTGGAGCTCTTTTTATATAAACAATTTGGTGGCTGGGGCAGTGGCTCAGAGGTCAGTGGCTCAGAGGGCAGTGGCTTAGAGAGCAGTGGCTCATACCTGTAATCCCAGTACTTTAGGAGGCCAATGCAGGTGGATCAGTTGAGGTTAGGAATTCAAGACCAGCCTGGCCAACATGGTGAAACCATGTCTCTACTAAAAATACAAAAAAAATTAGCAAGGCATGGTGGTCCACACCTGTAATTTTAGCTATTTGCAAGGAGGAGATGGGAGGATCACTTGGACCAGGACCCTGGAAGCAGAGCTTGCAGTGAACAGAGCTTACACCACTGCATTCCAACCTGGGTGACAGAGTGGGCCTCCATCTCACAACAACAAAAAAAAAAACCAGAAACAATTTGGTTTAAAATATATATATATATATTTTTTGAGGCGGAGTTTCACTCTTGTTACCCAGGCTGGAGTGCAATGGCACGATCTCTGCTCGCTGCAACCTCCGCCTCCTGGGTTCAGTCAATTCTCCTGCCTCAGCCTCCCGAGTAGCTGGGATTACAGGCACGTGCCACCATGCCCAGCTAAGTTTTTGTATTTTTAGTAGAGACGGGGTTTCACCATGTTGACCAGGATGGTCTCGATCTCTTGACCTCGTGATCCACCCGCCTCGGCCTCCCAAAGTGCTGGGATTACAGGCTTGAGCCACCGCGCCCGGCCTAAAATATTTTATAATATTATTTCCCATGTCAGTGAAGATTAAAATAATTGAGAGTGGAGAGAGGTACTTGTGTATTTGTTTATTTTCCAGTGAATACACATACACATTCTTAATAATGTCCAGTCCCCATTACTTTCTGCTTTTGTCCAGGAACAATCTTTTCACATTCTTTACTTTCAAATGCGATCTGGCTAATTTCATATCTTTAACCCAAAGGAAAAATATAACAATGCTACTATTATAATACCATGACCTCTCAGAATCGATTTGTGCTAAAACATTTGGGTCTTCTTGCTTCTGTGGTTTCCTAATGTCATTCATGTAACGCAGATTACATCTTTACTCATGGCACAGCATCATCCATTATGACACCCATGACTATTGGCATCAAATGGTTGTCAAAGGTTGTTACTATGCTTCATTGACAATAACAACAAATCCAAATCTTACCTAGATTATGGAGGAAAAGATAAATAATTCATTTCATGACTATGTTAAATTTATTTTTAATGTAATACTGCAAACACAGAAAAAAACATTGTTCAGCCATATCTTCTCTTCCATTTATTTATGTCTACAATTTCTTGTAGCATCATGTTTCATTGTACGCATCTGAGACTTCTTGTTTAAGTGCTAAACACTATTCTTTTTTATTCTATTAGACACAAAATTATTTTCCTAATTTCCTTTTCAGCTTATTTATTGTTTATTGCCAGTGCATAGTAATTCAACTGATTTTTGCATGTGTACACTTTGTATCCTGCTACTTTGCTGAATTTACTTATTAGTTCTAAAAGTTTTTCTATGGATTCTTTTTTTTTTTTTAATTTTTTATTGGATTTTAGGTTTTGGGGTACATGAGCAGAGCATGCAAGAGAGTTGCAAAGGTACACACATGGCAGTGTGCTTTGCTTTTCTTCTCCCCTTCACCCACATTTGGCATTTCTCCCCAGGCTATCCCTCCCCACCTCCCCCTCCCACGGGCCCTCCCCCTTTCCCCCCAGTAGACCCCAGTGTTTAGTACTCCCCTTTCTGTGTCCATGTGTTCTCATTTTTCATCACCCACCTATGAGTGAGAATATGCGGTGTTTCATTTTCTGTTCTTGTGTCAGTTTGCTGAGGATGATGTTCTCCAGATTCATCCATGTCCCTACAAACGACACAAACTCATCATTTCTGATTGCTGCATAATATTCCATGGTGTATATGTGCCAAATTTTTCCAATCTAGTCTATTATCAATGGGCATTTGGGTTGATTCCAGGTCTTTGCTATTGTAAACAGTGCTGCAATGAACATTCGTGTACATGTGTCCTTATAGTAAAACGATTTATAGTCTTTTGGATATATACCCAGTAATGGGATTGCTGGGTCAAATGGAATTTCTATTTCTAAGGCCTTGAGGAATCGCCACACTGTCTTCCACAATGGTTGAACTAATTTACACTCCCACCAACAGTGTAAAAGTGTTCCTTTTTCTCCACATCCTCTCCAGCATCTGTTGTCTCCAGATTTTTTAATGATTGCCATTCTAACTGGCGTGAGATGGTATCTCAATGTGGTTTTGATTTGCATCTCTCTGATGACCAGTGACGATGAGCATTTTTTCATATGATTGTTGGCCTCATATATGTCTTCTTTCGTAAAGTGTCTGTTCATATCCTTTGCCCACTTTTGAATGGGCTTGTTTGTTTTTTTCCTGTAAATCTGTTTGAGTTCTTTGTAAATTCTGGATATCAGCCCTTTGTCAGATGGGTAGACTGCGAAAATTTTTTCCCATTCCGTTGGTTGCTGATCCACTCTAGTGACTGTTTCTTTTGCCGTGCAGAAGCTGTGGAGTTTCATTAGGTCCCATTTGTCTATTTTGGCTTTTGTTGCCAATGCTTTTGGTGTTTTGTTCATGAAGTCCTTGCCTACTCCTATGTCCTGGATAGTTTTGCCTAGATTTCCTTCTAGGGTTTTTATGGTGCCAGGTCTTATGTTTAAGTCTTTAATCCATCTGGAGTTAATTTTAGTGTAAGGTGTCAGGAAGGGGTCCAGTTTCTGCTTTCTGCACATGGCTAGCCAGTTTTCCCAACATCATTTGTTAAACAAGGAATCCTTTCCCCATTGCTTGTTTTTGTCAGGTTTATCAAAGATTGTATAGTTGTATGTATGTTGTGTTGCCTCCGGTGCCTCTGTTTTGTTTCATTGGTCTATATCTCTGTTTTGGTACCAGTACCATGCTGTTTTGATTACTGTAGCCTTGTAGTATAGTTTGAAATCCGGTAGTGTGATGCCCCCCGCTGTGTTCTTTTTGCTTAGAATTGACTTGGCTATGCGGGCTCTCTTTTGGTTCCATATGAAGTTCATGGTGGTTTTTTCCAGTTCTGTGAAGAAAGTCAATGGTAGCTTGATGGGGATAGCGTTGATTCTGTAAATTACTTTGGGCAGTATAGCCATTTTCACGATATTAATTCTTCCTAACCATGAACATGGAATGTTTCTCCATCTGTTTGTGTCCTCTCTGATTTCGTTGAGCAGTGGTTTGTAGTTCTCCTTGAAGCGGTCTCTTACGTTCCTTGTGAGTTGTATTCCAAGGTATTTTATTCTTTTTGTAGCAATTGCGAATGGCAGTTCGTCCTTGATTTGGCTTTCTTTAAGTCTGTTATTGGTGTAGACGAATGCTTGTGATTTTTGCACATTGATTTTATATCCTGAGACTTTGCTGAAGTTGCTTATCAGTTTCAGGAGTTTTTGGGCTGAGGTGATGGGGTCTTCTAGGTATACTATCATGTCGTCTGCAAATAGAGACAATTTGGCTTCCACCTTTCCTATTTGAATACCCTTTATTTCTTTTTCTTGCCTGATTGCTCTGGCTAGAACTTCCAGTACTATATTGAATAGGAGTGGTGAAAGAGGGCATCCTTGTCTAGTGCCAGATTTCAAAGGGAATGCTTCCAGTTTTTGCCCATTCAGTATGATATTGGCTGTTGGTTTGTCATAAATAGCTTTTATTACTTTGAGATACGTTCCATCGATACCGAGTTTATTGAGGGTTTTTAGCATAAAGGGCTGTTGAATTTTGTCAAATGCCTTCTCTGCGTCAATTGAGATAATCATGTGGTTTTTGTTTTTGCTTCTGTTTATGTGGTGAATTACATTGATAGACTTGCGTATGTTGAAGCAGCCTTGCATCCCCGGGATGAACCCTACTTGATCATGATGAATAAGTTTTTTGATTTGCTGTTGCAATCGGCTTGCCAATATTTTATTGAAGATTTTTGCATCTATGTTCATCATGGATATTGGCCTGAAGTTTTCTTTTCTCGTTGGGTCTCTGCCGGGTTTTGGTATCAGAATGATGTTGGTCTCATAAAATGATTTGGGAAGGATTCCCTCTTTTTGGATTGTTTGAAATAGTTTTAGAAGGTATGGTACCAGCTCCTCCTTGTGTGTCTGGTAGAATTCAGCTGTGAACCCGTCTGGACCTGGGCTTTTTCTGTGTGGTAGGCTGTTAATTGCTGCCTCAACTTCAGACCTTGTTATTGGTCTATTCATAGTTTCAGCTTCCTCCTGGTTTAGGCTTGGGAGGACACAGGAGTCCAGGAATTTATCCATTTCTTCCAGGTTTACTAGTTTATGCACATAGAGTTGTTTGTAATATTCTCTGATGATGTTTAGATTTCTGTGGAATCTGTGGTGATTTCCCCTTTATCATTTTTTATTGCATCTATTTGGTTGTTCTCTCTTTTCTTTTTAATCAATCTGGCTAGTGGTCTGTCTATTTTGTTGATCTTTTCAAAAAACCAGCTCTTGGATTTATTGATTTTTTGAAGGGTTTTTCGTGTCTCAATCTCCTTCAGCTCAGCTCTGATCTTAGTTATTTCTTGTCTTCTGCTGGGTTTTGAGTTTTTTTGATCTTGCTCCTCTAGCTCTTTCAATTTTGATGATAGGTTGTCAATTTTGGATCTCTCCATTCTTCTCATATGGGCACTTATTGCTATATAGTTTCCTTTAGAGACTGCTTTAAATGTGTCCCAGAGGTTCTGGCATGTTGTGTCTTCATTCTCATTGGTTTCGAAGAACTTCTTTATTTCTGCCTTCATTTCATTGTTTACCCAGTCAACATTCAAGAGCCAGTTGTTCAGTTTCCATGAAGCTGTGCGGTTCTGGGTCTGTTTCTGAATTCTGAGTTCTAACTTGATTGCACTATGGTCTGAGAGGCTGTTTGTTATGATTTCAGTTGTTTTGCATTTGTTGAGCAGTGCTTTACTTCCAATTATGTGGTCAATTTTAGAGTAGGTGTGATGTGGTGCTGAGAAGAATGTGTATTCTGTGGATTTGAGGTGGAGAGTTCTGTAAATGTCTATCAGGTTTGCTTGCTCCAGGTCTGAGTTCAAGCCCTGGATATCCTTGTTGATTTTCTGTCTGGTTGATCTGTCTAGTATTGACAGTGGAGTGTTAAAGTCTCCCACTATTATTGTGTGGGAGTCTAAGTCCTTTTGTAAGTCATTAAGAACTTGCCTTATGTATCTGGGTGCTCCTGTATTGGGTCCATATATGTTTAGGATCGTTAGCTCTTCTTGTTGTATCGATCCTTTTACCATTATGTAATGGCCTTCTTTGTCTCTTTTGATCTTTGTTGCTTTAAAGTCTATTTTATCAGAGATGAGAATTGCAACTCCTGCTTTTTTTTGCTCTCCATTAGCTTGGTAAATCTTCCTCCATCCCTTTATTTTGAGCCTTTGTGTATCCTTGCATGTGAGACGGGTTTCTTGTATACAGCACACTGATGGGTTTTGGATTTTTATCCAATTAGCCAGTGTGTGTCTTTTGATTGGTGCATTTAATCCATTTACATTTAGGGTTAATATTGTTATGTGTGAATTTGATACTGCCATTTTGATGCTAAGTGGCTGTTTTGCCTGTTAGTTGTTGTAGATTCTTTATTATGTTGATGCTCTTTAGCATTCAGTGTGATTTTGGAATGGCTGGTACTGGTTGATCCTTTCTAGGTGTTCTGGTTTCGGGTGTTTTCCTCCTTTTTCCGCTGGTTTCTTCCCATCTTTGTGGATTTGTCTGCTGGTCATCCGCGTAGTTGCTGACTTTTCGATTGGGTCTCTGAGTGGACACCCAGAATGTTGATGATGAAGTATTTCTGTTACTTGGTTTTCCTTCTACCAGTCTAGCCCTTTCGCTGTACGACTGCTGAGGTCCGCTCCAGACCCTGCTTGTCTGGGGTGCACCTCTAGCAGCTGTGGCACAGAAAAAAAAGTTTCTTTTTCGGCTATCTTTGTCCCAGGATGATGCCTGCCTATTGTCAGTCTTTGGATATAGAGGGGTCTGGGAGCTGCTTGAGGAGACAGTTTGTGCTTTATAGGAGCTTAATTGCTGAGCTGTGAGCTCTGTTGTTCCTTCAGGGCTGTTAGGCTGCTATGTTTGATTCTGCTGCAACAGAGCTCATTAATAAAAACCCCCTTTTTTTTCTCAAATGCTCTGTGTTGAGGGGTTTGGGCTTTATTTTTGGATGTCCATTGAGGTCCTGCCCAGCTAGGACGCAGACTAGCCACTGTTTGCCTGCCAAGCCTCCGCCCTGCTGTTGTGAGACTCGCCCTGGCTCTGCTGTTCTGCTGTGTTCTCTGCCACGCCCTGCGGCGGAGTCTCTCTGTTGTCGCGGGTTGCCTCGGCAACGGCAGGCTGCGTCAGCAGTGGGCGTGTATCTCAGTAGGGACGGGTTGCCTCAGCAACGGCTGGCTGCGTCAGCAATGGGCATGTATCTCAGTTGCGACGGGTTGCCTTGGCAACGGCAGGCTGCGTCAGCAGTGGGCGTGTATCTCAGTAGGGATGGGTTGCCTCGGCAACGGCTGGCTGCGTCAGCAATGGGCGTGTATCTCAGTTGGGGCAGGTTGCCTTGGTAATGGTGGACGCCCCTCCCCCTCAGAGCGTCTCGGGCCATCTGCACGGGGCTTGTTTGAAATCGCGGTTTTGTTTGTCCCACTGGGCCACCCCTAACGCTCTGTCCCTGCAATCCCCTGGGCTGGCCCACTGTCCAAGTCTAGCTCAGTCTCAAGTCCAGCCCTCTCACGTCTCCAGTTGCCGGTTCAACGGGGCACCCGGACAAACGCTCCCAGTGGGGAGCGCTGGGTAGGGCTGGCATCCGCCACCCCGGCTGCCGGCTTCGCCAGGCGGAGGTTCTGCCTGGCGTCCCGCGTCTCCACTTCACTTGGGAATTTCCCCGTTCCGTGGGCAACAAAGATCAGTCTGGAAATGCAGCTCAGACTCACCTCTCCGCGGACAGAACGAGAGCTCCAATCCTGGGTTGTTCTCACAGTGCCATCTTGAGTCCTCCCCTTTTCTATGGATTCTTTATGGTTGTCTGCACATAAGATGATATCATCTGCAAACACAGATAGTTTTATTTCTTCTGTTCTAGTTAAATGTCTTTTTTTCCTTGCCCAGTTGCTCTCACTAAAACTTCCAGTACTACACTGAATAGGAGGTGTCAAGAGCAGACACCCTTGCTTTGTTTCCTGATCTTAGAATAAAAGCTTTCAGTCTGTCTCCCATTGAATATGACGCTTACTGTATTTTTTTATTATATGTAATGTTTTTTATATTAAGGCAGTTTTGTTATATTCCAACTTTATTGACTGTTTTCATCATGAAAGGGTGATGCATTTTCTGCATCAAGTGAAATGATCATGTAATTTTTTTCCACTTCATTCTTAATATAGCATGGTATATTGGTGAATTTCATACATTGAAACATCTTTGTGTTCAAAAAATAAATGTCACTTGGTCATGATGTATATATTCCTTTTAATATGCTGATGATTTGATTTTCTAGTATTTTGTTGAGGTTTTGGCATCAGTGTTTTTAAGGGACTTGGCCTGTAGTTTCATTTTTCATATTGTGTCCTTTTCTGGCTTTGGTATCAGGGTCATAGTGACCTCACAGAAAAGTTAGTAAGTATTTCCTCTTCAATTTCTTGAAAAAGAAATGAGGTTAGCTCTTGAAATGTTTGGTAGAATTCACCAGTTAAGCCATCAGGCCCAGGGCTTTTCTTTGTTGGAAGATTTTTTTTTTATTACTGATTGAATATCCTTATTAGTTATAGGCATATTCAGATTTTAAAATTTCTTTGTGATTTATCTCTCATAAGTTTTGTGTTAATAGTAGTTTGTCTATTTCATCTAAGTTGAGTTTACAGGTATATGATTGTTTGTAATACTCTTATAATCCTTTTATTTCTGTAGAATTGGTGCTAATTTCTGATTTTAGTAACTGAAATCTTCTCTCTTATTTTCTTAGTCTATCTGGGTAATGGCTTTTAAATTTTAACAGTTTTTTTATTGAACCAACTTTTGGTTTCCTTGATATTTTTTATTGATTTTCTTTTCCCTACTTTATTGTTCTATCTTCTAATCTTTATTGTTTTTTCCTTTCTGCTATATTTCAGCATGGTTTATGTTTTCTGTTTCCTTGAGTTGTAAAGTTAGGTGGCTGGCTGGAGCTATCTTTTGTAAAAAAGGCCTGCCACCAATTTCATTGCACTTAATTGAAAGAGACAGAGAGGGAGCATTGTGCTTATAACGTGGGCAAGTGTGAAAGCTCAGGTTCACACACAAAATCAATCAGAAAACTGTAAGTAGCATAGAATCCTGAATATATTTTGTGTGAAATTCAAGTGAACCTCACTCAAAACCACCATGGGTTCTGGACGTTTCTTGCAAACTTTACAACGTTTAAGCAGAAACCAGCTCTTTTTTTCTTACCTGACTTTTGGATTATTTTTATCTGAGTCTTAAGAAAAGGGGATGCTGTCTCTTCTTGAATTAATTATCATTTCTTAAACACTCTATCTTACTCAGCGTCTTGATATATCTTAGAGAACCTACATATAGTTAAAAACGTTGGCTTTTGGCTGAGCTCAGCGGCTCATGCCTATAATTCCAGCGTTTTGGGAGGCCAAGGCAGGTGGATCACCTGAGGTCAAAAGTTTGAGACCAGGCTGGCCAACATGGTGAAACCTCGTCTCTACTAAAAATAGAAAAATTAGCCTGGCAAGGTGGCGGGCACCTGTAATCCCAGCTACTCAGGAGGCTGAGGCTGGAGAATTGCTTGAATGCGGGAAGAGGAGGTTGCATTCACTGGAGATCATATCCCTGTACTCCACCCACAGAGCGGGACTCAGTCTCAAAAGAAAAACAAAAAAAACCCTAAACAAACAAAAAAACGAAAAGCAAATTTTGGCTTTTAAAATAAGTATATAAATGCTGGTTTTATAAGTCATAAATTGGGCATTTATTCTTTTCTTATTTTTTTTGTGACAATTCTAATTCTTCTAAAAGGCATGTGGGAATCTCTGGCTAACAAAGAAAGGGTCATGGACAGAAAAGTACACAAAAGTAAAAGTGAACAGAAAAGTTTTTTAAAAGTCAAATAATTAATATTCCAAACATTAGTAATTGATGGGAATAATTTGCTCTGGCTGTTTTACTATTGAATTTCCACAAGACTCTATTTCCAAAATGCCTGGTGAGATTTAATCGCAATTGTAACAGTATTAAGAGACAGGAACTTCATTACAAAGTGATTAGGCCATTGGGATCCATTCTCATGGGTGAGTTTAATATCCTATTAAAAGAAATTTTTGGAGTGTACTTTCTATATTGACTCCCTGCCTTCTTGAAATGTGAGAATCCAGCATTTCCCTTATCTTCAGAGGGTACACCATGCAAGGCAGCATCTTGGAAGCAGAGAAATTAGGTAATGACCTGCTGATCCCTTGACCTTGAACTTTCCAGCCTCCAGAATTGTTAGCTAATAAATTTCTATAGTTTATAAATTACACAATTTCAGGCATGCCATTATAGCAGCACAAGTAAATTGGTAACAGAGAAGTGGAGTGTTGCTATAACACAACCTCAAAATGGGAAAGTGGCTTTAGAACTGGATAGTGCCATAGAAGCTGAAACAGTTTTGAAATTAATGCTGGAAAAAGTCTGGTGAGGGATCAGAAGAAGAGGAATGCTATAAGGAAAGTCTGAAACTACATAGAGATTACTCAAGTGGTTGAAAACAACGTTGATAGGAATATGGACAGTAAAGGCAATTCTGAGGAGATCCCGATGCAAATGAATAAAAATCATCCTTGTTATAAAGTAACAAACAACTTGACTGAATTGTGTCCATGAATTAGGGATTTATGGAAGGCAAAATTTAAGACTGATTAACTAGAGTATCTGTCAGAAGAATTATCTAAGTAACAAAGCATTCAGGGTGCTGTGTGGCTTCTTTGAATTGCATATAGTAAGATGTACACATACTTCTTACATTGCATGCAGGTTTTCAGCAGCAGAGGCCATGCTGAACCTGCAAATGCAAGAGAGTTGAGAGGATCAGAGTATACATAAATTTTTCTTAAATGAGTAATTTTAAAGAGGAGAAGATGCCCAATTCACTGAGCATGCCAATCACATAAATGCATTGGGAGTAGAAATAGGAATTGAGACCTCTCTATAGAAAGTCCACGAACCTATAGATAAAGTTTGCTTGTTTCTAGATTTGTTTGTTTTATTTTCACTTTTTGATTCCTCTTCTCTTGTATGCTCCTTTATTAGATCATGGAATTATTATATTAGCACAGGAAGAGATGAAGGAAAGAGAACTACTGTGGTTCTTTACTTCCTAATTTTGCCCCATCGATATTAAGCCCTAATTTAAAACAACGACAACAATAACAGAAAACAAAACCCATGACATAAATGAAATGTCTAAATAGCGCCCGTCATGCCATACACATTTCAAAAGGAAGTGTCATGAAGTATTCATTGATCAATATTTACATGGAAGTTCATATTTGTTTTTAGAATCATGCAGAAAAAGGACATGTTAATATTAAAAGAAGAAAACTACCAGAAAAGAGTATGTTTTTTATATTTATTTACATTAAAAACATTACTTAGAGCAAAATTCTTGGACATAAAGAATTAGACTGCCTAAACAAAATGGAGCCTCGAGTTACAAATTATCCTGTATATTGAGAATATTCCAATGAGTATAAACCAGAAAATCCTCTTAGACACCCCTCCTTCTCCCCTATTTATATTACTTTTCAAATTTAATCTTAAAAATAACACTTATTAGAAAATGTAGAACTATTCATGGAGCAAAAATAAAATGTGGATGAAATCTTTGTTTTATATTGCAGTGGAAATGTTCAGGTAATGAACAGACATTTATCAAAATCATCTGTTGATTGCTCAGTCTGGCTTAAGAATACTAAGGAGTTTTTCTTTTGTATACAAATAAATATTACACAGCTCAGTATTTATTAAAGATGGTTTATATTTTAATAGATGTTGGTGTGGCAATAGTGTTTGGGGCTATTCTGACAAATGTCCTTTACTGTGATTATAAATACAGGCTTAGGTATAAACAAGTAGATAGATGGATACTTCCTTTTCCTCCTCCTTCTCTTTTTCTAACTTTCTCTCTTTCCCTCTCTACACTCTTAGTGAGAAGGGGTACAATTTGGGATTCTGAGAATTCTTTGAGGAGCAAAAATCTGACAGCCAAATCATCCGTGACAGATCAGATCATCACAGGTCGAAGTTACTCAGGTCAAAGCAGATTAGCTCAGCATAATAGACTCAGGTTTTGGTTGGTGATATAAGAACACTGCATGATTTGAACAGACAACTACCCTTATACAGGTAGAGGGGTTATGATCACGAGTGATAAAAATGTGGCAGAGAAAATAGTATCTCATTTCTGCTTACAGTTATTAAAAAAAGTCAGTAATTAAGGTAGCAGTTCAACTTTTTTTTCCCCCAGGGTATTCTGAACCTGTTTAGCATTGCAGTAAGCTTACAAACAAGCAAGTATACATTAATTAAATATATTTAAATTTTATTTTAAAACATTAAAATGATTCAAATACATGGAAAGACATATTATACCTATAGGAAGAAAAATAAAAATCATAAACTATACATTCTCCACAAACAGATCAATAGATTCAATGAATATTTATAATATAAATTTTAATATAATATAAAGTAAGGAAAGAAACCTGTATATCCACCTAGAAAGGAATAGGTTAATTAATTGTGGTATATTTGTAAAATGGAATATTATTGAGCTATGGCAATGAATGAACTTTTCACAAACATCAAATGGAAGATGTACAATAGCAACTCTTATTAAAGATATTATATTTTATTGTGTTTACTGAAGATAACATTTATTGATTTTGATTGCTGCAGGGATATTTACCTGAGTAGATCATTGTTAAAACTTAAATATTTGGCTGGGCACAGTGGCTTACGCCTGCAATCCCAGCACTTTGGGAGGCCAAGGCAGGTGGATCACCTGAGGTTGAGAGTTTGAGACCAACCTGACCAACATGGAGAAAACCCATCTCTACTAAAAAAAATTGGCCAGGTGTGTTGGTGCATGCCTAGAATCCCAGCTACTTGGGAGGCTGAGGCAGCAGAATCGCTTGAATCTGGGAGGTGGAGCTTAACGTTGTGGTGAACCAAGATCATGCCATTGCACTCTAGCCTGGGAAAGAGAGCAAGACTCTGTCTTAAAACAACAAACAAACAAACAAAACTTAAATATTTTTTCATTGCTATTTTAGAATATGCTGTACCACATTAATTTAAAAAGATACTGTAGCAACAATTAGTTATGTTGACAATGGCTGCTTTTCAACTCAGAAAAGGAAGAAAAATAGATAAAAATGTTCATGAGAATTTTTATTTATACATAAATAATTCTGTCTTTATTACTCAATGTTATTGATTACTCAGGAGTAAAAACACTATAACAAATTTAGAACACTTTGGGAATATATATTTGGCCTCAACACAAGTATAATATCATTTTAATTTTCAACAGTTTTTTTTTAATACATAAAAAAAGTGGCATGGTAAACCAATGTCCAAATGCATAAATAGCAGTAGAAAGTTAAATAATTCTTAAGAGTAGAAAGTTGATAATAGTTGTCTTCAATCTTCATTTGCATATATAAATAGCATTTCTTTTACTGTAGTTCTTGCTTCTATTTCTTTTTTGGTATTTTATTGAGCTCTTTTTTCTCAAATGCTCTCTATGAAAATTCTGGCCCTTAATGAAGTGACCTTCATATTTGGGTGCCAAAGAACCAGACAATTTCAAACGTTCCTGATAAAGAGGAATGAAGAAACATTTTTATTCAGTAAACATATTCATACTCACTTACATTCAAAAAGTTATAAAATTAACATATCCACTCTGTAATGCATTCTAAAATTTCCTATTCTAAGCTACTTTATAATTATTACTATTGCAAACTCTTAACGTGTTACAATTTATAGGCAGTTTGAAAAACAGAACCGAGGATTTGAGTTTGGGAATCCATTGCTAGTGCAAAGACTCGTGGCAAGACAAGCACCAATAGGCTTTAAAATATTTATTCAGATTTATTTGTACTTCACTTTGATCCCTCCCTGACTCTCCACCCACCCTCTTACCTGTGTACAGATTTCTAACATTGTCTCCTTGAATGTACAATAGTCTAATCTGCTGTTGTTTTCTGTTGTAAATCTTAACACTCTATTCCATTTTCACAAGAAGCAAGTGAGATTTGTAGAAAATAGAAACCAAAATATGCATCCTACTCTAAAAATAGATGATAATGTGGTTTCCTTCTGGCTTATTTTTTGCTACTCCCCACATTCATCCTCTCCTCCTGACACAAGATCTATTTATAGTTGTTAGATGAATATTTTTAATTATTTACCTTAAGTATAGGTTAGGATTCAATCATAGAACCAGAACAACTGTGAGTGATACAAAATACATTATAAGGACTTAGGCTTTACAAAATTCTGGGGAAAGTGGGTGAAGTAAAGTTCTAGGAGATGGTTGAAGCAGCAGAGAAAAGTCACTTACCAAGTAGACCATTAAGGAAAACTGGTGAAGAAATCTATGGAAGGAGTTGCCTCTGTACCTGGTGGTGAACTAGAAATTACTCTCATCAGTAGATATGCAGTCAGGAAGAAAAGGTCTAAGCAAGCTAGAAAAAAAAAAAAAAAAAAAAAAAAAAGGAAAACCTAAAACCCTTGAGAAAAAACTGATATTTACAAGGACAAATCAGAATATGCTTCAAACCCAGATGATTCCGGGAATCTGCAGAAGAAGCAGGAGCCTTTCACCCCAGAGTTGCACGTGTGTGTGACTCAGGACTTGGAAACGCTGAAGGAAAAGATCTGGCAGTAGGCAGAGGAGCTGTGGGTCTATGCGCACCAGTGAGAGAGCCCGTGAATCAGCAGGGAATGTGCCAAGCTCTGGCCATGCATGGAGGCTTGTACTAATCTTCTGTAATGACTGCTGCTCCCCTTGTACTTTCCAAATCTTACTTGAAGCTCTTTGTGCCAAATCCTAATTATACAGGGAAAGCAGCTCTATAAAATTCCCGGTATGCTTCGCTAAAATCTCATAGTACAAAACCACCACATTCTACTTATGTGTATTCCCTCCTCTGCCTAGAGAGTTCCTTCACCTCAGTGTTATCACCTAATCTTGATATTATCTCCTCTCCCACAGATAATTCTCTTTTAAATACACAATTTGTTTTAAATATCTCTCCTCTCATACTTTCTAATAATATTGTCTATTATATTATAATATATTATAATTAATAATTATTATATCATATAATATAAATATTGTTTTCCTTTTTATATTTAAAATTTTCTAATTTTACTAACTTAAATTTCACTCCTTTAAACTTAGTGTTTAATTGTTTAATATTAAAAATTATTTATTGAGGAAATAAATGAATACTATTTATCACATCCTACCCTTTTTATCAAATTATTTATCTGCCATCCCAACTATATTATATGCTTCTTGAGAGCAGGACTGAGTGGTCTTTTGGTGTCTCTGTGGTTTCAGAACTTACCAAATTCCAGAGACATTTTATATGTTCAGTCAATTTGGTTCAACAAATGATTTTATATACATCACTATTTTCCTTTTTAACAGTCAAAAAGGAGTCTTTCCTGACAGTTTTGTATATTCGTCACAAGTTCAACTAATTGGACGCATAGTCAGAGGGCACCTAATAAGTACTGATTATAATAAGAGCTGAAAAGTGTTCATTTAAATTGAAGTATGTTTTGTACATATACCCGTATGTATACCTGACAATTCAGGATGGCTGATGTGTTCATGAGTAGATAGATATTTCATGAATGGGACAAGGAATTTTAACGCAGTCATACTTTTACTTGTCAGAAAGCCAAGTCAATGATCATCTTTATAATTCCCTCAATAAATGACTCTAACTTGTGGATACAGGCAGTTACAGTTGCTGTCACAAAATGTGATCAATCATTCAAGAATTAATTTCAGTTAAATCTTCACAGATAAATCACATCACATTTGCCATTTGGATATTTGCGTTGCCTCATCACTTTTATGACTTCTCTTATCTTTTTGTGAGGCTTATAAGCTCTCTGCCTATGAATTCGACTGAGTAAAACACACCATTTGAGATATACATGTTCACATCTTAGAGAAAAAAATCATTAAACTACTCACCAGTTGAATGTAATTTAGCACCATGCCAGTTTACTAGGCAACACATTTATTCAGCCTAATGCACTGTGTTCTGATTTCTAACAACAGAAGCAAGCTGATTTTTACAGTCAATAACAATTTACAGATAAAAATCAATCTGTTTTACTTGACTGGATGGCAAAACACCTTAGAAATATTTATGTTTTTAACTGTTTATTTTTTCCTGATGCAAACACTTTCAGAAATTTCAATTTGATTCATTTTGTAAAACATTTTAGAACTGTCCTCCCTCTCTTGTTCTCCTTTCTTGGAAATTTTTTGCCCATCTTTATACTTCTAATGCCCCCTATTATTTTAATTTTTTTCTGCTTACACATCTTCAATCAAAAATCTTATTTAGGGCTGGGCATGGTGGCTCATGACAGAATCCCTGGACTTTGGGAGGCTGAGGCAGGTTGATCACCTGAGGTCAGGAGTTGGAGACCAGCCTGGAAAACATGGTGAAATCTTGTCTCTACTAAAAAACACAAAAATTACCTGGGTGTATTGGCATACTCCTATAATCCCAGCTATTCCAGAGGCTGAGGCAGAAGAATTGCTTGAAACTGGGATCTGAGATTGCACCACTGCACTCCTTCCTGGGCGACAGAACAAGACTAGATCTCAAAAAAAAAAAATAAAATAAATAAATAAATAATAAGTAAATCTTAGAAATTTTTACAACTTCCACTTCTGACTATTACAGATTATATTTTACTAGACCAATCTCTCTGTGAAAGTAACAACTGTAGATACTATATGAATTACAAAAACAAAAACAAGACTGCTCCTTAAAGCCATCAGAGAATATTCCAGAAAGTCAAAATGTGAGTGGCCAAACTCCAGAACAAAAATGGCCTGATTCACTGGATAAGATGTTGGTGGACCTGGAGAGATCCAAGATGGCTGATCATTAACAGTTCGGGATTGTAGCTCCCAGTGAAAGCTCAGAGAACAAGAGGACGCCAAACTTTCAGACGAATTTTCATCGCTCACGGACCAGAAGATTCCCAGTGGAGGGGCCCCACAGGTCACCAGCACGACTCTTGTGGCCAGTGCAGTGGGTTTTGCCAGCACCTCGGCACAGCAGCTCTTCATGCAGAGTAAATGGGAGGAGATTCCTGGGCAGAAGAGCACCATCAGTCTTAACGCCTCTGTTTTGGCGGGCACAGTGGGTTGCTCACATTCCAGTGCTGGGAATCAATAAACTGGGCATCCACTCAGAAACCCAATTACAAAGGTGGTAATTGTAAAGATGACAGACGGATAAATTTATAAAAAAGGGAAGAAACCAGCCTAAAAAGGCTGAGAATACCCAAAATCAGAACACCTCTCCCTCTACAGGGGATTACAGTTCCTCATCAGCAATGGAACAAGCCCTAATGGAAAAGGATTGTGTGCCATTATCAGAAGTAGGCTTCAGAAGGTGGATGATAAGAATCTTCTGGGAGTTAAAAAAACTTGTTCTAACCCAATGTAAAGAAACTAAGAACTTTGAAAAAAGGTTTGACGAAATGCCAACAAGAATAGACAATATAGAGAGGAATATAAATGAACTAACAGAGTTGAAAAACACAACACGAAAACTTAGCAAAATATACACAAGTTTGAATAGCTGAATTGATCAAGCAGGAGAAAGGATATCAGAGGTCAAAGACCTACTTAATGAAATAAAATGAGAAGACAAGAATAGAGAAAAAAGGATAAAAAGGAATGAGCAAAGCCTCCAAGAAATATGGGACTATGTGAAAAGACCTAATTTACGTTTGATAGGTGTACCTGAATACAATGAAGAGAATGAATCCAAGCTGGAAAATACTCTTCAGGATATTATTCAGGAAAACTTTCCCAATCTAGCAAAGCAGGACAATATTCAACCCCAGGTAATACAGAGAACACCACAAAGATATTCCTCAAGAAGAGCAACCCCAAGGCACATAATCGTTAGATTCACCAGGGTTGAAATGACGGAGAAAATGCTCAGGGTAGCCAGAGAGAAAGGTCAGGTTACCCACAAAGGGAAGCCTATTAGACTTATAGCAGATCTCTCAGCAGAAACCCTACAAGCCAGAAGAGAGTGGGGGCTGATATTCAATATCCTTAAAGAACAGAACTTTCAGCCCAGAATTTCATATCCTGCCAATCTAAGCTTCACAACTGAAGGAAAAATAAAATCTTTTATGAACAAGCAACTACTCAGAGATTTTATTATCACCAGGCTGCCTTTACAAGAGCTTCTGAAAGAAGCATTACACGTAGAAAGAAAAAACCAGTTTTAGCCTTTCTAAAAATATACCAAAAAGTAGAGAGCATCAACATAAAGAAGAATTTACATCAATGAATGGATAAAATAGCCAGTTAACATCAAATGACAGTAACCCTAAATTTAAGTTGACTAAATCCCCCAATCAAAAGATACAGCCAAAACCTAACGGTATGCTACATTCAGACCCATTTCACATCCAATGATACACAAAGACTTAAAACAAAGGGATGGAGAAAGATTTACCAACCAAAGGGAGAGCAAAAATAAATTAATAAAAAGCAGGAGTTGCAATTCTTGCATCTGATAAAATAGATTTCAAAGCAACAAAGATATAGTGGTAAAAGGATCAATGCAACAATAAGAGCTAATGATCCTAACACCCAGATGCATAAGACTCATAAAGAGATTTAGACTCAACGAGACACAAATTTAATAAGGATATCCAGGACTTGAACTCAGATCCGGAACAAGTAAACTCAATAAATATTTATAGAGCTCTCCACTTTAAATACACAAAATATACATTCTCCACCTTAAATACACAAAATATTGATTGGCCATTATTAATACCCATTTTTAGAATAAAGCTACATTCCTGTTCTCTCTCCCTCTTTTTCTTCCTCTTTCTTCCTCTCCTTCACTCCTTTTTTTTCCTTTCTTAAAAACAAAATGTTGGCTGACTCTTTAGTGATGCAGAATCCATTTGAGCAGAAAGTAGGGACTCAGCATGTTTTCAGCCTCCTAAAACTAAGAGAGAAAAATTGAAGTTCTAGGTTACCAAGGCAGCTAGGAATTGGGAAACTCAAATTCTGGAGAATAGGAAGCCACATGCATTTTGCTCTATTTTTCTCTTCATAGTACTTGCCGATTTTGAAGAGGAATAGAAAAAGAGGACAAGAAGCCAGATATAAACGGAAAATGGAGAGGCCAAAACTAAGGAGAGCTCTTGGTAGCCTTGCAGTATTGAGGAAACAGTTGTGAGTTCAGAGCCAACCAAGGAGAAAGGTCTCCAGTAGACACTCAGGCTTTCAACTACAACCTCTGAAAGGAGATACTCAAGGAGAAAGAGGAAACTGGAAATTGAGTGGTGCTTAATAATTTAAAACCCCTCTTCCAATCATTTACTCCAGATTGGTACAAGGTCTTCTGTTCCTACTTGGTTGACTTTCCAAAATTAAATAAATAAATAAATAGATAAATAAATGGAAATCTTTCCCTGGGGAATATCACATCATCTTGCATTTCTACAACACTTTTTATTTCAATGATCTAAAATGGCTGGCATGTCTAGAGATAGAATCAGAAAGAAAAAAAAAATTAAAGATAATAACAGTAATAAAAGATAAATCAAAAATGGGAGTTTTTAGAAAAGAACATTGAAATAATTCTGATTTATATGTTCAAGTAAATAAAGGCAATATTGTAAATTTCACCAGTGCCACAGAAAGGTTTAAATGACAGTCTACTTATTTTGTTGTTCTTTTTGTGTGTGTGTGCAATGGAGTCTTGCTCTGTCACTCAGGCTGGTGTGCAGTGGTGCTATCTCAGCTCACTGCAACCTCTGCCTCCTGGGTTCAGGCAACTCTCCTGCCTGAGCCTCCCAAGTAGAGTAGGTGACATTACAGGCACGCACCACCACACCTGGCTACTTGTTGTATTTTTAGTAGAGACAAGGTTTCATCATGTTGGCCAGGCTGGTCTCGAATTCCTGACCTCAAGTGATCTACCCTCCTCGGCTTCCCAAAGTGCTGGGATTATAGGTGTGAATCACAACGCCTGGCCAAATGACAAGCTAGAGGAGAACTAAAAAGTGAAAGGTTTTACATGAAGAATTCAATAAATGAGTTTAACTATTTTTTTAAACAGAACATGAAATTATTAAACTGAAAGATAGAATCATAGATTGATGCACAAAAATAGCATGAGAAAAATAAAAAGGAAATGAGTATAATAGCTATATACAACTTAATGAGAAATCTAACATTTTGTTCTGAAGTCCAAGAAGAAGCAAAGAATAAGAATAGGGTAGAAGCAAAATTTTAAGGGATAATGGCTTTTTCAAAACCGATATAAGACATGAGTAAAAGATTCAAGAAGCTTTAAATAAAGGCTCATTACAGAACTCTTGCATGTGGTGCATGTACTTTTTGCAGAACATTTGTGAGGTTTTATATAATCATTTATACAACTCCTTTTTAGAAAATGTCCCTGAACCCTCTTTCCAATCGTATTTATTGCATCAATGTATAGAGAGTAGCAGTTATCAACATTAGAATCACTATAACACCCTGACCAACAATACATTTAGCTGCTTCTTATTGTGAACAAGAATAAATGTTCTGATATCAGGCATAAAAATCTCCTTTATGTAGCTAATTGTATAATAGCCCACTGCAGCACAGAGGAAAGAGGAAAATTGATTCCTAACCTATGATAGTAATTAGCTTTTATGCTTGAGGATAAGGATTTATAGTATCTCTTAACAGCTGTCTAAAGCCAGTGGGAAAGACTCATTAGATGAGTCTTACCTGGAGATTTACCTGGGCCAATCAGAAACTGTTCATATGTTCATGTATAACATGTATTATTTTTGTACATATCTACTTGTCCTGCATAAATGCACATCTTTATTAACTATTTGTATGCTTAAAAATAAGGAGAAAAAAATATATTCCAGTGGAATATTTTGATGACTTGCTTTACATAAAAGCATCTTTAAACATATTTTATATTTAAACATGTTTTATAATAGTAGCGTAACCTCATGTAATGTATTGTTTCATAATAATTCTCTGATTGTCAGATACATGTTTTTTCCAACACTATTATTATAAGTTACTTGAAGACTCTCTTTACAATTCCCAGAGTTGTCAATACTTTTTCACCTTGCCTTAGAAACTCAATATATGCCTCTTTTTCATATGTACAGTTCACCAAATCTTATCCGGAGGTCAAATCTGAAAGTATAAATTCAATGACCTGATTTGGGCAGAGTTTTGGCTTTGTTCCATTTGCCTTCTCGAGATCAATAGGTGCTAATAAGCAAATGCATTTCTTTGATAGTGTTGAAGAAAATAAACAGGTCTGCTCTTGGGCACCCTGTGCAACTCAGAGCAGTGCACCCTTAGCCAAGTCATCCAAATTGTGTGCTTCAGTCCTTCGTAGTCTCTTGCTGAGTCACAGGTTTGAAATGTGTTCCCTGCAGGACTTCCTTGGCAGCAGCTGTGTTCAGGTAGAAATCTCCATCTGTGGCTCAGAAAAGCTACTAATCCCCACCAACAAAAGGTATGAGATCAAGTGTAATTAAAGCTCCTTTAGAATCTACATAAAATATTCACCTAAGAGTGTAAACTTGTAAACCAGGGCAGTCATTTTACACATTCTGAATTGTGTTTAGTGTTTAATCTTCACTCTCTGACACAGAAGAATGAATTATGCAACCCCAATGAGTACATCAAACACAAACAAACAGAAAACCTTCAAAGCAGTGCCACACTCCTGGAGTTTCTGTCCAAACTTAGCATTAGATTTTTGAAATAATATTAAAAAATTTTTGGAGAGAGCATAAACATAATCTAACACTTCTTAACATTTTCTGTTCCCCCTTTCACTATTGCACTTAAGAAAAATACAAAAATAAATGCATTTCCCCTTCAAGAAACTTAGAATCTGATAGACACACAATGCAAACAGTTAAGAGCAATATAGTTTGATATAGTGCTATAGTAGAGCTACTAAGCACATTGTGCTTTGTGAACAGAGTAGATACCTTGAGGATCCAGGGATGTGATAGGCAAACTGAATTTTATAAAGTTAGTTAGAGATACATAGATGAAGAGTAGTACATTGTTTGTTAAAAAAAAAATAGGTGGGCAGATAGAATGCAAGACTTGACAGACAAAGCTGTAGAAATGGACAGGACTCAAAACAAAGTGTTATTCTAACATACTAATTAACATGGGTTTTATCTTAAAGGGATAATGGCATGCTTAGATTTGCATTTGATAGAGAATATTAATTTGATAACATGAAAATGATAACATGAAAAAATATAGCCATATTCACACACACACTTGCATGCACACACACGCACACACACCACTTTTACGTAATTAGGCTAAAGCAATTGAAAGGGTGGCAAAACCAGTATTAAAACAAAAGCATCTCTGTTCCCACATTTTATTTTGAAACATGTTTTTACTTTTACTTTCTGGAAGAACTGTAAAGTATTTTAATTAACCTCACCAGAAATCTATAGAATAGCTACATCTATTGTAGATATATTATAATGCTCATAAGGAGATAAAAAAAGGAAATAGAATTTTGTAGAGGTTAAATGATTTATCTCAGGCCACAAAGGAAGGAGAGAGCACAGAATCTCAAGTCTCATGCTTCTCCAGCCAAGGCTTTTTATTTTTTTGGTACCAAAAAAGGATGTTACCACATATTTACAGAAATACAAATACATCATCTAATCTTAAAGGTAAACTATTCAGTCTTTTCTTATATTGTAAATTAGGGGAGACAATCCAAGATGACAGGGTTATTATTTTCTAATATTTATTAACTAACCCAGGTATTTCTAATCATAGGTTAACATTTCTTATAACTGAACTTATTGCAAGTTTTTGTCCCATAAAATAAAATTAAAGTGGAAGTATATTGGTAAGTATTATGAGACCTTGAGGAGGTTAGTATGTTATTTCTAAGCATTTAGTAAAATTTTAAGACAAAACTTTTTTTTCAGATATTCTTCCTTAAAATTTCAAAATTATTTTTAGTGCTTTTTATTAGAGCAGTTTCTTTAAATAATCTCTCCCCTGATTTTAACCAATTGAGCAGTTATGCTCTCTTTCTGGTAATAACACACACAATAATATAACAACTTTATTTCCATTGGAAAAGTACAGGAACAAATCCATTCTATAATATACTTTGCAGGCTGCTTTCATTTACTTAGATTATGGATCTCATGGCTGTGTAGCAGAATTATGACATACTCTACCTTAAATAGAATTATGAATTTAATATATCTCATTTGATTGTTGTGAATCCTGGATGCTTTTTTTCCCTGTAAGCTTTATTTTTTGAAAATATTGTTTCCATACACTACCCCAGCCACAGTAAACTTATCATTAACTGATGAAAGAATGACAGATTGTGAAGTTAGAGCACTAATTTTGACTTTTACTAAGGCGATATATTACACAAAGGAGAATGCAGAGCATTAAAATTGGAAGATCTGGACCAGTAATGGAATACATGGGAGCCTGTCTTGGAAAGAAACTAATGATACTTTCATGACTACGATGATGAGGACTCTAGGGGCATAAATTTATCCAAGGAAGAATGTGAAAATGTCACTGAAGACTCAATGGCAGTTCTTAGTCCCCATGAAATTTTCACAGTGCTTTACAAAACAATGTGATAATATGAAAATACATCATTGATAATTAAGAAAAGACAAATGTGCTGGAAGTCTCAAAAGTCATGTGTGTAATATGATATTCTTAGCTCACATAGCATAAATATGTATGTGTGAAGAACTGTAATTTACAACTCAAAATGAAAAGTGTGGGTTGCATTATTATTTGACTAACCACATCTTCAGCTTAAATATTCCTGTTAAGAAGTGGGAGAACTCTCCTTTTTCCCCAAAATACGGTTTCAATAATAAAAAATAATTTTCTCTGCATGCGCCAGTTTACATGTTACTTGAGGCAGCTTCTCAGAGTGGCCCATAGCAAGTAATGAGCCATGAGACAACTGCCAGATGGTTTAGTTTTATTCATTACAAGATACAATCACAGTTTATTAACAAAGAAGGGAAAAAATAAAGTCACGTTGGCTTTAAAGCAAAAGATGAGATATATTAACACAGAACACCAGAAAATTTTCATTTAAGTTAATTGTCACTTCACTATACATTGATTTTGGACTCAAATGTTCAGCAGTAAATTAGGAAGTTAAATGGCAGTGCCAATGTTTCTTCTGATTAGAAATTTTAAGTGGTAGACTATGACGTTTTAATATATGTTGCTTTTCAGCCAATCATTATCAATCTTCCACATGGATGAACATATGCTATTATTCTTAGAGCCATTATGCACTGCATAAAATTAAAGCAGTGTGAGAATTATCAGGGAGAATATAAATGAATACTTTTTTTTTTTTAATTCTCAAAAGTCTGCTGTGTCATAGTACCACAATAGGATGATTATAGTTACAGTGATTTATTTTATGTTTTGAAATGATTAAAAGAGTGAAATTGAAATGTTCCTAACACAAACATATGGTAAATGCTTGACATGATGGATACACAAATTACCTTGATTTAATCATTATATATTGTTTGCCTATATCACAACATCACATGTGTCCTACAAATATATATCATTAAAGTAGCTATAATAGTTAAAATTAAATTTAAAGTCTGTTGTGTCAAAGACTAATTTCTCCTGAATTACAGGAGTTTGGTATCTTTGGTAGTTATAATATTCTCAGTCTGTCTTGCCAGTGGAAAATTGATCTCACAAACTGGATTCTCCGTTACTGAATAAAGAAAGAGTTTTCTTTGTCTTCTGTAGTTTTCTCAGCATAGAGTGTTTCTATCTCTTGCATTTCTTTTTCGTGTTTCCCTTCACACCTTCCCCAAATGATCCAGTGGTATTCAGTGCTTCAAGAGCAATTATTTACTCCAAGAATTGGAAGGCAAAAAGGAACACATGTTGTTAAGGATTTCATAGTAGACTGAATGCTCAGGTTGTGCCAAACTCAGGAAACACCCAATAAATGTTAAGGATGAAAGTAATTAGAACTTCTAAAACAGACTTTAAATGTTTGTGAGTCTTGAGTTTTGAAAACTAAGATGTCTTGATTTGTAAGAGCTTATTCAACATTTTTAGAAGGAAAAAGGGTTTTGATAGTGATGGTTTCATAAACATAGTTTCGAAAATCAAGTGGCAAAGACTACAAGGTGTATTTGCTAAGAAATAGCAGTGTGCCTGTTGGTGATGGAACAGTTAGAAAACAGACAAAAAAACTCTTCTATGGGAACTTTCATGATGAAACAGGACAATGAATAAGAAGAAAACATATCATATAACATGTCTTGAGGTGATAAGCATTATGAAGAAAAATAAAGCAGGATAAATTGATAAAGAGTAAGGTGAAAGTAAGATGTTATTTTATAAGGGAAATTATAGAAAAAGCATTGCTTTTCTTATTAAAAATTAAAATTAAAGAAAAACCATTTCCACCTTGTTAGGTGGCATTTGATCTGGCACCTAAAAGAAATGTGGGGTGAAACTTGCTGATATCTGGAAGCATAACCTTCCAGCAACTAATGCAGAAACTGGTGGTGAAAGCTTCCTTTGCATGTTCAAGAGGCAACAAAAAAGCCAATGTGACTTCAGTAAGGAAGGGGAAGAGAGTGCAAGGGTAGCCAGGAGAACACTGGTAAAGTAAGGATTCTAATTTTTTTTCTTAGTTAAATATTAAGCCACTAAGGGATCTCAACCCAAAAGTTGCTTGATCTGACTTTTGCTTTAAAAGGGATGACTGAAACTGCAGGGTAGGAATTGACCAAGTATGGGGCAAGAGAGGATAACAGTTCAGATAATATTGTAGTGGTTTGGAGGGAGGTGGATCTGAATATGGGAGTAGAAAGTTGAGAACTGGTCAGATTCTGGATATATTCAGAAGGAAAAGGTAAAAAAATATGTGCCGATGAATCGGATAAGAGAGGTAAAAAATTGAAGGGAGTTGTGTTGGTCTTTTTTTGCATTACAATAAAGGAATACCTGAGACTGGGTAATTTACAAATAAATAAAAGAGGTTTAATTTGCTCATGATTCTACAGGCTAGTTCTGCAGGCTGTATATGAAACATGGTGCCCACATCTGCTGAATTTCTGGCAAGGCCTCAGGAAGCTTACAGTCATGACAGAAGGCAAAGCAGGAGCAGGAGTGTCACATGGTGAGAGAACAAGAAGACAAAAGAAGGAGCCATCCTCCTTTAAACAACCAGATTTCACATGAACTCACAGAGTGCAAACTCACTTATAACAGGCACCAAGCCATTTGTAGGGATCTGCTCCTGTGACCCAAACACCTCCTCCACCAGGCCTCACATTGAACACTGAGGGTCACATTTCAAAATGCGATTTGATGGGGGGAAGATATTCAAACCACATCAAGAATATAAGATGAATTCAAAAGTTTTGGCTTCAACAATTGGAAAACTGAAGGTACCATTGCTGAGAAGGGAGGACTGGAGACACACATTTTACTCATTGCAATATTTTTCATAAATATTAAAAGAGTATTGGAAGAACATCAACCAGATTTTATGTTTTACTGACAAAAATGAGAAAAGAAAGAGAAGATTATTTTTGCTTGAGAAAAGAGACTTTTTACTCTAGAGACCGAGACACGAGTAATAGGTTAGGCAAGGATGGCTCTGAGAAGTATCCATGTATTTGTTCCACGTGAAATACATTTAGGTAATTCTAGAGCAGAGAAGACATGTAGCTCAATTCTTTGATATAACCTGGAGAGATTCAAAAGTTTTTAGAGAAGCCATGAGTCCATTATGATATTATGATGGGAGAAGAGCTATAGTTAGATGTGGTTTTAAGATAGAATCAGACCGGCACTATAAGGGCATAAGTACAGGATGACTGGTAAAGGCCAACAAGCATGGAGGAATTTCAAGATTTTGGTAAAAATGTTACAGACTTTAGTGAAGAGATGAAAACGGGAATGGTGGGGGAAGCACGGAGACTATTTTTTTTTTTTTTTTTAAGGAATAGAGAAGCAGAGTGAATTACCTCAATAGCACTCTCCAGCATAAGAAGGCAACTTTTAAGTATTCAAGACTCTTCCCTAATGCAGTTTTTCAGTTTACCAACAATAGCTATGATTAATTTTAGTCTGCTCCTCAGCAGGCAAAAGCTCAAGAATAAAAAAAGTTAAGGTATAGGAAGTTTAGGAAATGACATCTCCATGTGTTTGGTCTGAAAATGAGTATGTGCGCCAATGGCTAGCATTTATTGAGTACTTTCCTGGGTTATGTTTCCAACTAGTTTATTTCAAAGATTTTCACATTGGATGCTCATGAGCCGATGAAAGACATAAAGTTACTTCCTTTTTACTAACAAGGAAACTGAGGCAAAGACAGGTTAGGCGATTTTCTCAAAGTCACACATCTGGTAAGAAATGGATTCAAGTTTTAGAACCCAGGATGTCAATGACATTTGCAAATATATTATATGGCTTCCATTTACATCGCTATGAAGTAAGAGCCAAGGTTAACCACAATTTACACATGAAGAGGCTGAATACCACAGATTCAGCAACTCTCCCAGTGGCACAAGTTGTGGATCCAGGAATTGAATTTAGGATGACCTAATTTAAAGCATTCAATTTTAATCCCTGGCTTTACTGCTTGTATGGTATTCAGAGAGCTACTTTTCTTTCAAGGATATGTTCAAGTTTCTTAACTCTTTTCAGATCATTCACAAAGTATTCGAAGAGGAAATGAGAAAAATTCTAAGAGCTATTATTTCTATTCTACATGTAACAGCTCATGCAGTAGATTTATATGAGTGCCTGGCACAATATGTGCTATATGAATGTGATTATTGTTGATATTACATTAATATGAAAATTGGCTTCACTCAGATTAGAGCATGAGCTTCTTTTTTTTTCTAAAAAAATCTCACTGAAATTCTGGTATTTTAGAAATATCACAATTGAAACAAAGTTTCTGCCTAGAGAATTCAAATGTAATATTGATTACCAGCTGCAGCTTGTCTTAGGAGAGAAAACCCTGGCTTTATAAACAAAATAACACCTTACTCTCTTTTATTTCCTTTATATAATATTCCTAGTCTCTGGCAATGTCAACTTTACTTAAATGTCTACTACTATTTAAATTTAGAAAATGCTTCTTCTTAAAGGTGCTCGACAGGACATGTAAGAGGACATGATGACACTCATTTTTATTATGTTTAAATGTGATTGTAACAAGCTCCATAAATCTATCCCATTAGTATAAGGTTTAATAGTTTCAGAAAAAGCATGACTCTGGCATCAGTAGCTCTTCTTGTGTCCACCCTGATTATTTGTGTGGTCATTCATATATAAAATAACTGTTCAGTCTGCTGACTCAATTTTTTTCTGCAGTTGGACCAAGGGACACAAACAGAGAAGTTTGAATGGTGAGACGTGGTAGTAGCCATAAAGTTGGAAATAGCAGCCGATGGCACCTGGAAATGGATTCACTGCCCATGATTTTTCTATATCTATCTATCTATCTATCTATCTATCTATCTATCTATCTATCTATCTATCATCTATCTATCAATCATCTATCTATCTATGTATCTATATATCTGTTTTTAGCAAACACAGCCATATCCAATGAGATGTAAGAGGTTATTTCTTGAAAATTAGCTTCATATATTTTAGGTTCCAAACTAGAACAACTTAACATTTTTGAATGACATGTAAAGCTTACTGTGTCTAGTAAGCTCATCTTTCTCTTTGATATTCTGTTCCTCTTTCCGCTTGTATGCAGTCAGTCACCAAATGCTGTCATAATTGTATCTCTAGTATTCCACAATTCCTCTTGTCCTACACATATTTCCTTATCCCATTGCTTTATATGTTTAGAGAGGATTGTTTCTCAAATGCCACATCCATCATAACTTTTCCCTTGTTTAAATATTTCACTTGTTCTCTATCATTTTAATTCACATTTGTTCATTCAATCTCTGTCCCTGTTTTCTGAGCATCAAAGATGTATGAACATAATGTGGACTCCTGATGATATAAAGATGAGGACAGATTGCTCCAGACTGAACACACACACACACACACACACACACACACACACACGCACACGCACACCCACATCATTTAAATCCCTTGTTAGCTTTTAAAGATATTTTATCAACTAACCCATAATATGAGTTAATGTTCAGAAACAACCTATATGCCAACTGCGATAAAAGTAATTAAAGTTGGCTATAGATTTTATTTGTAAATATGGTTATTTTTCTGAATACTTCCATGAATGCAGAGCTGTTGTCCATATATTATAGATGCATGGTAGTCTTCAACAACAGAATTAACTCCTGCCTTAGTTACACCATTTAAAAGCAAGAACACTGCATGTATCCCATACTTAGTGTTTGAGGAGTTATCTCAATTCATTTATTTTCTGTTCAACAATATATGGAGGAGAGCAGATGGGGAATGGTGATGACTTTGCTGCCTCATTTCCACATTGTTTTATAGATCTAGGAGTCTGTCATCTGATTAGCAATGACAAGTTCTTCTGCTAACTCTGTCTCTGCCTACAGATCTCTCTCTTTGCTTTAGATGTGACAGCAATTTAGTACAATCAGAATCACCTCCTTCCTGAAGCTGTGTTGTCAAGGTAAGGATGCCTCAGGTTTTTACCTCCATATTTACGGAACCAACGTTGCACTATATTAGGTTGTGTTTTAAGGGAGATTTTAAGAATTTATGGCCATTTTTTCTCATTTTGTTACAACTTTTTTCATTTGTTACAGAGCATCGAGTCTCAGGAAAGCAGGGCTACAACCTCAATGTCTAAATCAGTGGCCTCTCTAGGTGTACAGAACAGTTTAGAAAACAATGAAATGTAGTTTGGAAGTCATTACTAGTTTGCCAATAACAGTATTTTGCACTTTTAACTACTGGAAGCACATTCTTTTCACAATCTGTAGTTGTAGCACTTTTATACACCTAAATAGAGCAAACCCTTAACATCTCAATAGTCCCATTTTCTTCCTGTCATTCTAATGAATATTTACCTGGAGCAAATGGTGGAAATAATTAAAACTACAATGAAAATGAGAAATAGCTAATAGACTCAGTAGATATTTTTTGATCTCTGATTAAGTTCTGTGGCTGCTGAAGTGAATAAAACAGAATTTTTTCTCAGGGTTTATAGCCCATTTGGGAAATACATAAGGAAACAAACAAATACAAGATACAGGACTGTCATTTGGGTTTATAAAAGTATTCTTGAAATAAAACAGAGATTCTGTTAGCATAAAAGAGTTTGTTATAGTATGTGAGTGCAGATGGATATGGTAATGTAGTTGGGGGGGAGATCTATGGAAGTAAAAATGACTTAATTCCTTAAAACTTTCTTCCAGCAAATTGTCATCTTATTGGGTTACCATTTTCTAGTTTTTTTTCTTGAGATTCAATGTACCGGATAGAATGGTATACTTTTATTGATTTCTGTAACTTTTTAGTAAGTAGATTCTTAAGAATATTCAGCCAGTCTCCTATCTCCAATATTCCTTTGATATTTTAATCTCAAAATACTACCAGTAATCATCTTCTCAGCAAATAAAATAATGTTCTTACTCACTCTTCTTTACATATTTCATAGCACAACACTCTCAATTTCTCCTTTTATCTGGAACTCTCATGACTCAGATTTGGTTATCTGTATACCTCTTATTTGATGATCAATTTTCTTCTATGTTCATCAGACCTTCCCATTTGTTGCCCAGGTTTCATCAAACCTTCCCATTTGTTACCATTTTGTTTCACAATTTAAAACATCACCCTCATACAGATGACTCTCTTATCACTATATGCAGTTTTGACATCTCTCTTTAGTTCAAGTCACAAAGGTATCCTACTAGAAATTTCTATTCTCTGCAATTAACTTCTAAGATTTTCTAGATTTGGCCTGACCACCTCAAATAGTCATTTTTCTTTACCAAAATACTGTGTACTATCTTTCTTATTTGCTTTTATCTTTATTACTCCCCTCTCTCACTATATTACTGTACATAAGAAGAAATATAAATTTTGTTTCTGCTATCCACTTCCTGGCATAGAGCTTCTAAAACCTTTATAATTCCTTTAATGACAGGGGTGAGATGGGCATCTTTTGTTATTTTTAAGTCCCCTTTCAACCATAGCTGAGTTTAAGCTAATGCTATGACTCCCAATTACATGGTTGGTTCCTCTGGAAACCAGCCACCATCCTAAAGATATCTTTAGGATGTAATTGGAAGGTTATAACTTTCAGCCTTACCCCCAATCTCCAGGCAAGAGGATATTGAATTCAATCATCAAATACCAATGTAAATAACTTCCATGAAAACTCTGAACAATGGCAAACAGGGAGCCTCTGGGTTGATGAACACATTGAGGCACTGGGAGGTAGTATTCCTGGAGAGGGTGAGGAAGCTCTCTGACACCCCTTTGCCCACCACCACCACCATACCTTGTCCTATACATCTCTTTCACATGGCTATTCCTAATGGTATCCTTTATGGTAAAGCAGTAAACCTAAGTGAAGTGTTTACCTGAGTTCGATGAGCATTCTAGCCAACTGTTAAACCTGACAACAGGGTTATGGACACTTGACTTATAACTAGTCAGTCAGAAGTCAGAAGGGAGGCCTGGACTAGGATTGGCTGTGAAGTGGGAACAGGCTTGTGGAACTGAGTGCTTAACTTGTAGGATTTGATGCTAACTCAAGGGAGACAGTGTGAAAATTAAATTGAATTGTAGGACATTCAGTGGTGTCTGCAGAGAATTGGTCAATTATTTGGTTTGTGAAAAACTCAAAAATTTGGTGTCAGGAGTGTTAGAAAAACACTTTTATTTTCATTACCATTATACTATCTTATGATACTTAAAACTTCCTATGATACAGCCAAAATAACAGCTCTTGCTCAGGTATTAAAACATTTGCTATATTTTCTTGAAGTTTAATGCATTTTACCTTGTACTATAGGCATCTCTCTCTTTTTGGTCTCTTTTTATGGTAAGTGTCAGAGGGGCAGTATATATCTATAGCTAGACAGACCTGTATCGAAACGTATGTTCTACATTCCCAGTTATAAGTTATTAGATATAAATTGTTCATTTTCATCCTTCCCTTGCCTGAGGGTCCTCAAATTCACTGCAACATTAGTATCACTTGGATGTTTTAAAAATATAGATCACAGACTTACAACTCCTGATATATCAGCTTAATTGGTCTAGAAAATGGACTGGACATGGGGACTTTTATATTTTATAAGGTTTTTGTTGTTCGAGGTTAAGAACACTGATTTAAAGTGAAGTGCTCACCGTCTTTTACCAATTATTTTGCCGTATTTAGTACAATAGTTCTCACATGCTATTTGCTCAATAATTATTTCTTGAAGGAAGGACTATGTTGTTGCAAGTTTGTAGTTCACAGATGGGCCTGAAAGAAGGAAAAACAAAACCTGCAGGAATGCAACTACTAGGTAGCGATGAGGAAAAAGTGCACCCAGAGTTGTTGACCGCTTTAGAAGAGCTTATTGAGGGGCAGCAAGCAAAACTATAAAATAAACTTGAGATTTATTCAGATCTAATTTCAATGATTTTCAAAGCAAAGATACAAAATGTAAGGTTTACCTAGAGAGAAATTTTGGTTTAGTTTATAGAGACATTCAAAATGAAGGCAGTATTTGTCTTTTGCCCAATCTCTGGCTGCTGAGATCATATTCATGTGCTTATTGTGCATTTTCTTAGGTTCTTGCTATGGTAGGTAAAGCCAAACATAGCAAAAGCAAGTCTCCAAAATATGCCTAACTTGTCTTGGCTTTGAAATAGAATAATCCATTCCAACTCTCTGAGCTTTACTTTTATCAATTCATCATTTGCTTATGGAATCTTTGAGTACTCATGAAATTCTGTCTATATTCCAGACTCTGTACTAGGATATGAAGGCTTTAATGTATGTACTCAAAATACCTATAGTCTAATGGAGAAGGCAAGTGAATAAAGAAGGAAATTCAAGCACAAAAATGCAATGTGATGAATATTGTGCACTGAGTATGCACAGAAAGAAATGAATCAGCCAGAGAAGAGTCAGGAAAGATCTTTTGCTAAAAGAAAAGGCTAAAATTACCATCTCCATTTTCTCTTATCTTTTTGGGTTCTCTAAGTTTAATTTTGAATTGTCTACAAACTGAGTTCTATGAAATTACAAAAATTTTCACAAGAAGCAGAAAATGTGATGTTTCCATGGGGCTAACAAGGTTAGCATGCAGCCATGTTATAATTGAGACTGGACGTGAGGTTGCATTATTAAAGAGAAAGAAAAATGGCTGGTGCTGTGGCTCACACCTGTAATCTGAGTACTTTGGGAGGCCAAGATGAGTGGATCACTTCAGGTCAGGAGTTCGAGACCAGCCTGACCAACATGGTGAAATCCTGTCTCTACTAAAAAAACCCCACAAAATTATCAGGGTGTGGTGACACACCCGTAATCCCAGCTAATTGGGAGACTGAGGCAGGAGATTTGCTTGAACCCAGGAGGGGGAGGTTGCAGTGAGCCAAGAGAGTGACATTACACTCTAGCCTGGACAAAAAAAGAAAGAACAACTGTAGTTACACTCACATTTCATTTTCCAGAGATAGTAAAATGTATGCTTTGGAAAGTTTTGAGAAAGTACACTGAGATACTTAAATGTTGGTAATATATCTCAATTGTTTAAAGCATGTGCAAATTAGGAATGACTTTCAGTAAATAATCACTGCATACACACACATACACAAATATATATGTATAAAAACAAAAACAATGTTAATCAAGTTATGGAAATACAGAAAGTAGACGAGTAAAAATGAGAAGCATTAAAAACTTCCTTGTGAAAAAAACAGAGGATAAAAATAATTTAATTAAAATAATGAGTAAACACAAGAATATTCCACTAGTTTTTTTCTTATACAGTCTATTTAAAGTTTGCAATTTGTGATGATAGAACAAAATGTGTGCCTGTTCTGTTAGATTTAACAAAGTAAGATTCATCCTAGAACAGAAGGTCTCAAAGTTCTGGCCATAGAAATACTTTTGCTGCTAAAAATGAATGGGCATCTCAAAAAAATTTGGGAACTTATATTTAATAGTATTTGCAATATTAGATTATTAATAAAATTACTAATTTCATTACCAAAATTAGTTAAATCGACTTGTCAGTTTTCGCTTTTGTTGCAATTGCTACTGGTGTCATCATCATAAGATCGTTGCCTTTGCCTGTATCTTGAATGGTATTGCCTAGGTTGTCTTCCAGGGATTTTATGATTTTGGATTTCACATTTAAGTCTTGAATCCATCTTGAGTTAATGCCTGTCTGTGGGTAAGAGAGAGGTTCAGTGTCCAGAAACCTGCACTTGTACTTCTGAACTTAAATGCTAAGAAAATTAAAAATAAGAAATTAAAACTATGTTAATTTATTTAAATATAACAATAATAAAGTAATTACATGTTAACATAGGCAAAATATTTTTATAAAAATGTATTTTCCAGCCAAAATATGTGTTAATAGCAAGAGAAGTATTATACAATATTTTTGCGAATCTCTTTAAGGCCTGGATTAATAGAAGGCAGCAAAATTCTTACATTTGCTTATCTTGAATACATTCAATGTATTTCAAAATATATTGGTTAGTGTCTATAAATCAAGTTTTGCCCCTACTCTTATATATTTATAAAAGATAGCAATATTTTAATAGACTGTGTTAGATCATTTTCAGTATCTTTCCTTGTTCATCAAAATTACTTCATCAAAATTCAACATGTGGTAGTGTTTTGTAGGTTGATTCCAATCAGGAATTTCAATGTATTTTAATAAAATTTTCATATTCCATTACAATTAAAAATGTATTGTTCCTTTTGCACTTTAATTGTATCTCTTAGCAATGCATATTTTTGCTACATTACTTACTGATTATCATCAAATCTTGGTCACAGTCATGCAAGAGTTCTCAATGTTGACATATTTCATTACACAATATCGAAATATGACATTTATGTAACCACCTAACTCTTCAGAAAATCTTGAAGTCATCAGGCTTTCAATGAAGTGAGCAAGTTTTCCAAAATTCTGGCTTAATATTTGAAAGCTTAAATTTGTCATTGAGAACATATCCTGTCAGGTCTTTCCTTGAAATAACAGGCTTGCCTCACTTATTAAGAAAATAGCTGCTCTGTATTCAATTCTGATTAACCAGCTTGTGTATCGGTTATTATTTCAAGTGAAATATGGCATCCCATATAGATAAAAAGGTTATTCAATTCACAACTCATACAATTGCATAAAGTGCATTTTCCCTGTCTGCTGTCTTTATTTATGTTAAGTCATCAGCAGTTTTCCAAATAATTGCTTTTGTACCATCCATGCAAATAGCAATGAAGTGAACAAAGAAAATGTCTTATCATTGTTAATTTTAAGCTAGAAGATTTCTTGAATCTGTCCTGGAGTCCCCGTTTGGTTCACAAACTATGCTTTTCTCAAGACAGATCTGAAGTACAACTACAAATCACAAATACAGGAAAAAAATTATGTATGTATGTGTACATGTGTAAGTATACAGGTATGCTATATACTGAAATGTCTATAAATTCCTATGTTGCAGCCCTAACCTCTAATGCAATGGTATTTCATCATGGGAACTTTGGGAAGTGATTAGGTTATGAGACTGAAGGCTCCATTATAGAATTAGTACTGTTAGAAGAAAAGGTGTGAGAGCTCGCTCTCCTTCATCCTCATCTGAGGATACAACAGGAAAGCAGATAACTGCAAGTCAGGAAAAGGGTTCTCACCAAAACCTTGATCTCGGACTTCCCAGACTAAAGAATTGTGAGAAATAACTGTGTTTTGTTCAAGAAGTCATCCAGTTTAAGGTATTTTGTTATGGCAGCCTAAGCTGACTAATACAATATACAGGATCAAAGTTGTGTTATTCTCATTTACAAATGAATCTTATTGAAACCCAGAGACGTGTATGCCTATAGAATGTAAATATCATTCTGAAGTATTTCATGGATAATTATTAAAAATAATTAAGTGGCATCTATTCAAATCCTCTCCAATGTGTGAGAGAGATAAATTGGTCAGTATGTATCAAGATATGAAAAACAAACAAAAATTCGAAAAGAATCTCATAGCACTAAGTGCACAGCTAGGTTAAGGCAAAATTTTGGTAATGAGACATAAACATTTAGTAGGCTAACTATCCAGACTAGTGTAGAAACGGGAGAAACTAGTAATAAAGATGGAAAATATATATTTTATTAATGGGAGGGATATTAAATTGATCTACTGGAGAGATAAAAGTAGACAAGCATTCTTTTCTGAAAAAGTTTTGAAAGCTCACTACATGCTAGACGTTGTTAAAGAGAACACGATTACAACTGCAGAAAAGGCTTGTTTGCCCTTTATCTTCCTAGAATATACGGTTTAGCAAGTGCTATAGGTAAGTAACGAGCATTATGACAAAATGAGAGAGGTGGGCTGTTGCTAACAGAGAAGCCAATGAATTGTTATTGAAGAGTATTGTGAGTAGTGAAGTTTAATTAGTGAAATGCTAGGCCAAGACAATGTTTTGGTCAAAAGGAAAGCGTAGAAGCTGCAGATTAGGAGTTGGGGAGAAAAAATTTATCACACTTTAAAGAGGAATTACTAGAACTCTCTGTATATGCGGGCAGAATTGAAATAATAGGGAAATCAATATATCAAAAACTACAACTTGGATTTCCTAATTAAATATTTAGGGAATACTCAACCCTGGTAGAAATACAAGACTAGGTTCATTGTCAATGTCCTGCTCAATCTTTTCTACTCCAGATTAATTTCCTTCCCTAGCAAACCCTATTCTTTTGCGTGCCTCTTGGACTGCCTTCTCAGAGTCCATACCCAAAAGTAGCTTCCTATCTCACCTATTCCACAAAAATCTAATCCTATCTTCCACTGTGTACTCATGCCACCTGCTATCTGTCCTAATCTTCTTAGTTCTTAGGAGGCATCATATTTGTTTATGTCTCTGTTTTAGAGTTTGCAAAGTGAGCTTTGATTATGACAATGCTTTTATTAACAACTGAACCATTAGACTCGATGTCTTGATCTTTGAAGCTTAAATGGTGAGTTCTCTGATCATTCTTATACTAGGGAAAATAAATAAGTTGGAAGAACAGTTAGCATACTCCTGAACTGATTTGCTGTATCCAGACTACAGCTTTATAGAAACAGGTTTTAAATGACTGTTGCAAATCACCATGTTTTTTCAGTAAATGTAAGCATTTACTTTTTTTCTGAGTTGAAAACATTTCAAAAAATTCAGTTTTATGTATGTAACAGATGGTTCAGTTTGGTTTACAGAGTTCCATGTATCTGGGGATAATTGTTGGTGAAAAGCAAGGTAACGTGACTGAACTGTGATTGAATATAACATATAAATAAAACATAACTGTAAAACCATTTGAAGCAATGGTTAACTGTTCCACCTAAGAGAGCAAAACAGTTGAAAATGTCCTGATAGTATGATTTGTCTGCTAATTCACTTAACAGCTTTTTGCAACTTGATATCATATTTCTGCAAACCAAACCAAGTTCCTGAACTAACTCAATTCTTCAACAACTTTCTAGTTAGCAAATTACATAAGCCAATGCACAGCTAGACAAGTTAAAGATAGATACAGAAAGTCAGTTACCTGGGCTATTGTATTACAACCTTCATTATAAGAAAAAACAATGAGAGACTACTTTGTGCTTATATTTCCTTTAATCATTTTAGGTTCTCTGATGCAACATCTATTTTAAAACCCTCATTTTCAGATGGTGGATTTTTTACAAATTTTAGAACATATTAATGTCAAAAAAGCACCTAGCAAAGATAAATTATAGCAGGGTAATGGGAACAATAAATAACTCTAAAATGTGTGAGACTTTTAGTATGTTTTTTGTGTACTCCGATGATTTTAAGACTTATAACAGTCCTGCAAGGTAGTCTGTTTTCTGTATTTTACAGATGGACAATTAAATCTCAGAGAAGCCATCTACCTAATGTTACACAGTACTTGGTGGAAGACTCAACTTTACAACCCATGGATTTTTATTTTAAATACAATGTTTGTATCTCCAGACCTCACTGTCCTCTTAAAATAATAATAAAAGTAATGTTAAAAGGTAAGACAGAATCATCTTACCTTTCTCAAGAGTTTTAACTAACAGTTTGTTGGATTAAAGAGTCTAGAAATCAAATGAAGTATTAGTGGATAGACAATAAGAAAAGCAGAAATAGTACAATGAACAAATTACACTGGAAATAGTTATGATCAAGTCCTTTTCAGAAATATGTATTTTTTAAATTCTATATTTAATTTTTGTGGGGCTGGGCACGGTGGCTCACACCTGTAATTCCAACACTTTGGGAGGCTGAGGTGGGTTAATCACTTGAGGTCAAGAGTTTGAGACCAGCATGGCCAACATGGTGAAACTCCATCTCTACTAAAAATACAAAAATTTAGCCAGGCATGGTGGCAGGTGCCTGTAGTCCCAGACGCTTGGGAGGCTGAGGCAGGAGAATCTCTTGAACCCAGGAGGCGAAGGCTGCAGTGAGCCGAGATCACACCATTGCACTCCAGCCTGGGCAACAAGAATGAAACTCCATCTCAAATAAAAAAATATATTTTGTGTGTGAGTACATAGTAGGTCTATATATTTATGGGTTACATGGGATATTTTGATATAAGCATGCAACACACAATACATCAGGAGAAGTGGGGTATCCGTCTCCTCAAGCATTTATCTTTTGTGTTACAAACAATCCAATTATACATAGTTATTTTTAAATGTATTATATATTGTTTTTGACTATAGTCACCATGTGCTAGCAATGACTAGGTATTATTTATTCTTACTGGGTTTTTTTGTAACTATTAACCCTCCCCATTTCCTTTATTTCCCAACAGCCTCTGGCAACCATTGTTCTACTCTGTCTCCATGAGTTCGATCATTTTAATTACTAGTTCCAAAAAATGAGTAGGAACATTTCAAGTTTGTCTTTCTGTGTCTGGTTCATGTAACTTCACATAATAACCTCCAGTATCTGTACCATATTTTCTTTTTTGTTGTTCTTGTTTTTTTTTTTTTTTTTTTCCTGAGGTAGAGTCTTGCTTCATCACCCAGGCTGGAGTGCAGTGATATGATCTTGGCTCACTGCAAACTCTATCTTCTGGGTTCAAGCAATTCTCCTGTCTCAGCTTCCAAAGTAGCTGGGACTACAGCCACCTGCCACCATGCCTGGCTAATTTTTCTATTTTAGGTAGAGACAAGGTTTTACCTAATTGATCAGGTCGAACTCCTGACTTCAGGCAATCCACCTGTCTTGGCCTCCCAAAGTGCTGGGACTCGGCTTCATCTTCTTTACCCATTTATCTGCTGATGGACACTTAGATTGCTTCCAGGTCTTGGCTATTGCGAAGAGTATTGCCACAAAGATGGGAGTGAAGATATCTCAAACATACTGATTTTCTTTCTTTTGGGCATATACCTGGCAGTGGTATTGTTGGATCATATAGTAGCTCAATTTTTGTTTCTTGACCTATCTCTAAACTGTTCTTCATAGTGGTTGTACTAATTAACATTTCTTCCAACATTGTATGAGGGTCCCTTTCCTCTAAATCCTCATCACTATTTGTTATTATCTGTCTCTTGGATATAAGCTATTTTAACTGGCGTGAGATGATATCTCATTATAGTTTTGATATTCATTTCTCTGATGATCAGTGCTGTTGAGCACATTTTAATATGCTTCTTGGCCATTTCTAAGTCTTCTTATTAAAAATGTCTATTCAATTCATTTGCCCAGTTTTTGATCATCTTATTAAATTTTTTTCTGTAGAGTTGTTGGAGTTCCTTATGTATTCTGGTTATTAACCCCTTGTTAGATGGTAATATGGTTTGGTTCTGTGCCCACACCAAAATCTCATGTTGAATTGTAATCTCCAATGTTGGAGGTAGGGCCTGTTGGGAAGCAATTGGATTATAGGTGTGATTTCTAATGGTTTAGCACCATCCCTGCTGCCTCATAATTGAGTACTCATGAGATCTTATAAATTACCCAGTCTCAGATGGTTCTGTACAGCAGTGTGAGAAGTGACTACCACAGATGGGTAGTTTGCAAATATTTTCTCTTATTCTGTGGTTTGTCTCTTCACTTTGCTGAATGTTTCCTTTGCTGAGCAGCAGCTTTTTAACTTGATGTGATTCAATTTGTCGATTTTTTCTTGTTACCTGTGCCTGTAGGTTGTTACTCAAGAAATTTTTGCCCAACCCAATGTCCTAGAGATTTTCCCCAGTGATTTTTTGTAGTGGTTTCAGAGTTTCAGGTCTTAGATTGAAGTCTTTAATTCACCTTGATTAGATTTTTATATATGGCAAGAGATAAAGGTATACTTTTATTCTTTGGCATATGGATAACCAGTTTTTCTAGCACCATTTATTGATGAGACTGTCCCTTTCCCAATGTACATTCTATGAAACTCTGTCAGCAATAGGCTTACTATAGATGGACAGGTACATCCCCATGTTCTCTATTTTGCTCCACTGATCTATTGTCTGTTTTTATGCAGGCTTTTTTTTTGTTGTTGTTGCTAATAGCTTGTAGTATAATTTAAAGTCAGATAATGTGAGTCTTCCAGTGTTCTTCTTTTTGTTCAGAATAGCTTTGGCTACTCTGGGTCTTTTGTGGTTCCTTATACATTTTAGGATTTTTTTTACATTGCTGTAAATAATGTCATTGGTATTTTGGTATAGATTACATTTATCTGTAGATTGGTTTGGGTAGTATGAACATTTTAACAGTGTTGATACTTCCAATCTGTGAACATAAAATATCTTTTAATTTTTTGTAAACTCTTTAATTTCAATCATCAATGTTTTATAATTTTCATTGTAAAAATATTTAACTTCTTTGGTTAAGTTCATGTATAAATATTTTATTTTTTTGTAGCTATTAGAAATGGGATTACTTTCTTGATTTATTTTTCAGATTGATTACTGTCTGCATGAAGAAATGCTAATAAACTTTGTATGTTGATTTTGTATTCTACAACTTTACTGAATTTGTTTATCAGTTCTAATAGATTTTTGGTCGAGACTTTATGTTTTTCAAAATATAAGAATATTTTGCAAAAAAGAATAATTTGACTTCTTCTTTCAATTTGTGTACTTTTTATTTCTTTTGGTTGTTAATTGCACTAGCTAGGAATTCAAGTACTCTCTTGAATATTATTGATGACAGCGGGCATCCTTGCCCTGTTCCAAATCTTAGAGAAAAGGCTGTCAGTTTTTCTCTATTTGATATGATACCAGCTGTGGGTCTGTCATATATGACTTTTATTATGTTGAGTTATGTTTCCTCTATAGCCAGATTTTTGAGGGTTTTTGTCATGAAGGGATATTGAATTCTATTAATTGCTTTTTTTCAGCATCAATTGATATAATTGTATGATTTTTATCCTGCATTCTGTTGATATAACATATCACATTAATTCGTTTTCATATGTTGAACCATCATTGCATCCCTTCTTGGTCATGTTGAATCATCTTTCTATGTATTGTTGAATTTGATTCTCTAGTATCTTGGTGAGGATTTTGCATCAGTATTAATTATATATATATTGGCCATAGTTTCGTTTTTTTGAATTTTTTTTTGTTTGTGTGTGTGTGTGTTTTTTTTGGTATCTGGGTAATACTGGACTCATAGAATAAGCTTGGAAGTATTCCTTCCTCCTTGTTTCTTAGAATACTTTTAGTATGATTGATATTAGTTCTTTTCTAAATGTTTCATTCAAAATACATCAGTGAAGCCATTGGTTCCCAGGCTTTTATTTACTGGGAGAATTTTACTGTGGATTCACTGTAGTTGCTTGCTATTAGTCTTTTCCGGTTTTGGATTTCTTCCTAGGACAATCTTGGTAGGTTGTATTTGTCTAGGAATGTGCCCATTTCCTCCAGATTTTCCAGTTTGTTGGCATATAGTTGCTCATAGCAGCTACTGATGATTATTTGAATATATGTGGTATCAGTATCCTTTTTATCTCTGACTTTATTTACTTGGGATGTCTCTTTTTTTTCTTAATATAGCTTATGGTCTGTCAATTTTATTTATCTTTTCAAAAAATAAGACTTTTCTTCATTGAATGAAAATTTTTCTTTTTTTGTAATGTTTTTTTAATTTCAAATTCATTTATTTCTTTTCTAATCTTTATATTTATTTTCTTCTATTAATTTCTGTGTGTAATCTCTTGCTTTTTTCTAGTTAAGATACATCAATAGGTTTTGTCTTTGAAGTTTTTCATCTTTCTTGATGTAGGCATTTTTTATCTATAAATTCCCACTTGGCACTGCTTTTGCTGTATTCCATAGGCTTTGGTATGTTGTGTTTCTATTATCATTTGTTTCAAGCAATTTTTACATTTCTTTCTTAATTTCATTACTAATCATTCAGAAGGATGTTGTTTAATTTCTATATTTCTATAGTTTCTAAAGTTTCTCTTGTTGATTTCTAGTTTTATTCCATTGTGGTCATAAAATATGGTTGATGCTGTTTCAGTTTTTCTGAATCTTTTGAATTTATTTTGTAACCTAACATATGGTGTATCCTTAAGAATGATTCATGTGCTGAGGAGAAGAATGTCTATTCTATAGACTTTGGATAAAATGTTTTCTAACTATCTACTAGGATTATTTGTTTTATATTGCAAATTAAGTCCAGTGTTTCTTTGCTAACGTTCTTACTGTATGATCTGTTAAATGCAGAACGTGGGGTATTGATGTCCCCAGCTATTTTTGTATTGAAGTCTATTTTCTCTTTAGTTCTAATAAGATTTGCTTTATATATCTCCATGCTATAGTGTTTAGATGCATATATATTTACAATTGTTCTCTTCTCTTGCTGAATTGACCCCTTTATCTTTATGCAATAACTTTCTTCATTCTTACATTTTTTGTCTTGAAATATTTTTGGTCTGATGCAAGTATAGCTACCCTTGCCCTTTTTTTTTTGGTTTCCATTGGCAAGGAATAACTTTTTTCTTCCCTTCACTTTTAATCTCTGTGTATCTTTATAGGTGAAGTGTGTTTCTGTAGGCAACAGATCATTGGTTCTTGTTTTTTTGAATTCATTTAACAAGTCTATGTCTTTTGATTGGAGAGTTTAGTGCAGCAACATTCAATATTATTATAAATAAAAAATTACTCCTGCCATTTTATTATTTGTTTTCTGGTCTTCAATTTCTTTTTTTCTTCTTTCCTATCTTCTTTTGAGTAAAGGTGATTTTCTCTGGTGTATGAGTTAATTTCTTACTTTTTACTTTTGGGTATCTATTGTATAATTTTCAATTTCAGATTACCATGAGGCTTGCAATTGCTACCTTATAACCCCTTAATTTAAATTGATGGTAACTTAATGCTGATTGAATAAATGATCAAATGAGCAAAAAGAAAACTATGACAACTCCATGCTTTAACTTTGTCCCCCGACTTTTTATCTTTTTGTTGTTTCTCTCAATGTCTTATTGCAGTGTCTAGATCTTAGAAAATTATTTTAGTTATTATTTTGTATTGGTTCATTGTTTAGTCTTTCTACTTAACATAAGAATATTTTACACACCAAAATTCTGGTGTTATTATATTCTGTTTTTTTCCTGTCTGCTATTACCAATGAACTTTTAACTTTAGATTATTTCTTATTGCTCATTTGTAACATTTTCTGTCAGATTAAAGAACTCCCTTTAGGATTTTTTGTACTACAGGTCTCGTGTTGAGGAAATCCCTCAGTTTTTATTTGTCTAAAAAATCTTAATTTCATCCTCATGTTTCAAGGATATTTTTCCAGATATACCATTCCATGGTAAAAGTTTATTTCCCCCCTCATCACATTAAATATGTTATGGCACTCTCTCCTGACCTGTAAGGTGTCCACTGAAAAGTCTGTTGCAAGACATATTGGAACTCCATTGTGTGTTATTTGCTATTTTTTTTTCTCTTGATTCTTTTAGCACAGTTTCTTTATACTTGACACTTGGTAGTTTTATTAAGTGCCTTGAGGTAGTTTTCTTTGGGAGGATTAAAACTGCTTGGTGCTCTATGACTTTCTTGTAGTTGAATTTTGATATATTTCTCTAGATTTTTGGAAGTTCTCCAATATTATAACTTTGAAAAAACTTTCTACCCCTATCTCGTTCTCTAGCTCTTTATTTTTAACTCTTAAGTTTGGGGTACATGTGCAAGTTTGTTATATAGGGTAAATGTGTCATGGAGATTTGTTTTGCAGAATCTTTCCTCATCCTGTTGTTAAGCCTAGTATCCATTAGTTATTTTTCCTGATCCTCTCCCTTCTCCCACCCTTCACCCTCTGAGAGGCCCCTGTATGTGTTGTTCACTTCTATATGTTCATGTGTTCTCAACTTTTAACTTCCACTTACAAGTGAAATACATGATAATTGGTTTTCTGTTTCTGCATTAGCTTCCTAAGCATAATGGCCTTATGCATTTATTCATTTTCCTGCAAAAGGCATGATCTAATTCCTTTTTTATGTCTGCATAGTATTCCATGGTATATATGTACTACATTTTAAAATTCAGTCTATAATTGATGGACATGTAGGTTTAGCTCAGGTCTTTGCTATTGTGAATAGTGCCGTGATGACCATACACATGCATGTATCTTGATGATAGAACAATTTATATTCCTTTGGGCATATACCCAGTAATGAAATTGCTGGGTTGAATGGTAGTTCTGTTTTTAGCTCTTTGAGTAATCACCATGCTGTTTTCCACAATGGTTGAACTAATTTACAGTCCCACCAACAGTGTATAAGGGTTTCTTTTTCTCTACAACCTTGCCAGCATCTGTTATTGACTTTTTTGTAATAGCCATTTTGATTGGTGTTAGATGGTATCTCATGGTGGTTTTGACTTGCATTTTTCTAATATCAGTGATGTTAAGCTTTTAAAAATATGCTTGTTGGATGCATGTATTTCTTTTTAGGAAAAGTGTTTGTTCATGTCCTTTGCCCACTTGTTAATGAGCTTGCTTTTTTCTTGTACATTTGTTTAAGTTTCTTATATTTTGAATATTAGACTTTTGTCAGATTCATAGTTGGGAAATTTTTTTTCCTCACTCTGTAGGTTGTCTGTCTACTCTGTGGATAGTTTCCTTTGATGTAAAGAAATTTTTTTATTTAATTAGATCCCATTTGCCAATTTTTGCTTTTGTTGTAACCTCTTCTGGCGTTTTTGTCATCAAATCTTTGCCTGTTCCTAAGTCCAGAATGGTATTTATCTATGTCCTTTTAAAGCCAATAACTCTTATATTTTACTTCTTGATGCTATTTTCTCGATCTTGTAGATGGGCTTTATTTTTTATTCTTTTTGCTTTTGTTTCTTCTGGCTCACTACTTCATTCTTCTGCTTGTTTAATTGTGCTATTGAGACTGATGTGCTCTTCAGTATGTCAATTGTATTTTTAACTCCAGAATTTCTGTTTCATCCATTTAAATAATTTCAATCTCTTTGTTAAATTTATCAGAGCAAATTCTGAATTCCTTTTCTTTATTATCCTGAATGTCTTTGAATTTCATCAACATGGGTATTTTGAATTCTCTGTCTGAAAAGTTACGTATCTCTGTTTCTCCAGCATTGGTCCCTGTTGCATTATTTAGTTTATATGGTGAGGTCATGTTTTCCTGAATAATCTTGATGCATGCAGATGTTGGTCAGAGTCTGAGCACTGGAGTGTTTTGCATTTATTGTAGTCATCAGAGTTTGTACTAGTTTGTGCACATCCTTCTTGTGAAGGCTTTTCAGGTATTTAAAGGGACTTGGGCCACAAACTCGATAATGCTGTGGTTCTTTCAGACTCGTTAAAGATATCATGTTGGTGATCTTGGATAAGATCTGGAAGAATTCTCTGGATTACTGGACAGAGACTGTTGTTCTTTTCTCTTACTTTCTCTCCAACAAATGAAGTCTTTCTCTATGGGCTGGGTCATCTAGAACCGGGGATGGGGAAACACAAGCATTCCTGCGTTCACCACTACTGGTACTGTGCTGGCTTAGACATGAAACCAGCACAGCACTAGGCCTTGCCCAAGGCCTGCTGTCATCACTACTTGGATACCACCTAAGTTCACTCAAGGCCCTTGGGCTCTACAATTACCAGGTGGCAAAACCAACTGGCTTGATGTTCTTCCCTTCAGGGTAGCAAGTTTTTTCAGGCCCCAGGTGGGTTTAGAGATGCTGTCTAGCAGCCAGGGATTGAAGTCAATATCTCAGAAATTTACCTGGTGTTCCATTCTACTCTGGCTAAGCTTACACTCTAACCAAGAGATGCAGTCCTTCCCACTCTTCCCTCCCTGTTCCATAAGCCTCATTCTGTGGCCACTGCCACCACAGGCCCACAGTGAGTACTGCCAGACTATCAGCAAAGTTTTCTTAAACCTGACGGACTCTTCAATTAGTTTGTGGTTTATGTTGCCTGTCTGGGGACTCACCTTTTGGGGCAGTGGGCTTCCCTCTGTCCCACGGCAGGTCCAGAAATGCTGTCAAAAGCCAAGGCCTGGAATCAGGGACCCAAAGAGCTTGCTTGTTCTACCCCTCCCTGTAACCAAAAGTCCTCTTTACATGTCTTTCTGCTTTTTTCAAGCAGAAGGAGTCTCTCCCTCTAGCCACTACAGCTGGGAATGTGCTGAGTCTCACATGAAGCTAGCAAGTCTCAGAGTCCCACCCAAGACCCACAGCGTATACCTGGGTATCGCTGATGGTATTCAGGGTCCAAATTCTCTTTAGTCAGCAGGTGATGAGTCCTGCCAGGACTAGGTTCTTCCTTTCAAGGTAGTGGGTTTTCTTATGGTGAAGGTGTTTATACAAATGTCATCCAGAAGCTAGGGCCTGGAAAAGGGGCCTTATGACTGATTGGTGTTCTATCTTGCCATGGCTGAGCTGGTATTCAAGATGTAAGGCAAAGTCCTCTTTATTCTTGTTTTTACTCTCTTCAAGTGGAAGGCAGAGGTCTCTTTTGGAGCCATGAGCTATGCAGCCTGGGGTTGACAGAAGGGTGGTACTCTTTTATCCACCCTGACTTGTGTCTAAGTAGGTCACATGCTTCTCTCGTCCACTGGCTCTGGGCTCAGTTCAGCACCAAAACTTTCCTAAGAGTTGCAGTCCTTATGCCCTAGACTGCCTTTCAAGTTTATTTAGTGCCCCACAGTACTTTAGCTCACTATGGTGAGGCATGTCAGAAGTTCTAACCACTGGGATGAGCAAGTACCCTGTGGCTAGAGCTGGTCTAAATTCTTCCACTGTGGGTGGTCATCAGCTGAGATACATGTGGCTTTGTGTTCTGTTGTGGCAGGGCAACACTGAGTTTATGGAGATGTTTTTCAATTGCTGGGCTCTTCCTCTCTCAATCACACAGGATCTCTGTCAACACAATATGGACACTGCTGGGGGGATGTGGGATGGAGTAACATTTATAATTCAAGACTCTTTCCTACCCTTTTCAATGCCTCTTTCAGCAATATGAAGTTAAAAAGAGGTGCTGAGAGTGCTTACCTGATTTTTGGTTCTTATAAAAGTGCTTCATTTGTGTAGGTAGTTGTTAACCTGGTGGTCTTGCACTGAGGACGATGGCCCTCCATTAGGCCGTCTTGCTCTGCCCTACTCTAGATGAGAATTGAGTGTAACTTCTGAAAGCATTATGCTAAATGTGTCAGCACAATGGTGTAGGTGTGAACGTGGAAAATTAATTCTTTCCCAGGTTCAAAGTTAGAACTCACGGTCAATCATTTGCTAAGTTTGAACTTTTAATCTTTCTATTAAAATTATGTTTGCAGTGTGCTCAAACAAAGTAGTCTGAAGTAGAGTGTGCAGTGGAATAGACAGAAGCAAGAAACTAAACTTTGCCTTGGTTCCAATTCTTGGCTCCACCACTTACTGGCTAAGTAATCTTGGTCCAGTTACTTAAATACAATTGCATCTCAGTTTTCTCAGCTATTAATTAATAATAATAATAGTGCCTATATAAAACAATTACTGTGAATATGTAGACAATACATGTAAAGAAAAAACAATGTCTGGCACAGAGCACAGAGTTAATCAATGATATTAGTTATTGACTTTGAACAAGAAATAGAAATAGCACGCTACAGTAGAGTAGCTGATATATTCAGGTTGTAAGAAAGTAGAGATTTATTTTGCAAAAGAAATGAAGCAAAGAGATGTAGATGTGGATACAGCCAGCCCTAGGTATGTAGAAATAAATGAATGAGGTAATATTTGGATATTGTAAAATTTAAAAGCAGAGAGAAAAAATGTGTAGGGAAGCAGAATTTTTGGTTGGTAGGCATGTATGAACTTGGACTGAAGTTAAAAGATACTTTTAGGGCCATAGTATTTCTTGCCAGTTTAGAGAACATTCTATGGAAGGAATTCTTAATGATAAAATGTATGTGGTGCAGGTGCACACATACATACACACACACACACTCATCCATACGTGCCACATGCACATACACATTTAAGTCTCTTCACTTGCATAGCTTTCTCCCTACAACTTCTTTTTTCAAATTCCAGTTATTGTTTAATGTTTTTTAAATATCAGAACATATCATTGTAACTAGTAACATAGTAAAAATAATAAAATCAGATCAATTTAAAGGAAATTAATACAAGGACCAAGTTGGGAATTATTTTCCATATTATTTTTAATGTGACATTCTGAATTAATTAATGCATTTATTACAGATCTATGTCTGAAAATTGAAGTTTCATGCTTCTTTTTATATTGGCTTATGAAACAGATGATGACTCAAGAAGAATCTTGAAATACTATAGTTTTTTAAAAAATGCACTTGATAATTAGTGTGAAGGGTTGTAATCAATGTTAGTGGTACTTATTATTTTGTAAGGATTAAAATTTCAATTAACTAACACTGCTATTCAGAGGATCATTTTATCATTGGAATTGGCTATTTTGGGGTCATATTAAATAAATAAAATATTCAGATTAAAATGCAGCTTTGTTCAGTTAAAAAGACCCACAGAAAGGAGCTCTTTCAACTAATGTTTATTCTCATCACATATATAGTAAAATACAATTACATTTAGTCCCTCATCCACAGTATCTTCACTTAATGGCTAAACTCTGAATCATGCTGTTTTTCATCTTTCTCCATTTCATTCTTCTTCCTTCTAGATTTTGACCTCTGGACCTTAGAAGCATGCAAGATATATTGAGACCTTTGATCTCATTAACATGTTTTGCAATTCATTGTTTTCCTGTTCCTATCTAGTTAAAATAGATTAATACTCACAGATATTGAGTTACACAGCCTAGGTTACTACACTAAGATATTATAAGTCATAGCAAGTATTTAATTATTGATTTCATTTAAAATAGTTATTTAACTATTAGAACAAAAGGACATTGAGAGGTTATTTAGTCTACTTCTTGCACCTTAGCCAAAGTTATTTTTAAAGTAGATGCCTTACTATCTTTTTTTTTTAACTCCTAGGACACCCTGCAAAGGAATTTTAGACTGTATCTTAGCATGTTATTCAAGTCAATAAAAACACTCAATATTGTCTTAATCACATATTTAAATATTTTACTTTATTTTTATTCTTAGAATAAATAAATGGCTTTCTCTGCCATAATCTCCTATTTTTAAATTTCTTATCTAAATGGTTTTTTCTTCTATCTCCTCAAGAGTAACAGATCCTTCACAAATCCTGTACAACAGGATAATGGATTCTTGTAGAGATCCTGTGATAAATGTCAACAGCATTCCAGTGGCAAAGATAAAAAATAATCTGACAGATGAATATTTATTTACTCCCAAATTGCCCCTGATTTTTCAGTTGCAAAAATATTCAGGTTATTTCTTACAAACTCAAGAGAGTTGGATTGGATGGGATGGTGATAATTAAGATATATACTTAATAAAATATTTGTTAATTTATTTGACTCCTTAGATTTAGCATTTATTTCCTTTCTGATATCTATGAACATTAAAAATTTTGTGGCAAAATTAAATTTTAAAGTGATTATTAAGGAAATGTTTTTGTGGCAGCTAGCCTCAGCCTAGGATTGAAAAGGTCAGAGTTGAAAAAAAGATAATATTGAAAAATTTTTATATTTAAATATGAGAGAGGTTGTCTTTTACGCTATTTCTCTGTATTTTAATATTTAAAAAATTTTTTATGTTCATGTACATTCATATTTGTTTCTGAATATATCTCCTCTGTCTAGCTTTGTTTCCACCCAAAATTGTCATTGTTTCTTGTGAGACAGAGTTCATTAGGATACCACTGTTAATTGTAAAATTATAAGTATGATCTAAATCTCTGTCAATTGCACCTTTGAATAAAAATAATATTACTTCAGGGCTCGGCATTGGCAGTGATGGGAATAATCAATCAGTATTTAGAATTTATGGAAGTGTGATCGTCCTTACAGAATTTTCAACACAATAGAAGCCAGGCCATATATAGGCCAATCCTGACTGAGTTAAACTTAGACAATGTTATGATAGGTTTTAAGCACAACAACTTTAATATTTTATCTACCCATTATACACCCTGATACAACTTTATAATTAACAAAAAAGAAAGAAAGATAAAGAAATTAAAAACAAGAGAAAAGCATAAGCTGAAGACAACTTACTAAGAGGATCAGATTGTCATGCCCACCTCTGCCCTTTGTCTAGACTTATCTCAGATTCTATTTTAAGCTCATTGGATTTGGCATTTTGTGCTTTTAAGGATGCAGCCATAAAAAAGGAAGATTATTGAACTTTATTACACCCTTTGATGTCCTACGGCAAGCCTAGTAAACCCCTCTAAATATATATAATTTTCACGTGTTTATCAAGTAGTCCAGGGTTCAAAAGTATGTTATTTTAACAGAGGTGTTCTACTTCATTGGCTGGGAAGGAAAATAACTATGGTGGGCATTTCAGTCATCTGGCACTATAGGTGAGCAAGTAGGAAAGAAAGAAAGTGTGCCTTACTTTCCAGATATAATAACAACACCATAACTCAACAGCCTAGGACTCCTCATTTTTTGCTTTTCTCAATCTTAAACTTAACTTGGTAGCTAACTTATTGAGAAAAAGAAAAGCAAAAATTTCAAAAGATGAAAGCATCCATATGCAAATTATTCAACTACATGATCTATTAAAGCATTTACTAGATATTTGTCCAAATATGTTTTAAAATATTTATATTTCCCTAAAATTTTTCTCAGAAGCATTCATGTATTTGTAAAATATTTGGAATCAAATATGCTAACATATATTTAATTCAAGAATGAATGTTTTAAAGGATGAATGCCTACTAAAATTGCTTTAATAAATAATGTATTTCAAAATAAATTTTAGTTTTTACAAGGGCTTATATTTTAAAATAATAAAACATAAAAGTATCCAATTTTTAAAATTAGTTATCAGAAAAAGACTTGTAAGTATTAAGTTTTATAATCTGCATAGTAGATATTTAAAACACATTTTAAATATCTTACATATGATAAGCATACATTTAAGTTTGCAGAGAATTTAATACAATCTTCGATATTTAAAACACATTTTAAAGTAATTTTATGACAAGCATACATTTAAATTTGCAGAGAATTTAATACAATCTTCATGTCTATACATACAACTTAAAAATAAGTTATGAACACAATTTTTACTCTTAATATGTTCTCTCCCTTAAATTTATCTCTTTAGAACTTTCTTTTGTAAAAGGAATTGCAGTTTAAATTTTTTGAAGGTATTCAGACACAAAGAATATGGCATTTTGGTGAACTTGTTTCCTTAATGTGGATAATGATAACTTCTTTGCATGCATAAAATTTCTTGAAGAGTAGTCAAACATCTTTTTAGATTAAAATAAAATTTAGTTTTCAAGTAAAAGAAAATCTAATTGCTTTACAAAATCGGGATTTACAGAAGACTGGCAAGCAGCTCATATATGAATTTCATATACAGCTTCTTGAAGTTGTAAATTGAAGAAAACACATGCAAATTGCTTGAGGAAAATATGTTATTCTGTTTATGTTAAAAGCTGTAAGCAAGACAACTTAATGGAAATTGGGTGCATTGCTATATGTTGCTTCAAGCTCCTTTAGTTACAAAGCTGAAGAGATATTTAATTATAAAGTCCTTAAAAGGATATCCAAATGACAGAAGGAAAATGTAACTCAAAAAAATTCAGAGACAAATTCTGGGGAGGAAATGGAAAACAAAAGCAAAGTCAGTATATATTTTTCTAGATTCTTCCAAGGTATGACTATTTACTTCATAATTTACAAAATTATGGCTGTGAAGTGTTTAAGTCACAAACTAGTGTTTCCATTGCCAAAGGAGTTAACCAATCAATTAACGTTCTTATGCTGTATGTGCTATGGGATTAAATTTTTCCACATGATGGGAGCTGGCCTTAAGGATGAATTGAAATTTTCCTGTTAGAGATAAAGAGGGAAAGAATGGTGGTCAGGGGTGAAACTCTGATGAAAAAGCGCTACTATATGATCTAAGATGAGTGTCTAAAAGGGATGCCTCAGGAAGGAAGTTGCCTCTCCAGAACTTACAACTGGAGCCCAGTGAGGCCCCCTGGCCAGCTTAAGACAGCCTCTGATTCTCCAGAGTTCATCACCTGCTATGCAATAGAAGTCAATAAAGAGACACCAAAATGTCCTGATTGATGCTGTTTTTTTTAAAAAATATTGCCATTCCTAATACTTTATGTAATATTAAAACATGGAAAGTCTTGCATTTTTATTACTGTAGGACTTAGTCATAGCCACCGACGGTCTGGGACAAGAGCATCCCTTATAAATGAGAGCATTTTGGACACTGTAATCAGAGCTGGTAATGCAAAGAAACATTGTTAATACCTATGATGCATTGCATTCTGGCAGACAACAATAAAAGTCACACACACACACACACACAGACACACACACACACACGCACACAGCATAAACAACTAACAGCAATAAAACAAAACTCCATAAAACCCCCAAATCTCCAGATACAGAAATTGTGCAACTAACCATGTAATCCCTAAGGCCTCCTTAGAAGACCTCTGTGTTGTGAGAGATGAAAGTTTTAAAAAGAAAGTAAAGTGACTGCACATTAAGCTTACACAGTCAAAAACCAAAGTGCTGTTTAGCCATGGCTACTTGGGTGTAACTAAGTGGCTTCATTTTCATTAATCCATAATTTATCTCAGAGCAATTACTTTTTTTAGGGTCCATTGATGTGTTAAATATTATTATTTATGTTATTATCCAAGTAACTTTCAATCTAATTCAATTCTCCTCACTCCTTCTACTAAGAAAATTCTGAATGTCCCCCCTTTTCAAACAGACAATCTTTGAGAGTGTCATTTTCCCCCTCTGCCTTCTCCATGTTCATATGGCCCAGTCATTCTTTTACGATTTTGTGCAGAGCTTTGTCTTCCCAATCTTGACATTTACCTGCTTTTCTGTATCATGGGTTCCCATAACTAACACTACACTAACATGCAAGTTTCGAATTTTTAATGTGCTCAGTTTTTTTTGGCTGTAAGTTTATTCAATGCAAAATAATCCTCTCCAATTTTTGTGCTCATTATTTTTAACTTAAAAACACATCAAAATTAGTGTGAAGTGTACTTCATGCATAAGGAACATATTTTTTATAATACTTTATGCTTTTAAAATATAGCTAACTTTCAGAAGAGGGAGTTTTACCTAATTAGGACTTTTATGAAATTACAAGTTACTTTAGTGGTTTTTATGAACCCCCAGCTTGGAGAAAAGTGCTGAAAAGCCCTGTATTGGGTTGAGGCTGGTATGACCTGCTTTCCTGTTTCCGTGCTATTTTCTGCAGCACCGCCCACAACGTGTCTGCAAATTAGCCACCTGTACACAAAGATAGAGTATGCCAGAATCTTATAACTATACAATTTCGGTAAGTAAGCTCAAATGTATGTTCTCTGCCTGACATTCAGATTCTGTAAGAATGACAACATTTCTTTGTACTACTGGAAGACCTTCTTTTAACACTGAAAAAAAATGTTTGATGACAAAAAAGGAAACTGTGCACTTCTTAAACCATGAAAGAATAGCCAGATGGTGGATGACACTGTTTTATCAGCAGACTGCAGTTCTCTGACTGGAGGCTAATATAATGTACTTGGAGTATTCTAGGTAAAAAGGCAGAGAGTGGAGGTGAGAGGCAGATGGCCAGAGTAAAACAGGGCGTTTTTTACCAGGAACTTCTCATCAATAAAAGACTTTTTGATGGTTCTCTCAGAAAACCAAAACATTGCTTTAAATATTAGAAATGTAGTGGACATAAGTAAAGATCAATAGATTAAAAGTTGAATTGCATAAAAGGCTTTTTAAAAGCATTTAGAAGAAGTTATCCTATTACAAATCATAGACTAAAAGATGCCATTGAAAATGTAAAAATTCCCCAAGCTTGTTTCAGTGTTGTCTTTATCATCAAGCATGCTGTTTTCCAGTCTGCATTTAAAAAATGAGTAGAGAATATATTTACTTTCATAATGTTATGAACACAGTTTCTTGTCACTTGTTATCTGTGTAAATGTTTCAAACCAGGGAAACTTATCAGATTATCTTAATTTATTTGAACATATTTTCTTATTCCTGGGTTCCTAGGACATAGGAACTACAGAATGATTCTTAAAACGTAGTTGATCCTTAAAGAATGTTCTCTCTCCTTTTTTCTTTATTTTCTTTCTATGAACTTAAGCATATTAAGACTTTTTTGAGAAAATGCATTTTCTTATTTTTGCCAACATTTTGTTTGAAAACTTTTTTCTTAAAAAATAGAATAGAATAAGCGAAAGTGTATAAAACTACTAATGGTGAACTATTTCCCTTAGAAAACCATCAGTGTACTAGGTGAAGAGTATTTGCATTTAGGTTGAACACATGAAACTGTTATTTTTATAGGTAAAAATGTTCAAATAGCAGCAGTTTCATGAACTATATGGTTCAACCTAAATGCAGCAAACACTTCTATACCCTTCCACTTAGGTTCAACAATTGTCAGTGTTTTGCCCACTTATTCACTGCTTTTCTAGATAAAAAATAAATTTAGGTGCACAGATATATAGATATAGCTATCCATAAATCTATCATTTTATCTACCTACCTGCCTGTCAATCTGTCTATCCATTCATCTGTCATCACATTTTTTTGATTAAGCTGTTTGAAGTAAATCATCAATCTTATGATACTTCATTTCTAAAGCACTAAACTCTCTCTACACACAGATTAACACACGCACACACGATACTCACAGTATTTCTTATTTTTTAAAGTTAGTACTCCATTGAGTGGAGTGTATTATAGATTACCCAACCTCTTGATGAGAATTAAGGATCCTTCCAATATTTTGCTTTTATAAATACTTTTATAATGATTAACATTATAATATGACTGAATTCCTTTTCTGGAAGCAGAATTGTTGAGTGAATGGGTAAATGCATACATAATTAAGTTATATACTGCCAAATGTCCCTCCATAGAGGGGTACCATTTAAAATCCTAGTAATGTAAAAGAGTGGCTGTTTCCTCACAGGGCTACACACGTAGTATGCTGTCAATCTGCAAACAGTCTAATAGGTGAGAAAGAGTATTATTCTGTAATTTTGTTCTATGTTTCCATTATTATAAGAGAGACTGAGTGTATTTTTGTTTGGTTAGTTGGTTTTATGAGGGACATTTTACAAAATAATTTACATCTTTTAAAAACGTATTTTTTAATTACACAATTAAAAACACAATTCAAAAGAACAAGCATTTCTTCATTTGACATTTTGTGATTTAAAAATTAACATGCTTACATTTAAAGCATATCTTCATTTAATATACCTGTTTGTCCTTTTGCAGTGTTTACTATTTCATGTCTGGATAAAGCTTCTCCCTCACCCAATACCATGGGAATGCCTCTTCCCCCCTTCCCCTTGGAGACAGGGTCTCGCTCTTTTGCCAAGGTTGGAGTGCAGTGGTGCAGTCATGTCTCACTCACTGCAGCCTTTACCTACTGGGCTCAAGCTGTTCTCCTTCCTCAGTCCTGGATAGCTAGGACTACAGGCACTCACCACCACACCTGGCTACATTTTTTCAAGAAAGTTCTTCACTATGTTGCTTAGGCTGGTCTTGAACTACTGGGCTAAAGTGATCCTCTAACCCTAACTTCCCAAAGTGCTGGGATTGCAAGTTTGAGCCACTGAGCCACCATGCCTGAGTGGAAATACTTCTTGAGTACAGTATTTTCTGAATTTTTATAGATTTACTATTGTTTTCCCATAAGCTTGATACTTAAAGAATAACTTAGCTTGTTCTTAAGGATATGAAATCCTTGGCTCATAATTTACTTGCTTTTAAGGTATAATAAAAAATTGAGAAAAACAATTGTATGTGTTGTTGTATATGTGTATTGTGTTCTTATGTTGCTTGGCCTTTATTTTTTCTTTATGTAAAAGTTCTAATAATCATATGAATCTCTGTCTCAGAGTTCAGTGTTTCAGCACGTTTGTTCCAGGTACATGATGATCTTTTATCACATGTAAACTGTGTCATTTATTTCCAGGAAATTTTTGTGCACTCAAGTTTTAAGTATTACGTTTGCTCCATTATTTTTGCTTTATTAAAAATACCAACATTTTATGTATGGTGATGCCTACCTGTAGATAACAGGACCATCATTAGAAATCTGTTATCTATGTCACCTGCATCATCTGATTGTTTTTAACTTTTTTAGTGATTTTATTTTGTTCTCACAGATGTTTTCATGTGTATTTTTAAATGATGTTTATTATGTTTTCAGTCAATATTATTTTGTCTTCATATCTTATAATTTTTCTCTCCAAGGTAATTTTTTCTTCCATTTCTTTAATGATTTACATCAACTTTCATTTCACATTTTTGTATGACTTTTACTACTTGTGTAATAGTATTTTGGATCATAAATTCAAAATTTTAATCTAGAAATGTCTGATTAAAGATAGTTAATAATATTGAAGAACTGTGTCACAGTTTCCTTTTGCTTGTTGTTGTTAGGTGGAGTTAATTTTCATCAGTTGGAATATTTTGATCATTCTTGTTATTTTATCAGTTTGTTACTTGTTGTTCATTTCGAGTGCATCAATACAGTTTTGTGTAGAGAATGGTAAGGGGTTTCAGTTGCTGCAGCATGCATTGCTGGTGTCCTGCTGAGATATTCTAGGATCTCTTTTGCTGATTAGATATGGCATTATCTAGATGCTGTGGCTATTGCTGCTAGTGCTTCACACTTTCAAACTTCTCCAGAGGTTGACCCTCAGACAACTGAAACTGCATCACCTGGATATGCCTGGGAGTTTTAAGTTTTCCCACGACAACTCTGTGGTTGATCTCTGCAGACCTACAGGAACCCAGCTCCCTGCTTGAAGGTACAGTAAAGTCTAGGGTTCAATTTATGCTGTAGGGTTTCCTGTAAGATAGAATGAATCTGCACTTCTGCTGAAACTGCAAGCTTGCTTAGTGGTCTTCTCTTCCTTATCTTGCTTTCCACCCTGTCTCCTTCTTTTTTCCTTTTTTCTTCTAGTTTACCCTCAGCCTACTCATTTAATACCTTGCTTGCACATGGAATCCCATTTCAGCCACGTGTTTGAATGAACCCAACCTAAGATAGTCATTTACTAGCTTTTGTTGTAGTTGTTGTTTATTCAAGGGCACTTTGTTGGAAGGGCACTTTGTGTGTCTTCTGACTTTGTGATTTGATTTTCTTTCATCAGGACTCTCAAATTCTACTTTTTAATTACTTTTTATTTCCATACCCAAAAGTATCGTATCTATCCCAGTCACCTTCTGTTAATCAAAACAACACACCCCATCTGTCCTTGAGCATGTTCAAGCCTTGCCTTTGGATTCCCCAAAGGCGGGTGTTTTGGTTTATCATTTGGTTTTTCTATTTCCCAATTTGTGGTAAGACTTTCTCTTTCTGAGGCTGATTTATTGGTTATATTCTTATAAACTTCCTCTCTTCTTTCTTTCGCCAAGTCTTCACCCCACTCTCTACTCACTCTGGGCTCCGGAGTTGATTCTGTTAATTTTTTTCCTATCTACATGTGATATTAAGTTATTCGGAGTGTTTGGTCTTCTTACTAATGTTTTATGAGCTGTTTAGAAGAACATATAAAAGTTGGATTTATTCCTTATTTAATTTCTTTATTTATAAAAATCAGTTTCAATAAATATACCCCAAGCCCAAGGGATTGAGCACATTCAGGTGACAGAGAAACTAGCAATGAGTCTCCTTAGAAATTTTCAAACCAATAATGCAAAAAAAGATTTAAAAATGACCTTCTTTAGACTTTAACTCCACTATATAAATACATCTATAAGGAAACCATGAGACCCTGTCAATTTGAAATAAAGTACAGGTATCCTTTGTATTCATGAAAGAACAACCAAGATTTTCTTTACTACAAAGAGTTTGCTGGAAACAAAACAACTTCCCGGACAAAATATTCTACGGGAAGGAAAATTCTCCTACTGGCATTTCTTAGTCTGGTTAAATGGGCAAAATGTCTGCCTCATTATAAAATAGCTATTTGTTTTGTTAATTTATTAGATTATTTTTTGAGACGGAGTTTCGCTCTTGTTACCCAGGCTGGAGTGCAATGGCGCAATCTCGGCTCACTGCAACCTCCGCCTCCCGGGGTCAGGCAATTCTCCTGCCTCAGCCTCCTGAGTAGCTGGCATTACAGGCACGCGCCACCATGCCCAGCTAATTTTTTGTATTTTTAGTAGAGATGGGATTTCACCATGTTGACCGGGATGGTCTCGATTTCTTGACCTCGTGATCCACCCGCCTCGGTCTCCCTAAGTGCTGGGATTATAGGAATTTAGAGTATTTAAGTGTCTTGTTTAATCGTTTACATTATTTTCATTACAAAATAAATTAAATGACAATAGCAAACTTACAAAAGTTCTCTGACAGTATCTGTTTTGCTCAAGTAAAATGAGATACCAAATTGACAGTAAATCAAACAATGTTCATATATTTTTAATATGCAAAATATATTACCTAAATAAATAACATGAGTTTTAGAGCCAGCCAGAGAATTTAAAAACTTCACCTGTAATTTCATTATTTTAATTTTTTTAACTATTTAAAGAAATCAGATTGTGTCATTGTGATAAGAAATGAAAAAAGAAATCCTCTTAATTGAAAATCACTATTGGCCAAGAACGGTGGCTCATGCCTGTAATCTCAGCACTTTGGGAGGCTGAGGTGGGGGAATTGTTTGAGGTCAGAAGTTTGAGACCAGCCTGGTCAACATGGGGAAACCCTGTCTCTACCAAAAACATAAAGATTAGCTGGGTGCAGTGGCACGCAACTGTAATCCCAGCTACTCAGGAGGTTGAGGCATGAGAATCACTTGAATTTGGGAGGCGGAGGTAGCCGTGAGCCAAGATCATACCACTGCACTCCACCCTGGGTGGCAGAGTGAAAATGTGAAAAAGAAAGGAAGAGAGAAAGAGAGAAATATAGAGGGAAAAAAAGAAAAAGAAAGAAAGAAAGAAAGAAAGAGAAAAAAGAAGAGGGGAGGGAGGGGGAGGAAGGAGGGAGGGAGAAGGGAGGGGGAAGGGAGGAAGGGAAAGAAGGAAGGAAGGAAGGAAGGAAAAAAAATCACTACTTTAAAAATATTTTACTTCTATATAATTGGGACTATGGATAATTAAAAATAACAGATGTCGATTTTCATTTATCCTCATTAATGTACTGTGATCGTATGTAAATAACTTGACCACAGTACCTTTTTTCATAGAGTATAAACTGCATGTGTATTTCTAAATCTTCAGATCCTATAAGAGTATATAAGATAGAGGATGCATTTTCATTAAGTCATGAAATAGTGCCTTTTTGTTTTTAAAACCACATTTTACTTCTACTTGGACTGCGGTGCTCATTCTCATTTCATCTTTATACAGTTACCTTCTTTGGTTCTCACTTTGAAAAAAACACTTTCTCTAAAAGGCCTTCTCTGATCTCCCTGACTAGTACAATTCATCTGGATATCAGCACACATTGAAGCTCTCATCAATAATCTTTTCATAGTTGCAGTTTTACATGTATTTATCAATATTTTGTTACTATATTTCTCTCTGTATCAGTTTCTTAGGGCTGCTAATGTCATAAAACAAAATTTATTCTTTCATGGTTTGGGATTTCAGAAGTCTAAGGTTCTGGCTAGTTTGTTTTGTTCTGGAAGGTCTAAGGGAGAATTTGTCCCATACCACTTTTCTAACTTCTAGTGGTTGCTAGCAATCTTTGACATTCCTTGGCTTGTAGCTGCACCATTTCAATCATTGCCTTCATCATCACATAGCCTTCATCTTTTTGTGCCTTCACATGGCTTTCTTTTTCCTTCCTTCCTTCCTTCCTTCCTTCCTTCCTTCCTTCCTTCCTTCCTTCCTTCCTTCCTTCCTTCCTTCCTTCCTTCTTCTCTTTCTCTCCTTCTTTCTTATTTGACAGAGTCTCGCTCTGTCACCAGGTGCCAGGCTGGAGTGCAGTGGCACAGTCATGGCTCACTGCAATCTCCTCCCGTGTTCAAGCAATTCTCCTGCCTCAGCATCCCGAGTAGCTGGGACTACAGGTGCAGGCCACCATGCCCAGCTAAGTTTTTGTATTTTTTAGTAGAGACGGGGTTTCACCATGTCAGCCAGGATGGTATCCATCTCTTGACCTTGTGATCCACCCACCTCAGCCTCCCAAAGTGCTGGGGTTTCAGGCCTGAGCCACCATATCTGGCTCACATGCCTACTTATAAGGACACCAGTCATTGGATTTAGAACACATCTTAATTAACTTTGACTCATCTTAATGAATTGCGTCTGCAAGCACCCAGTTTCCAAGTAAAGTGACATTCTGAGGTTCTGGGGGAATACTATTCAACTCATCAACTCCCCTCTCTAGATTTTGAGTTCTAAAAGACAGAAATAGAGTAGGTTTTGGACACCATTGTCTTTCTATCAGTCATCACTGTAGATAATAAATATACAGTAACAAATAATGCACATTCCAGCCTTGCCTAATTACAAATATTTTATGTTACATGTGGAAATAGTAATTGTCAGAATTTGAGACTTCCAGTGCAATAGTTCTTTACTGATAAAAACTACTAAACAAGTTCAGTCTAAATCTCTGTCATTTTGCAGCTGAAATTATAAATGGAGAGTAGATAGGAAGGAATATATTTTTTGTTTAAGAGGCAAAAGGTAATGTGTTTGCCAAAGCTTCAAGATCACAATTTCCTTAACTGAAAAATTTAGCCAGCTTAAGAAATTGTTCAATTCCTGGCTATGAAGTAGACAGTATAGATATTTCAGGATATATACATCTATATATATACTGGTTTGTGCCCCTGGTGGCAACTTAATGGTGCTACTATCATGACAATGCTGTGATACTGCCTCATGGTGGCAAACGTCTGGCAGAGACCTGAGATTATTGCAATAAACGTTTGAAATTAGATAAAACAACTTCACATTATTTTCAGGACTTGGTTATCAAAATAATGAAAAATGAATCATAAAATTATTTTTTTAGAATAACCAAGGAAATTTAATATAAAATTCTAAATTTTCTTTGCTTCTTTTCATGAACAAGCTTCTTAAATGTGAATGAGTTATATGAATATTAGATTCATTTTTCACATCACAAGAAAAGTGTTTTATTCAAAGCATTAATATGGATAACTCTTGGATATTTCTACAAAGTAACTAAAATAATGTATCCATTATCAATTCTTTTTGTGAGGGAACAGTTACTGCCAAGGGCATCGGAAGACATTCTGAAGTGATAAAAATGGATTATGATGGTAGAGGTGGTTATATGACTATACACATTTGTATAAACTTATCAAGTTGTACACTTAAAAACCAATGAATTTTATTACATAAAAGTGATTCCTTAATAAGCTAATTGGTAAAATACTACGTTCTTCTGTTTTGCTGATGGCTTAAGGATATATTTAATTTGCCTAATATCTGATCTTAAGAGGGTCTTATGATTTATGTTTTGCTCTGTGTATAAAACTGAAATGAGCGTAAGGAATTAGTTTCACAATAACATCTGCCATTTCCTGAATAAGCACGGTGAAAACAAACTAAAGGGAAGAGCACAGTCTGTGGGGAACAGCATTGGTGAGGAAATTTGCAAGCTGGACCTGGATTCAAATAGCTACCTGACATTTTGGACAGCTTTCATTTGCTGAAAAAATCTAATCCTAAAAAAAAATGTTCTTTGGCTGATGATGAAGGATCTTAGTTTTAAACAACTTTTTAAGCAAATTCACGTGTGTTGAAAAATATTCATTATATTTAAGTGTCTCTAATAGAGACTTGAATGTACCTACTTTTAAATAAGAGCAGTGTTGTCTTTTTAAATAGCCCAACACTTTAATGGGTCTTCTTGCTACCAATTCAGAAACAAAAGAAAAGCTTAAAACCATAATTTGTATATTTAATCATTCAGAAGTGGCTTTTTTTTTCTGAGGTTAAGTTCATTTTTCTCCCTTGAGTTAAGCAGTCTAGGAAGAAAACGTAATAAAACAATATTCCCAGTTATCCATATATTAAGAACACAGATGATTTTCCCAGTTAATGTAACACTTATCACCTGGGAATCTGTAGAACCTCCCTGTCATGCTCATGTGGTCAAAGGGTGCCTGGGCTAAAGGGACATCCAGGAATCAAGGGAGACCCTAGGCCAAGAAGACTTGCGAGGGATCTAGGGATACCAGGTCCTTTAGGAGTAAAAGATAAAAGGAAGCCCAGCTTATCAGAAAGATTCAGCCCTATACTCAGGAAAATTGATAGCACCTGTCCTATACCCAAGTGGCATTGCTCTTGGTCATGCCACTCTTTCCCACAGATACCCTTAGCACCTTCTTTCTCCCTTCTGCTCTGTCTTCCCTCCCCACTCCTTCTTCCTTCTCTCCTCTTCCCTCTCCTCCCCTCCTCTTCAAGTTTTGGAAATGTTTTTTTCTCTTCAGTTTTGTGGAAGAGTTTGAGAAAATTGTTAAATCTTTTTCATTTACCAGGTGTCACCACCTAGTCTCAGGTTTTTCTTTGTTGGGAGGTTTGTATTACTGATTTAACCTCTTGTTATTTGTCTGTTCAGATTTTTTGCATCTCTGGTATTCAGTCCTCACAAGTTGTCTGTTGCATAATTTGCCGATTTTCTAGGTATCCAATTTGGGGATGTATAATCATTTATAGTAGTCAATCACCATCTTTGTATTTCAGTGCTATCAGCTGCAATGCCCCTTCTGTCATTTATAATGTTATTTATTTTAATCTTCCTTTTCCTTAGTCTAACTAAAAGTTTACTGATTTTGTATTTTCTCCAAAAACCTCAGTTTTATTCATTTGTTCTATTGTTTTTCTAGTCTCTGTTTCATTTATTTATTCTCTGATCGTTTTTCCTCTCTGCTAACTTTAGAGTTTGTTTTTCCTTTTTCTAGCTCCTTGAGGTACAAAGTTAGGTTGTTTGTCTCTTTTTCCTAGTGAAATCGCTTGTTGTTACATTAAGAAACAATAAATGGCATAAAGGTGTATAGTTAGGCTATTTCTTTGTCTTAATGTAAGAATTTATTGTTATAAACTTTACTCCTTTTGCTATTGATTTCTAGTTTCATGCCACTGTAATTAGTAAAAAGTACTTGATATACTTTCAGTCTTCTTTAGCTTTTAAAGACTGGTTTAGAGGCCGAACATAGTGTGTATTCTGGAATGTCCCATGTGCTCTTGAAAAGAAAGTGTATTCTGCTATTGGATGGAATGTTCTGTATGTGTCTGTTTGATACATTTGTTTTAGAGTTTTGTTCAAGTCTTCTGTTTGTTTATTCATTTTCTTTCAAGATGATTCGTTAATATTGAAAGTGGAGCACTGATGGCATTGATGTCTCCCACTACAATTATATTGCTGTTTATTTCTCCCTTCATTTCTGTCAATATTTATTTTACATATTTAGGTGCTCTGATGTTGGGTGCATACAAACTTACAGTTGGTACATCTTCTTGATGATGACACTTTTATTTTTATGTAATGACCTTCTTTGTCTCTTGCAATGGTTTTTAACATGGAATCTATTTGTTTTCTTATAAATATAGACATCCTTGCTGTCTTCTAGTTACCATTTGCATTGACTATCTTTTTCTGTATCTTTGTTTTCAGCCTATGTATATCTTTAAAGCTAAAATTAGTTTCTTGTAGGTAGCTGATATGGTTTAGCTATGTGTCCCCACCCCAATCTCATATTGAATTGTGATCTCAAGTTTTGGAGGTGGGACCTGGTGGGAGGAGATTGGATCATGGGGGTGATTTCAGTAGTTTAGCACCATCCCTCTAGTGCTGTCTCTTGATAGAGTTCCTATGAGATCTGATTGTTTAAAAGTGTGTAGTACTTTCTACTATCTCTCTCTCTCCTGCTCCAAAATCATAAGACATGTTTGCTTCCCTTTTGCCTTCTGCCATGACTGCAAGTTTCCTGAGGCCTTTCAGCCATGCTTCCTGTACTAGCTGTGGAACTGTGAGTCAATTAAACCTATTTGCCTCATAAATTACCCAGTCTGTCTCAGGCAGTTCTTTATAGCAGTGTGAGAATAGACTAATACAGTAGAATAGAGTTGGATTTTTTTTACTTTGTGTCTTTTCATTACAGAATTTAATGCCTTTATATTTAAAGCTTACTGTTGTCAATTTGTTTTCTTTTCTGACTTTTTTAGTTCCTTTCTTTTACTATGTCCTTTCTTGCTTTAATAATTTTTATAGTGTAATGTTTTGTTTCTTTTCTCTTCTTTTCTGTATCTGATTATCATGAGGTTTATATAAAACATCTTACAGTTATAAAAGTTCATTTTAAGCTGATAGCAACTTGTCTTTGATCACACACTAAAAACTGCTCTTTAAAAATTCTGTCTTCACTGATAATTATGTTAATAATGTCACTATTGATATATTTTTAGAAAGTATATATGTATTGGTTTGTTCTTACACTATTATAAAGAACTACCTGAGACTGGGTAATTTATAAAGAAAAGAGGTTTAGTTGACTCACAGTTCTGCATGGCTCAGGAGGCCCCAGGAAACTTACAATCAAGGTGGAAGAGAAAGGGGAAGCAAGGCATGTCTTACATGGCAACAGGAGAGAGAGAGAGAGAAGGAGGAGGTGCCACACATTTATCAAACAACCAGATCTATCACAAGAACAGCAAGGAGGAATTTAATTCTCATGAGTTAGATGCCTCCCACCAGGCCCTTCCTCCAACAATGGGAACCACAATTCACCATGTGATTTGTGTGGGGACAGAGCCACATCATATTAGTATTCATCAGTGAATTATTGTGGCCAACTATTTTAACTTTAAGTTCTGGGATACATGTGCAGATTGTGCAGGATTCTTACATAGATACACACATGCCATGGTGGTTTGCTGCCTCCATCCCCCCATCACCTACATTAGGTATGTCTCCTAGTGTTATCCCTCTCCAATCTCCCCACCCCCTGCTATCCCTCCCCAGCCCCCCATGCCCAACAGACCCCAGTATGTGATGTTTCCCTCCCTGTGTCAATGTGTTCTCATTGTTCAACACCCACTTATGAGTGACACCATGTGGTGTCAGTTCTTGTTTTTTGTTCTTGTGTCAGGTTTTTTGTTCTTGTGTCAGTTTGCTGAGAATGATGGTTTCCAGCTTCATCCATGACCCTGCAAAGGACATGAACTCATCCATTTTTATGGCTGCATAGAATTTCATGGTGTATATGTGCCACATTTTCTTTATTCAGTCTATCATTGATGTAGATGATGGGGGGATGGATACAGCAAACCACTATGGCATGTGTATACTCATGTAACAAACCTGCACTATCTGCACAGGTACCTCAGAACTTAAAGTATTAAAAAAAAAGAAGCAAGAAAAAGGTTATCAGTGGCTATGAAGGGTAATGGGTGAGAGCGGACAATGTTGGGATGGTCAATATGTATAAAAATATAGTTAGGAGATTGAAAAAGATCTAGTATTTGATAGCACAATGGTCAAATTATTGTTGACAGCAATAACTTATTTTACAAGAAATTTATTGTACATTGTACATTTTAAAATAAGAATATAATTGGAATGTTTGTAACAAGAAGAATATATATCTGAGGTAATGAATAACCCAGTTAATCTGATATGATTGTTACGGTATTGCATGCCTGTACCAAAATATTTAATGTACCTATAAATATATACACCTATTAGGTACCCACAAAAATTAAAAATAAAAATTAGTTTTAAAAAGACACATTGTTTACTTAGATTCATAATCTCTTATTTGACTTTTACAATATAAGGTTAATTTCTTTGTTGTAATTGTTTTGGCTCAATAATTCTACTTAAATTCAATCTGAAAGCAATGATCTCTCTAACAAAATGTTGGTAACTCTGAGACAACTTCGTATAGATAGTCTGTTCTAATTAAACTGTGCTTATAAAGTAAGCACAGTGATGCAAACCAATTCTTTTCAGTGTTCATTAGATTTAAAGTGGAAGATTCTGGATTATGAAATCATACTACAGTGGCATCACATTGATTCTGGTCTATCCACTGTTTTAATAAAGCGTTGTTCTAAAAGAGCCTGTGGCACACATTAAATTCTAACTTAAAGCTGTAATTTTATCTTAACTTATTATTATTGTCACAATTTTTGAATGGAAGCATAGAACATTAATGTTGGCTGTCATAAAAATAAATGTGATTTTCAGAGGAGAGAAAAAAGTCTGCTTTTTAAACTAGCCTGATAGTATATGGTTGATTGAAATTAATTATATTCTGATAAAAATACCAAAGTAGTCTTATTGGATAATGCATTTTTTGGGGGTCAAAGCCAATTTTATTTGGTACTGAATTCGATTGAAAGTTTGTTAATTACAAATTAGTAGATTATGTCACCTAAAAACAATTGGTGTTTAGTGGTGGTGACACAACTCTGGGATATTAAGTTTGGTGCTTAATTTTATTTCAAATTGAAAAGAAGAGGGCCAAGTTTTGGTTACTTCAGTTGAAGATATTTTATTGTAAAACATAGAGAAGTTAAAAATTAAGAAAAAGAACAGAATTGCTTTAGTATATTCATGAAGTTTAGAATCTCTCATAGGTATCCGTATTGATGAGAAATTCCACTGACCCAAACAACATGTGAGCTTGTGGCAGGCAGTCACATCATACACTCATTCATGTTTTCATTCTTACTCTGGTGACACATCTATACTTGTAAATCTGTGTCTCAGACTTTCTTTACCTCTCCTTTCTTGTTCTTTTTGTAGCTTCTCTGCTGCCAAAATTATTTCTATGTCTCTGACTTGGTAGATCACATCAGTACACTTGCATAGATAACATCAACAAAGGTCCACAAACCACAAACGCAAATATTTTCAGTAGCTGCTTCTTGTAGTAGGTGATTGCCAGATACGGAGAGGAATATTTTTAGTAAATAAAACAAACAATGGAATAACAGTTAAAATACACAGAAAGCACCTTTAAATCGACAAAAAGAAGAAGATAAAAAGATAGTATAAAAGGAGAAATACAATATAAAAAACGTGATTTGTCAAAGGATGAACACACATTACCTGCCTTATTAGTAATTAGAGAAAGTAAAACTAAAATAATTAGGTAGGCAAAAAAAATTAAATAAAGGTTGATAATGCAAATTAGTAGTGAGAATATGAGAAAATGGAAGCCATTATGCACTGCTAGCATGAGTATAACAGAGTGAAGTCAATATATAATGTAACCTGGCAGTATTAAGTGAAATAAAATATACAGAAATTTTACCATCTACCAACCCTCATCCTCACTAAGGTGCCCAGAGGCCGTTGGTCCAGGTCTATCAGGGAGCTTATATCAGACTATCCATTAACATAACATTTCAGTAGTTAAAATTTAAAGCTGTCTAGGCATCTTTCAATGGGCAAGTGGATGAATTATATTTGGTAGATTGATAACATTGAGTGAACTGCAAAGAAAACTCTCCCAAAAATTCAAATATGAAACAAGACTGATTGAATAATTTCTCTTCTTTATTATTGTTTTCCCAAGATTTCTTAGTCCTTAAACCACTGCCCAACTTCTAAAATATTATTTAATATTATTCTTAATAAAGAACAACTATATTATTTTTTAAGTTGAAACATATATTCTTTTTTAGTGGATCAAATATCCTCCAACATTTTGAAATTCAACATTCAGATGCATCAAAATGAAAAAATTTGCAAAGATACAATATATGTGATTTCCATGAAATTTAGGTTTTTATTGAATCGAAAATTATTTCACAGGTGATCAACCCATTTTGATGACTAGTCTGCTGTACCAAGAGACAAATTTAGAAACAGAAGATATTTTTTTTATTGTAGTAGGCTTTAAAAATCTAGATTTAAATGTTGCCATAACTTACCTGAAAAACAAAATATTTAAGTGGCTTTTCTCAAATGAATTTATGCTATCCATTGAACCAAAATCCCCAAGTCATGTATCCCTTCAACCATGTAGGCTTAATCAACAGGCTGCATATAACTGTGAAATTTACGTTTACAAGGTGGTCAATTTCACACCTGCACAACTCCATTGTAAAGAATCATTTGTCCACATTTGTTCAACAGCTTATGTTTCTGTCATACTTGTCAGAGAAAGCTATTCAACAGATAAGGAGTTGTATGTCATAGTTTATTCCATTGTAGCTCTGGTTCAGCAGAAGACTAGAAAAAATTATAAAGTAAGAAGTTGTCTCATCTTTCAAGATTTCTGTTTTTTTTTCTACATTCTGAGGACTATAACACCATCCTGTTCACTATCCCTATTTGTTCTCTTTACCACCCTTCTATGAATCACCTCTCTTCTGTTTGTTCATTTGTTTGTTAACTTTAGGTATGAATAGGAAGTGGAAAAAGGTAGAGTGGAAAGGTTTCCACTTAGGTATGAATCCAAAGGTGTAGAACTGGATGCAAGTTTTGAGAGAAGCTCAAGACATGGTGGTGGGTGGGCCTAATTTTCAGACAGTTTGATGAGTGAGTGGATAGTTACTTTCTGGAAAGTCCTACAAAAAGTGACTATGTCCTATAAGTTGAAGGATCATGATAATGGCAAATCTAGGAGTAGGCAATGTATGGAAGCTCAGATTAGCAGATTAGCAGTCAGTTTTAAAATGTCTGAGAAACAGGACCTAAATCACAGGGATAGAGATCAGTGGCAAATTCCTGCTCAGAGGAGTTGAAGGATTAAGGAAACATTAGGATCTTAGAGTAAGACTGGCCAAAGCAGCACAGGACAACTGTCTACAAGGCATATATTTCAGGCAAGTATTCAGAAATAGCAGGACTGAGTGCCATCACTGAAAACTAACTTTTTTTTTTTTTAATCATGCTTTAAGTTCTGGAGTACCTGTGTAGATCTTGCAGGATTGTTGCATAGGTACACACATGCCATGGTGGTTTGCTGCTGCCATCTCCCTATCACCTACATTAGGCATTGCTTCCAATGTTATCCCTTCCCAATCTCCCCACCCCTTGCTATCCCTCCTCTAGCCCCTCACCTGCCCAACAGATGCCAGTGTGTGATGTTCTCCTCCCTGTGTCCATATGTTCTCATTGTTCAACCCCTGCCTCTGAGTGAGAACATGGTGGTGTTTGGTTTTCTGTTATTGTGTCAGTTTGCTGAGAATGATGGTTTCCAGATTCATCCATGTCCCTACAAAGGACACGAACTTATCCTTTTTTATGGCTGCATAGTATTCCATGGTGTATATGTGCCACATTTTCTTTATCCAGTTTATCATTGATGAGCATTTGGGTTAGTTCCAGGTCTTTGCTCTTGTAAACAGTGCTACAATGAACGTACATGTGCATGTGTCTTTATAATAGAATGATTTATAATTCTTTGGGTATATACCCAGTAATGGGATTGCTATGTCAAATGGTATTTCTATTTCTAGATCCTTGAGGAATTGCCACACTGTCTTCCACAATGGTTGAACTAATTTACACTCCCACCAACAGTGTAAAAGTTTTCTTATTTCTCCACATCCTATTCAGCAACTGTTGTCTCCAGATTTTTTAATGATTGCCATTCTAACTGGCATGAGATGGTATCTCAATATGGTTTTGATTTGCATTTATCTAATGACCAGTGATGATGAACATTTTTTCATATGTTTGTTGGCTGCATAAATGTCTTCTTTTGAAAAATGTCTGTTAATATCCTTTGCCCACTTTTTGATGGGGTTGTTTGTTTATCTCTCGTAGATCTTCTTTAGTTTTTTGTAGATTCTGGATATTAGCCCTTTATCAGATGGGTAAATTCCAAAAATTGTTTTCCCTTCTGTTGGTTGCTGTTTCACTCTAATGATTGTTTCTTTTGCTGTGCAGAAGCTCTTAAGTTTAATTAGATCCCATTTGTCTATTTTGGCTTTTGTTGCCATTGCTTTCCATGTTTTAGTCATGAAGTCCTTTTTAATCAAGTGAACACAACATATATGAAGTCTAGAATATATGCTGTTGCTGTGAGACTTACCTCATTACTGAATGCATAAAATATTATCTATAAAGCTTAACAGAGACAGTGCCACTAGAGCTGCCGAAGTGGAAATAAGTTCAGAAAGTAGGAATAATGTAAAAGGTTAACTTTATAGTGAGACACCAAAGTGTTGATCAAAGCTTCCCTTTATATACTAAAGCAAGGGCCTGATTATTTTGAATGTGCTGATTGTCTTTAATTTATAATTCAGAGTCAAGGAGGCCAGTTATGTGGACTGCTAATCAGTCAGAGCTTCAAAACCAATAACTGATAAGGTATTACAAGAAAATGACTTCCAGTTATATTTGCATTTTAATAAGAAAAGTCTTCAGTACCCTAGAAAATCAATCTTTAATGTCAGAACTAGTAGGAATTGATGAAGATAGTTATGGACAGGAAGTCTTTATCAAGGGATTTAATATGTATGTCACGTCTTGATTTCTTTCATCATATAGTGTAGATAATCAATTCCTTCTCCCAAGTCTAAAGTTAGGTTTTGTCACATAACTTAATATGTGAATAAGAGCAAACAATTGAAGTCTTCCCTTATATTTAGTCATTTTATCACAAACACACAGAAAATTTAATATTAGCTTTTTATCTCAATTTTAACTAAGAGTCTAGCTCAGATGCCATTTCTCAGTTGCTTTCTTAAGAAAAAATTAGGCATACTTAAGCTAAATAGTTCCATCAATTTTTACTGATAATTTTAAATAATATTCCTATATTATCCTATATGAAAATTACCCTGAGATGCTGGTAACCACATATGGAATATGATTTTTGCATATAAAACCTTTATGCAATTTTTCTTGACTTTCTTAACAAGTGGTATGCTAGTAAGTTGGTTCTCCAAAGGAAACAAAAATCCTGATTTGTAGTGTTTGTAAATTTACTATTCCTACCAGGGAACATTTCAAGTGAGCAACCAGTCTTCACTGAACTGAATGTAGAGTAGGGAAAAGATGCACAGTTGGCTCTTGAAGAGCTCATGTGATCTGGCTCTGGCCCTCCACTACTTACTGAAATAATACATATTGAGTGCTTATCATGTGCTAAGCATTGCCTTCCACATATAATTTATTCAATAAATATCCAAGCTACATATATTAAGCCCTGGTTAATTTACCAAGGAATGTAAATCCCAAGGAATGGTAGACTTCAGAAAAAAATCTGAGTACGCTGTGTGCGGTGGCTCATACCTGTAATCCCAGCACTTTGGGAGGCCAAGACAGGGAGATCATCTGAGGTTGGGAGTTCAGGACCAGCCTGACCAACATGGAGAAACCCCATCTCTACTTAAAATACAAATTTAGCCAGGCGTGGTGGCACATGCCTGTAATCCCAGCTACTCAGAAGGCTGAAGCAAGAGAATTGCTTGACCTCGGGGACAGAGGTTGCACTGAGCTGAGATCGCACCATTGCACTCAGGCTTGGGCAATAAAAGCGAAACTCCATCTCAAAAAAAGAAAAATATGAGTAAGGAGGATAAGAAAAAAATCAGAGAAACTGTAGCATTATGACTACATGCAAAATCACCAGACTTCAGCTGTCTGGATTTGATTTTTGGTTCAGATATTTAAGAACTATGTGATAGTGATCAAAGTATTTATGATTAGAATAATTGTAGCTTTTATATCACAGAATTGCTTTATGGACTGTGTGTATTTATGGGTTTGAAGTACCTAGAACAGTACTTAACACTAGCAAGGAATTCGTAATTACTAACTAATATTAATTTACTATTGTAATTGGAGAGACATCTAGGAGTCATACAAAATAAGTATTCCCTGTTTTAATTACAAGAAGAGACCTTTAGGAGTCATACAAAATAAGTATTCTCTGATTTTATTACAAGAAGGTTGAATTAATTTTTTAAACAGGAATGAGGACTTCAAGAGAAGTTGCTTTCTAAAAGGTGGGGAAATAAAATATTCTAGAAAAGGGCTTAATCAGAATTATTAGGGTTTTTTAAAAAGTAGAATGTAGATTCTGTGTCTACATTAAAGACATCAAATAATGGATATTTTAATAAGAGAAAGGTTTATGTCCTTCTCATCCAATAGTCTGAGTTTATGCAGCCCAAGGCATTTACAATGATACAGTGAATGCCTTCTGTTTTCTGTAGGTCATAAGGTATTGCCCTTGTCTACATGGTCTAAAGTGGCTCATAATAAAATCCAGAACAAATAAGCTCCAAGAAATCAAAGAGCAAAAATAAGGCGGGTTTGAGAAGGTGCAGCAATTAGTTCCACTCACATCTTGTTGGTGAGAACTTATATATATGAACACATCTATGGCTCCAAACTTGTCTAGACATATAGGCTTTATTTTAGAGCAGTCATTGTGCTCAGCTCAAATATAAAGCTTCTATCACTTCGTAAAGAGAAGAGTAGATATGAGTGCAGGAGTAGCAGTCTTAGCCAAAAGTTGCTAGCCATTAGTGAAGTTTTCCTTTTGCTCATGGGCAAATGGGTCTGGTAAGGATAAGAAATGAAAGAATATGTGATTCTCGGAAAGAGGCTCCAGCTGGATACTAAGAGCCAAATTCCTTCCATTTTCTTTCCAAGTGACCTTTAGAACTGTGGTAATCCCTGATTGTACTATTTTAGATATTGTAATTATTTTGCCTTGATTGCTATTCTGACTTTATAGGCAATGTACACATCCTGGATGGATAATGTAGCTGAATCCACTCAGAGGATGCCAGAGCTCTTGCCCCTCAGAAAGTAATAAACCTTCTCATAAGCACAATCTAGCTGGTTAAAGTACTCAGCAGATGCTCCTGTTGGCTGAAAGATTGACGGCTCTCCCTGATTCTCCTCATCCAGATTTTTAAAAATAATGCCAAAGCTCAATATCCCCAAGGAGACATCACAAATAAGGAAACAGGATTCCCAGAGATACATCAATAAAATACAATATATGTAGTTTTTCAGTCATGCTATGAGACAAATATTTTACATATTTCAGAATACAAGGTTGAGGGCAAAGTTTCATGGCACCTGAATAAAACAAAACAAGGCAAAAACAAATGCTCAATTAAGGCACTGTTTAGAGAAAAAAAGAGGAAAAATGATCTGGTAATTTATATTTGCTTTGTTTTGATTTATTCTGAAACTTTCTAGAACATGTTTTTCAACCCAGGCTATGTCAAAGAATATCTTTGAAAATAACTTTCCTTTCTAATTAAAAATTGTCTTTGATCAGACACTTGTTTATAATCAACCAATCATTTCAAAAGCAAGGTATTAGCCATGTGGATTGCATAGTGAAATAAAGAAAAATCTTCTGAGAGCAGAAAGTCAGCAAACTTTATATCTATTCATATTTCTGCAAATCTTATTACCCTTCATATGCTTAAAGGATAATAATATTCTGTTCCCCATTTGGGGACTGTATATAAATAGAGTATGGAGGATGATTTAATCCATCTTCCACCTCCTACTCTTTATCTTTTTATATGTAATGACTGAGCAGTAGAGAGATATGCAGAAAGAGCATGTGCTTTAGAGTCAGAGACATTTGTAGTCTGACTCCTAACCCTGCTTTTGTGTGGCTGTGTAAACGCGAATGATGAGATTATTACTTTGTTTTTTTCTCTCAACCTTGATTATCATTCACCTTCTCCCTTACTCCTTCAAAAAGACCTACCTGGGAGACAAGTTTATGTTTGGCTTTAGCCAATGGTCGGTACCATGAGAAGGAGAGGCAGACTAAGCACTAAGGGCATGAAACCAAGCAACCCCTTTTAGAAAAATGATACAAACGTATACATACAAAATTAGATAGAGTAATGAATTTATATTCAAATTGAGGATTCACAACCAATTTTAAGAATATATAAGACAAATTTTTAAATGTTCAAGAAAAATAGCATGAACATGGCAAAATGCAGAAAAAAGCATATTTTTTGTATTCATTGATTGCATCTCCAATACTTTTTCCCTACATGCTTTTTTTCTGCATGCTTTTCATATGAGAATAATTTTTTTTTTTTTTTTTTTGAGCTGGAGTTTCGCTCTTGTTACCCAGGCTGGAGTGCAATGGCGTGATCTCGGCTCACCACAACCTCTGCCTCCTGGGTTCAGGCAATTCTCCTGCCTCAGCCTCCCAGGTAGCTGGGATTACAGGCATGCGCCACCATGCCAAGCTAATTTTTTGTATTTTTAGTAGAGACGGGGTTTCACCATGGTGACCAGGTTGGTCTCGATCTCTTGACCTCGTGATCCACCCGCCTCGTCCTCCCAAAGTGCTGGGATTACAGGCTTGAGCCACTGCGCCCAGCTGAGAATAATTTTTAATAGTAACATTCTCTCTAGAGGATAGAAAGACAATTCTGCATTTATCCTTGTATGGTTGATCAATATTTGGTTTCGGTTTTTATTACAGACTTCAAAAATTCTCTTGAATTTACAACTTCTTTTTAATAATATGATGCTAATATTTAGGATTGTTGTCACATATCAGAAAATCTCTATCAGGGTTTTTTTTTGCTCGTGTCTTAGTACAAGATTTGGAACATTTTTCCAAGGACTGATTCAAATATTTTAACCTGTTGCTTCTTTTAAATCTTCTCTACCTACATACTTTCCACTTCAGGTAGTCTAAACATGTTCCTATAAAACATCACCTCTGGCCCTGCACTATCTTGTCATAAAGACAAGTTAATTGACACTGAGATGGAAAGAGGATTTCTGCAAGTTATTCCTGCAGTTGCATAACCAGCAATGACTGAACTATACAAAAAAGGGACTGTGACTAACAAAAATGTACAATAAAAATAAATTTTATTTCATATTTTCTTTCTTTCTTATTTGTTTTTTTTAAATAAAAAATTCAGTTTTATGTCATAGGAAATAATATAATGCCAAAGCTCAATATCCCCGAGGAGACATCACAAATAAGGAAACAAGATTCCCAGAGATACATCAGTAAAATATAATATATGCAGTTCTTCAGTCATGCTATCAGACTGAAAATTTTCATAGGAAATAAAACTGAATTTATCTCTAACTTGACTTCTCCTTAACTAGATCCCAAAAATACCAGTGGCCTCGCTAATACACCCATCATGGAGAGAAACTAATTAGAAAAGAAAACGTGTTCTTAATGGATAGTGATTGAAAAAAATATTACTGTTTCAAATGACACAGAACCTATGACAGATATTTTGATGGGTTCCATCCCAAGACCTGGGAAGAGACTTCTTTCAGAAAAGGACCTAAGGCTTAAACTTTATTAAACCTCAATAAAGCCCCCTACAGGCGAGCAGTGCACCAATGGGAAAAAAGGTTTAGCATCTTTCTTCCCTGCCTCCTGTCGGCTCTGGGGTATGGTTTCTGGCAGTGGCTGTATCCCTTCCTGATATGATTTGGCTTTATCTCTAACGAAATCTCATCTTGAATGGTAGTTTCATAATCCCCACAGGACATGGGAGGGACCCGGTGGAAGGTAATTGAATCATGGGGGTGGTTACCCTCATGCTGTTCTCATGATAGTGAGTTCTCACATTTGGTGGTTTTATAAGGGGCAAACCCCCTTTGCTCCCATTCTTCTCTCTCCTGCTGCCATGTGCAGAAGGTTGTGTTTGCTTCCCTCTCCACCATGATTCTAAGTTTCCTGAGACTTTCCCAGCCATGCTGAACTTCAATTTAAACCTCTTTCCTTTATAAATTACTGGGTCTTGGGTATGTCTTCATTAGCAGCATGAGAATGAACTAGTACACTTCCTATTGATCTTGTTATGTCTCCCATTGTCACTGGAGAGAGACGTTGAGTATTTAGCCCCATCTCTGCAAGGGCACAGGTTGACAGTGGCTGTGGTTTTCCACCTCACAGTATCTACAGGGAAGCCTTTCATAGGACAGCATTTCTCCTAATGGTACATAGCCATGGCTCCATTAACAACTTGATTTGTCCCGTCAGACTCATACTGGATTATGACTTCCTACTTTTGCCGGTTTCTGAGTACCTCAACATCCCTTCTGCATTACTTTTATCCTGTTAACAGCGCAATGAGGAGTCTATTCAGTAAGATATGTTAACTAATCTGAATTTGATCCTTTTTCCATAATCCAGCAGCCTTCTGGCTAATTAATATAGGCAAGTTATCTCCTAAAGCATCAGTTTCTTTGCATTTAAAATGGACAACATAAGATCTATTTTATGAATGTCTTATAAAGATGAAACAAGACAATACATAGGAAATACATGCCACTATTTAATTTGTACCATATGACTTTTTTCAGAATAAACAAAAAATAAAATGAATTCATTCAGCACACAAAAGCAGAAAACCCCAATTGCCCAGTGTAATCTAATGTCAACTACATAGACCATACTTACCATGGTCTAATTTTTTGTATTTGACATCAATTGAAACAATACAACACATATTAAATCTTAGAAAAACAAAATAAAAAATAAAAATTATTCAAAGGACAAGCCCTATTTTATATTTTTATGTATTTGTTTTGTTAACGTATTTATTGTATATTTATGGGAAACAATATAATATTTTCATCTATGTATACATTGCAATATGATTCAATCACAATAACATCAATTTCTGTTATCATATTTGATACATATGCAATTACATTTTAATAAGTACAATCATGATAAACATAATGAAGAAGAAAAAAATTAAAAACAATCTGAACACATTCTTTGAAAGTATGTGCACTGGCAACACACATGAACTGAAATTTTCCTGTTGAGGACCCGTAATAAGCAGCTGACAGATTAGCCTTCCTCCATTAATCACGCATTTGATTCTGTATGTGCCACACTCTGGTTGTTGACACTTGTAAAGACCAGTTTCTATGCGCATCAGCTATCTCCCCACCATACATTTTATGTCTTTCTTCGTTTTCTTTCTTTTCGTGACTTTGGAATAAATTTCCCCCACCCAAGGACATTCGCTCAAGTCCAGATTTCTCCTAGGGAGTTATTTACTAGAAGTGGTTTATGGCTTTAATGACTGTCAGGTACTAATAGCAGAATCTGTGCCTAATCAATATTCAAATTACCTGGTGATAAATTTAAAAGGCCGCCAATATGTGCAACACAGTCTGCTCCCAGCAAAATCCCTGTGTTCTGTATTTTACTTTATCTTTGGGCAATAATATATTATTAACCCTTAATATATTGCTACATGTATGCAAAACTCAGGTTTCAAAGTCACAGCTAGATTTGGACATTTTCCTTGACCAAAGATAGTTCTGAGTATTCTGCAAGTGCCATAATAAGGAAGAAAATCAACATCCAGTCAAATTTTAGTGTGTGTATTTTCCTTCTAAATTTCAGAGAGAGAAAATGGAAAACTAGAGTTCACCAGTAGGTTTCAGCCTTTTAAGGATCAAGGTTTTTATGCTTAATGAAAAATGTTAGGCTAGGGAAAAGAAAAGGGAAAGATTCTTGAAGGGAAAAAGAGAAGTTTCATTTGAATGCATACAGCAAGTGTTGCCATGGGAACCGTTCTCCAACTGCAAAAAAGAACATTTGTCCTGCCTGTTATTGGGAAGTCCATCATGTGCTGGCAGCTGCAAAAAATCTGCTCTTATTAGTGCAAAATGTTAGTTTTCCAACGGGTTTGGGTGTGAGTTAATGGTTTAAATAGTGATAAGTCTCCCTAAATACGCTATAACCATTACCTAAAATTTTGATTCTGATGACAGCATTTTCTACTATTTTAACTAATTACTATCATTTTCCAAGTGTCTCCCATAAATGCTCTGGAGACAGGGAAATATTTGAGGATACAGACTGCTTTTATAATTGCTTTTTTCATCGTTTTTTGTCTTAGGCCAACTAAACCATATATATCATATGTCATATAAAAATTTATATATATCATTCACATCACATTCTTCTGACTTTCTGTTACTATTTACTGATAACAATATAAAAGTTAGGTTTTATATTACAAATACAGATAATTCTGTTATCAGAAATTGATGCAAACAATGGAAATTGTCCAGAAGTTTAGTATTAATCTCCATTCTACAATTGCAAGGAATTTTATGCTTTGGGGAAAAATTATTAATGCCCAGCCAGTGTTTTTTTTTTTTTTTTTTTTTTTAAAGAAACTAATGTCTATTGGAATAATTGCTCCTTTTTAGGTGAAAGACATAATTTTCATGTGAGATGCATTTCAGCATAGTTGAGAATGGGGACTGTGGATGGAAACAGTTGCCTGGATAAATCCATGATCTTCCATTTAGTAGAAGTATGAACTTGGGCAAGTTACATACACTATTTTCTTCTTTAAAACAGAGATTATGATGATAATAATACTTTGTAGGGTTGGTTAGGAGATCAAAATGCTAATACAGTGGCTAGCAAGCTATTTCTATATAAAGGATCATATAGTAAATATTTTATGCTTTATAGGACATACAGTCTCTGTGGTAACTAGTCAGCTCTGCTGAGGTAGCATGAAAGCAGCCATAGGAAATATGAAAATTAGCAGGTTTGGCTAAGTTTAAAAAAAAAAAAAGCTACTGCACTTCACCCTGGGCAACAAGAGCAAAACTCTGTCTCAGAAAGAAAAAAAAGAGTAAAAATATAGAAAAAAGAACACACACACACACACAAACACACAAAGCTGTAGCTACAAAAACAAACAGCAAGGCTGAACTTAGCCTGTGGGATGTAGTTTGCCAACCCCATAAAGCACTTGCAACAGTGCTTACTAAGTGTCAAATAAGTGTTAAACATTACGAGTTACACTGGAATTTTGTGATTGATTAAAAAACAGAAATGAAAAACAGAGTCTTGTTCTGTTCCCCAGTCTGGAATCCAGTGGTGTGATCATTGCTGACTGTAATCTCAAACAACTGGGCTCAAGTGATCTGCCCATCTTAGCCTCTAGAGTACCTAGGACTAACGCACATGTCACAATGCCTAGTTAATATTTTAAAATTGTTTTTGTAGAGATGAGCTCTTGCTATGCTGTCCAGGCTGTTCTCAAACTCCTGGCCTCAAGTGATACTCTCACCTCACCCTCCCAAAACACTGAGATTACTGGCATGAACCGCTCCACCCTGTTGTGGTTGATTTTAATTTAAACTGAATTAAGCATGTTGATGTTATCAACATATTCTCAAAATTAAGAATTCAACTGAGTCATAATTCATTCAGAAAGAAAATTTAAAGACATATAAATGACTCAGAGTTTTTAACTCATCTGTGTAATGGTAGACCATAGTACTAAGGAAATACTACTGTGGAGATGCTTCTACTACAATAAGTAAACTACAGAATTCATTTGTTATAAAACACATGAAATGCACAATTTAAAGGGGGTGATTAGAAGAAGTTGTTCTGTAAAGATTTTTAATACATTTTATTCAAGGAATAATCTAAAGGGTAAGAGTAATGTAAACTACAATGGAAATATCAGTTGCATTGAGATAAAATTGAGACTTCAAAAAAAAATAGTATTTGCTGTGAGAGCGAAGTATCATCAAACTGTGATCCAGATTAACATACAAAATAAGCTTTTTATTTGACTGATAATTAATTACACTTGTGCTTTCCTTTCATAATCAAAATATGAAAACCACTTGAAATTGTAACCATGAGTGGCAGGTGGTAAAATTTCAAATGCTTATTTCAATGGTGCCAATAATATTTTAGTTTTAGAATATCAAGATTTAAAGGACTAGGCTGCCATATTTTTCCTCCAGGAAATAGACCTATGGACTACTGTTTAATTAAGTAATATCCAGGCTGCAGTTTACCAAAATGATCATGAAATACTCATTCCCTTCTCAAATCATTCAGTCCTAAACTGATAGAATCCTCTAAGCTTCACTTGCAAACTTATCCTTTAAATGTACAAGATGTTTGACAAAAATATATATAATTTCAAAAGAAAATAAAGACTAGCATATAGTACGTATTATTTTTCTTGTCAATGAACAAATTTTATCCATAAGTAAAGACCCCAAAAGACACATCTGTAGTGAAAGATTAAATTTAGTTTTCATCTGGAACTGTTGTTTCTCTGAATAACTAGATTACAAAGCCCCTAGAAACTGATATTAAAATTGACTTAACTAGTTATGCATATCCAAAAACTTTGGGTGGCTTTGCAAATTTATCTTTTACTTACCCCATGAACACACATTATCTCTAAAGATTTGAAGTTAAATTTTCTATGAATTGTTTTTTCAGTCATAAGTTACAAATTTTCAGTAATGCTAAGCCAGAATGATCATCATATTACTTTAGAGGAACAAATTTTGAGCTGATTTCCAAAAATAGAAAAATATACATGTTGAGTTTTGAGTTATTAAAGTAATTACTAGGTTCACAGAGAATATTCCATATTATTTAATTACTTGGCTTCTATAAAGTGCAACTGTCTAATACACCCAGAGATGTAGAACATCTAAATCATGTAAGTTTTATTAGCCTTAACATAAATCCTATTTCAGCTAGGACAGACCTTGTTTATGCCTGTTTCACTGATAGATTTTCTTTTGAATTATAAAAATATCTCAGTATGGAAAATAATACAGGTAAATACACGAATTTTCAAATACATATTTATTCCTAGATACTGTCAAGAAACATTTTGGTACCTACCACATGCCAAGCACTCTTCTAGACCCCATGTACATTTTGTTTTAATAAATTTACACAAAAATGTGTTTTAATTATTGAAGAAGCCACAGAGGCTTCTACTTCCCCTAGGATATTAACATAGCTATTAGAAGCTATTATTGCTGCTCAGAAGTAAATGCCCTGGCTTCTGACACTGAGGGGCTTCACTGGCAAATTAAGTGGTCTTAACTGAAATTAGAAAATTACACAGAAATAATTGCCACAGTTGGTTAGCAAACAGCTCTGGCATCAAGGTCTAGAACAAAATTAAAGATTTCCATCTTTTTTATAACTGTGAAGTTTGAGCTACTATGCATTACATATTCATGCAATGTTTCAAATGGGGATAAAGAACAGGTTGCCCTGCTGGCATAGAGACAAATTGAAGGAAATTCAATGTTTTGGCCAAGACCTTATAAGAGCATAGTTGGGAGTATTTGCAATACTCTTATATGGAAATTGAGGTGATCAAACTGGAAATTATTTAATAAACATTACCTACCATAATGCTTTTTTTTTTTTTTTTGAGACGGAGTTTCGTTCTTGTTACCTAGGCTGGAGTGCAATGGCGTGATCTCAGCTCACTGCAACCTCGGCTTCCTGGGTTCAGGCAATTCTCCAGCCTCAGCCTCCTGAGTAGCTGGGATTACAGACACGCGCCACCATGCCCAGCTAATTTTTTGTATTTTTAGTAGAGACGGAGTTTCACCATGTTGACCAGGATGGCCTCAATCTGTTGACCTCGTGATCGACCCGCCTCGGCCTCCCAAAATGCTGGGATCACAGGCTTGAGCCACCGCGCCCGGCCAATGCTTTTTATATTATTGATTCCCAAATGAACTTTCATAATCCATTTTGAGTGTGACATGTACCTCCTCATATTACTTAATCCTTACAAAAATCTCAGCATGTATACAGCTAACATGATTCTCAATTTTCAGGTGAGAAAACAGTTTTACAAACAGTTTTATATTTGTAAAATAAAAATATAAAAATAAAAACATTAACGTTTGCAAAATAAAAATATAAAAAATTTATATTTTTAAAAGCAAGAAGCTGTGTGGCTCATAGGAAAGACATAGAGAATATAAATTAAACTATACTTATTTATTATTTTACACATTAAGATTCTCAGAATTAATCATTCTCTTAAAAAAATGGTGCAGCACCTTTAGCAGCTCTCCAATATTCAGAGATTTTATTTTTTCCTTCCAACATAATGAGATCTGACTTTCTCTGTATGTTATTCTTTGGGGTTGGGTTCTGCTGGATGTCAGTAGTTCTGGAGAGAAAGAGAGAGAGAGTGACAGAGAATGACAGAGATAGAGAGAGAGATCATCATAGTAGGATGATTATTTCTCACGAAAAGCATATGACACCAGTAAAATAAGTTAGATCTATTAGTAGTAAGGCTTAGTCCAAGAATTACAATAATAATATTTAAGAAAAATGGAAGGAGACACACTTAAAAATTTTAAGTTATTAGGACCAATGTATTTCACAGTTGAAATGTCATTATAGAAAGACATAAAAGCATCCAATATCCGTAACATAGGCGGTATTAATAAAGGATTTGGTGATAATCAACTTTGCAAGTATTTCACAGAGGGTGAGTGAGAAGCAAAAAGTAGAGAAGGCATTAAAAAGAAAGGAGGGGGAGAAAGCAAAAGTCAAAAGGAGAGGTCCTAAAAGAGAAAATAATGAAGGAATGAAGGAAAAAAAGTAAGAAAAAAATTATAAACTTATTTACATACTCATAGGAGTAGATAGAAGTTACAGGCCTCAAATGATTTAGAACACTTATTATTTTACTTGTCCCTCCTGTTTTATTCTTATTGGCATTTCCTCTATATAAGGTGTCTGCAAACTACAGCTCATGGACAAGTTTCTGTTTTTGTAAATTAAGTTATCTTGAAAGACAGTCATGCCTTTTAGTTTCTGTATTATCTACAACTGCTTTCATGGTACAATGGCATTTTTTGAGTTGTGATAGATTCCGTATTGCCTACAGTCTAAATATTTATTATCTTTTTCAAATCCATCTCTAAATTTCTTTGAACCATACATATTAAACAATAGCAATGTTATTTTATCTTAAAGTTTCTGTGGGTCAGGAGTCTGGAGGTGGCTTAACTTTCTGTGGGTCAGGAGTCTGGAGGTGGCTTAACTTTCTGTGGGTCAGGAGTCTGGAGGTGGCTTAACTGGTGCCTCTGTCTCAAGGTCTTTCAGAAAGACTTGAGACTGCAGTAAAGTTGTCAGCCTGCACTTTCATCTTATCTGAAGTCTCAACTGGGGAAAAATCTGCTTCCAATTTCACTCAGGTTAGGCTCTCTTCAAGGCTGCCTTATGATATTATAACTGCCTTCCTTCAGAGAATGCAATTCAAAAAGGAGTGTGTGTGTGTGTGTGTGTGTGTGTGTGTGTGTGTGTGAGAGAGAGAGAGAGAGAGAGAGAGAGAGAGAGAGAGAGAGAGAGAGAGAGAGGAGAGAGAGAATCCAAGATGGAAGCCATGAGCTGTAATATTCTAATCACAGACAGGACTTGTATCACATAACGTTTTGTGTGTTCTACTTGGTAGAAGGCAGTCAATAAATCCAGACTACATGAAAGGGGAGGGGATTATACAAGAGTGTGTATATACTGGGAGGCAGAAGTCATTGGGTGCTATGTTAGAGGCTGTCTACTACACTCTTATCCTTAAAATAAACAAAGTGTTTCAGATACATTTCTTCTACTTCAAGAAGATACAGCACCGGACTGAGGAATGTATGGAGGTGGGAGGAATGGGATTGCCCTGGAAAGCGAACATTTTTATAGCAAATGAGCTTGCCTCATATTAACATTGAAAAAATGACATTTCTATAAGTTGTTTTGTTTTCAGAAGTAGCAGCTGCCTTACTTAGATTTCACCAGAGAGGGGAGATCTATGGGATAATTTTTTAAAGAGGCTATCAAAGCTTTTATTATGACTTGAGTGACCAGGCATTAATGAGCTCTGAGACCCAAGCAGAAGTATTTACCAAGCCTTTTAAATTCTACTGCTCAAGTTTAAAAATTCTAGAAGAAAACCTAGGAAATACCATACTGGATGTTAACCCTGGCAAAAAAATCATGATGAAAAACTCCAAAAGCAATTGCAACATAACCAAAAATTGAGAAGTGGACCTAATTAAACTAAAGAGCTTCTGCAGAGCAAAATAATCTGAGTAAACAGAAGACCCATAGAATGGGAAAAAAATTTGCAAACCGTGCATCTGACAAAGGTCTAATATCCAGGATCTATAAGCAACTTAAACAAATCAATAAGCAAAAATACAAACAACCCATTAAAAGATGGGCAAAGGACATAAAAAGACACCTCTCAAAATAAGATAGACATCTGGCCAACAAGCATATGAAAAAATGCTCAATATTAATAATTACTAGGAAAATGTAAATCAAAACCATGATAAGATATCATCTCACACCAGTCAGAATGGGTGAGATATTATTAAAAAGTTAAAAAATGACATGCTGATAAGACTGCAGATAAAAAGGAAATGTTTATATGCTGCTGGTAAAAATATAAATTTTACTTCAGCCACTGTGGAGAGCAGTCTGGAGATTTTGCAAAGAACTTAATACAATGACCATTTGACTAAGCAATCCCATTACTGGGTATAAACAAATCATTCTACCTTAAATATATATGCATGTGTATATTCATCACAGCACTATTCACAATAGCAAAGACATGAAATAAATTTAGATGCCCATCAATGGTGGACTGGACAAGAAAAAAATGTGGTAGATACACACTATGGAATGCTACATAGCCATGAAAAATAATGAGATCAGCTGGGAGAGGTGGCTCACAAGTATAATCCCAGTACTTTGGGAGGCCAAGGCAGACAGATCATGAGGACTTGGAGACCAGCCTGGCCAACAAAGTGAAACCCTATCTCTACTAAAAATACAAAAAATCAGCCAGGCATTGTGGCACATGCCTGTAATCCCAGCTACTAGGGAAGCAGAAGTTGCAGTGGGCTGAGATCACACCACTGCACTCCAGCCTGGGCAACTCTATCTCAAAATCAACAACAATAATAATAACTAATAATGAGATCATGTCCTTTGCAACAACATGGATGGAGCTAGAGTTAATTCCCATTATCTTAAAGAATTAACACGGGAACAGAAAACCAAATACCACATGTTCTCACTTATAAATGGATACTAAACACTGAGTACACATGGACACAAAGAAGGGAGCAATAAACAGTGGGTTCTACCTGAGGGTGAAAGCTGAGAGGAGGATGAGGATTGAAAACTACTTAGTAGGTGTTACAATGATTATTGGGGTGGCAAAATATTCTGTATACCAAATCCCTACGATATGCAATTTACCCACAGAACAAACCTGCATATGTATCCCTTGTCGCACTTTCTATTTCTAACAGAGCTTTTGCACCTAAATTTTAACTAATCTATTATAAATCAGGTGACTTAATCTGTTTTTAACTTGAGGCAACTAATTGAAAGGCCAGTCTTACTAACAAAAAAACATATTCTCTTTAAAGTTTCATATATTAAAGATGGAGCAAGACTCTCCAGTGGGGGATTTTTCTAGAGCCATTAACTATATTCTCTTTTTAAAATTTATTTATTTATTATACTCTGAGTTCTGGGGTACATGCAGATCATGCGGGCGTGTTACGTAGGTATACAAGTGCCATGGTAGCGGTTTGCTGCATCCATTGCCCCGTCATCGACATTAGTTATTTCTCCTAATGTCATCCCTCCCCAATTCCCCCATCCCCTGCTATTCCTCCCCTAGTCCCCCACCCCCCAGGCCCCAGTGTGTAATGTTCCCCTACCTGTGTCCGTGTGTTCTCACTGTTCAACACCCACTTATTAATGAGAACATGTGGTGTTTGGTTTTCTGTTCTTGTGTCATTTTGCTGAGAATGATGGTTTCCTGATGCTGGAGAGGATGTGGAGAAATAGGAATGCTTTTACACTATTGGTGGGAGTGTAAATTAATTCAACCATTGTGGAAGACAGTGTGGCAATTCCTCAAGGATCTAGAAAGAGAAATACCATTTGACCCAGCAATCCCATTACTGGGAATATACTAAAAAATTTATAAATCATTCTATTATAAAGACATATGCATATGTATGTTTATTGTGGCACTGTTCACAATAGCAAAGACTTGAAACCAACCCAAATGCTCATCAATAATAGACTGGCCAAAGAGCGTGTGGCACATATACCATGAAATACTATGTAGCCATAAAAAAGGATGAGTCCATGTCCTTTGCAGGGACATGGATGAAACTGGAAACCATTATCTATATTCTTATTCTTCATTTGAAGAACCTGTATTTGTTGTAAGTTTTTAAGACAGACTCCATGCTACAAAGTATTAGCAAATTGTCCCAAATCTTCTTTCCACATTCAAGCTAGGAATGACCACTGCCAAGTCCTGGTTCCAGAAAATCATTAATGTCTTCAGCTATTTAGGCCTAGAGTTCAGTTAATCAAAGCAGTTTGGGAAAAAGAGAAAATAAATGGAAATTAGGAAAAAAGAAACTTGACAAGGAAAGAAAAGGAAAGTCAGCACCTTCACTAAACAATACCTCCAAGATTAGTCTCTTAAAACCAAAAGTATCTCAAAACTTGTAAAATGTAGCCCAAAATTTGGGTAAAATGTTCCCCAAAATGGCATATGATCTATTTATTGTCATATCTACATAAATAATACCTGTGCATGAAAATGCCATTTTCTTTCTTCTTCAGATGGCAAAACCCTGCAAAGGACAAAGTCGAGTATCATCTGCTCTAAGTAATCTTCACTAATATTATACTTCATTCTCAAGCTAAGCAGAATTTAGCACATTATATTTTGTGTCAAAGCTAGTTCCAATATTCCTTCATTGAAGATTTTGACTATTTCTCCTCACTTTCCATTATCTCCTTCTCAGTTTCTCTTCTAAGATTTAATAATAATTTTGAGAATAATGTTTTGAGAATTTACAATGGGTTATGATGAATATTTAGATTATATTATTTAAAACTCTTATAATTCAGCTAATATAAATTTATTTAGCCCTTTATTTTATAAAGAGAAAAGAGCCTTGAGGGAGATTAAAACATTTATAGAAGTCATCTCAATCTCAGTCAATGTGATTCAATTAGATTACAAGCTAAGTCTCTATTAGTGCACCAATATTCACTGAGAACACTGAGCCATTCTGTCTCCTTTTCCAGATGCTAAGTAGTATGAATTATTTCAAGAGGCTTCAAGTTTTAACTATATATGTATCAAAATTGGTTTAAATAGAAATATTGTTCGTTAACAAATAATTTCAAACTAAGCAGTAAAATCCAGTTTGCAAGGGTGGATCTCTTGCGTCTTTTACATCCAAGTGTTTGCAGCACTTTAACAGAGGACCTGACACATTGTAGAAATTCAGACTTAATTGAATACATTTATAAAAATAATCTTCATGTAGATACAAATACATTATTTAAAATTATAAATACATATATATATATTTACCATTTTCTCATGTCATCATACATGATATTTGAGAGCAACATAAGATTTCATATAAAGATAAATCATATTTAATTTACTACATTTATTATTATGGTACACTTAGGTTATATACTTATTTTTAGCAGCAAAATATCATAAAAACAATATATTTCCATATGTATTTCTCTTATCTTTAAAGATACTATTACAAGTAAAAATACAAATTAAAGGATATATACAATTTAAGACATATTACTTCCAATTTAAAGGATATACACAATTTAAGACTTATTACTTCCAATTTGCTTTTCAGAAAAACGTTTTTACCATTTTAAATTCCTTTTAATGGGTTAAGCATTTTTTAAGTGAAACCTTACTGATTCGTTTTATAACTCACCAATAAGTTATGCCATTCGCTGTTGATAAAATAATGAGCTAGACACTATCCCTGCTTTTAAAATTAAAGGGTACTGCATAGCTTTCAGTGATATTCCCCTAATTAATTAAAACAAGGAGGGCAGCTCCTACTGGACTGACAGAGCAGCATGTGGAAACTCACACTGTGAACTCTTGCTCCAAGATCCACTGCAGGAAGATACCAAGAAAACTGAAAGGGTCCACAGACCCTTTGAAAGAAGTGGCTTGAGCGTCCAAAGTGTGAGAGGGGGAAAGTCAACCTCGGAACACATATCCTCACTGGAGAACCTAAAAATCCAGATCTGCCAGGCACGGTGGCTCAAGCCTGTAATCCCAGCACTTTGGGAGGCCGAGGTGGGTGGATCACGAGGTCAAGAGATCGAGACCATCCTGGTCAACATGGTGAAACCCTGTCTCTACTAAAAATACAAAAAATCAGCTGGGCATGGTGACGTGTGCCTGTAATCCCAGCTACTCAGGAGGCTGAGGCAGGAGAATTGCCTGAATCCAGGAGGTGGAGGTTGCGGTGAGCCGAGATCACGCCATTGCACTCCAGCCTGGGTAACAAGAACAAAACTCCGTCTCAAAAAAAAAAAAAATCCAGTTCACAGGGGAAAGGTTTAACTTCACCTAGAGCTGAAGTGAATTTAGAGAGCTGAGCAAAATATAAAAATAGAAGCAGCAGCAGGAATTGCCCTACAGGCACTCCTGGTCCTCAGAAAAACCCAAGGAAATCATTCTGACTTTATCTCACAGGAGTCCTTTGGAAGGACAGCCAGTGGAATAGGGAAAAAGCCACAGGGAGAAAGAGACATCCAGATGAACTTTCGGATAATTTCAACAGAGCACAACATTTCCTGGGCAGAATCCAGGGGGTGCGAGCAGGAAGTACAGATAGGAGCACATTAGCCATGACATGGAGGAAGGGGTGAGGCCTGAAAGCCTGGCTTACTTTTTCAGTGGGTAGGCTTATGGCATGGGGCAAGATCTCAGTCCATGCAGCAGAGGCCTGGATATAAATTCAGCTCTGTTAACTGTTGAGGAAACATGGAAGGAGTGAGACTGGCCTTACCACCTTCATGGGAGCTGGGTAAGGTCCGTCACTGATGGCTTTTCCCCACTTTTTGGGCAACCTGAACAAAGCAGCAGAGGCAGCCATAATCCCCTTGGGAATATAACTCCATTGGCCTAAGAACCACTCCCATCCCCCACAGTAGCTGCAACAAGCCCCACCCAAGGAGAGTCTGAGCTCAGAACTCACCTGATGGTCTTTCTCTATCTAATCTGGTAGCTGAAGAGAAAAGACATAAACTTGGGAAGCATTATGGCCCTGCCCAACACCTGAGAAACCAGAGTACTTATCCAGATGACCTTAGGGCAAACTTGTATCCCCCCAGACTACCACAGCTGGTATTCTCTTGAAAGTGCCAGGCCAACCAACTAAATCCATTACAGCAACTCATAACAGAACAACTCTGCTCCAAGGAAGGAGAAAACAACAACTAATTCCACTGCTTATAAAATCCTGTCTAACCAGAGGTCCTGAGTCTATCCATGTGACACTTTTCCTGCTGGTATAATCAGCATTTGAGGAAATCAGCACAGTAAACAAAACTACAATGAAGACTCTCACAGAGTCAACTTCACTGCCCAGCTACCTCTTCAAGAGCAGGTGCTGGTATCCACAACTGACAGACCTGAAGATGGATCACATTACAGGACTTTTTGTAGACATTCCCCTCCCCAGTACCAGCCCAGAGCCTGATAGTACCTCAGGGCAGATAATCCCAATAATAATCACTATAGTCTGGCTTTCAGGAAGTTTTATCCCTAGGGGAAGGGGGACAGCACCACATCAAGGGATCATCCCATGGGACAAAAGAGTCTCAGACCTTCTATTTGACCTAGTCTATCCAAATGAGAAGGAACCAGAAAAACAATTCTGGTAATATGACAAAATAAGTCTATAGTACACCCAGAAGATCACATTACCTCACCAACAATAGATCCAAACCAAGAAGAAATCACTAAATTGCCAGAAAAAAATCAGAAGAATTCAAACCTACCTGCTGAGATATTAAGGTACTCAAGGAAGACAAGAGAAAAGTGAAACCCATTAGAAAGAAATTTGTGCATATATGTAAATTTGTGCATATATGTATGTAGATATATGCACAAATTTCTTTCTGTATCATATATATACACACATACACATATGTATATGTGTCATATACACATACACACATATGTATATGTGTCATATGTACACATATACATACAGATATGTATATGACACATATATACACATATACATATATGTACACATACATAGTGTGTGTGTGTATATATATATGATACAGATGAAGAAATCTCCAAAGAAATAGATATCATAAATATAAAAAGTCACAACTTCTGGAAATGAAAGACGTTTAAAGAAATGCAAAATACACTGGAAAGTTTCAGCAATAGAATTGAACAAGTAGAGAAAAGAACTTCAGAGCTCAAATACAGGGCTTTTGAATTAACCCAATCCAACAAGACAAAGAAAAAAGAATTTAAAAAATGAACAATGCCCCCAGGAAATTTGGGATTATGTTAAACTACTAACTGTGAATGCTTGGTGTTCCTGAGGAAAAACAGAAATCTAAAAGCTTGGAAAACGTATTTGGGGGAATAATCAAGCAAATATCCCTGGCCTTGATACAGATAGAGACATCCAAACACAAGAAGCTCAAAGAACACCCAGAAACTTCATCATGAAAAGATTATTACCTAGGCCAATAGTCATCAGGTTATCTATGGTCAAGAAGGAGGAAAGAATCTTAAGAGACATGAGGTAAAAGTATCAGGTAACCTGTAAAGGAAAACTTATCAGAGTAACAGCAGATTTCTCAGGAGGAACTCTAAAAGCAACAAGGGATTTGGATCCTGTCTTTAGCCTTCTTAAACAAAATAATTATCAGCCAAGAGTTTTGTATCCAGAGAAACTAAGCTACATAATTGAAAGAGAGATACAGTCTTTTTCAGACAAACAAAAGCTGAGAGAATTCACTACTACCAAGCAAGCACTACAAGAGCTGCTAAAAGGAGCTAAAAATCTTGAATCACAACTTCAACATAACCAAAACGGGACCTCTGTAAAGCATAAATCTTACAGGGCCAATACAACAATAACACAAGGAAAGAAGAAGAAAAGAAAAGAAAAGAAAAAAACAAGTGTTCTGGTAACAACTAGCACAATGAATAGAATAGTATCTCGCATCTCAACACTAATGTTTAATTTAAATGACCTAAATACTCCACTTAAAAGATACAGAATGGATAAGAATTCACCAAGTATCTGCTGTTTTCAAGAGACTCACCTAACACATAAGGACTCAAATAAATTTAAGGTAAAGGAGTGGAAAAAGATATTCCATGCAAATGGACACTAAAAGCAAGCAGATATGGCTATTCTTATAACAGACAAAACAGATTGAAGAATATACACTCTATTTATTAGTGCATGGTATATGCTACACGATAGATGACATGATAGGCTACAAAACAAGTCTCAATAAATTTAAGAAAATCAAATTTATATCAAGTACTCTCTCAGACTGCAGTGGAGTAAAATTTGAAATCAACTCCAAGAGGAACGCTCACAACCATGCAAGTAAATGGAAATTAAATAATCTGCTCCTGAATGATCTTTGGGTCAACAATGAAACCAAGATGAAAATTAAAAAAACTTTTGAACTAAATAATAATTGTGACATAGCCTATCAAAACTACTGGGATACAAAAATGGTGCTAATAGGAAAGTTTATAACATTAAGTGCTTACGTCAAAACATCTGAAAGAGCACAAATATACAATCTCACACCTCAAGGCACCAGAGAAAGAAGAACAAACCAAAGCCAAACCCAGAAGAAGAAAAGAAATAACAAAGATCAGAGGAGTACTAAATGAAATAAAAGCAAACAAAAAAATAAAAAAGATAAATGAAACAAAAAGTTTCATTGATTATTTGAAAAGATAAACAAATTGATAGACCATTACTGAGATTAACCAAGAAAAGAAGAGAGAAGATCCAAATAAGCTCAATTAGAAATGAAACTGGAGTTATTACTACCAATACATAGAAATACGAAGGGTCACTCAAGGGTACCATGCACACCTTTACATGCACAACCTAGAAAACTTTGAGGAGTCGGATAAATTCCCAGATATATAGACCCCTCTTAGATTAAACCAAGAAAAAATAGAAACTCTGTGCAAACTAATTACAAGCAGCAAGATTAAAGTGATAATAGAAAAATGTTCAACAAAAAAAGTCAAAAATTAGATAAATTCCCAGCTGAATTCTATCATATATCCAAAGAGTAATTGGTACCAATCCTAAAAAAAGTATTCCAAAAGACAGAGGAAGAGGTAATCTTTCCTAAGTCATTCTATGAAGCCAGTATCACCCTAGTAACCAAACCAGGAAAAGACATAACAAAAAGGAAAACTACATACCAATATCCCTGATGAATGTAGATGCAAAAATTCTCAACAAAATACTAGCTAACTGAATCCAACAGCAAATCAAAAAGATAACCTATCATGATCAAGTGGGGTTTCCACCAGAGGTGCAGGGAGGATTTTACACATGCAAGTAAATACATGTGATACACCACATAAACAGAATTAAAAACAAAAATTATGTAAACATCTTAATAGATGCACAAAAAACCATTTGACAAAATACAGTATCTCTTTATGATTAAAATCCTTAGCAAAACAGGTGTAGAAGGGACATTCCTTAAGGTAGTAATAGCCATCTATGATAAACCAACAGCAGCCAACATTATACTGAACAGGGAAACTTGAAAGCATTCCCGCTGAAAACTAAAACAAGACAAAAATGTGTACTTTCACCACTTCTATTCAACACTACTGGAAGTCCTAGCCAGAACAATCAGAAAAGAGAAAGAAATAATAGGCATACAAATTGATAAAGAGAAGGTCAGACTGTTGCTATTTGTTGATGACATGATTGTATACCTAGAAAACCCTTAAGACTCATCTAAAAAGCTCCTAGACCTGGTAAATAAATTCAACAAATTTTGGGATACAAAATCAATGTACAAAAATCGGCAGCACTGCTATACACCAACAGCAACCAAGCCGAGAATCAAATAAGGAACTCAATCCCTTTCACAATTGATGCAAAAATAAATAAATAAATAAAATAAAATAAAGCACCACCTCCTGGCTGGAGGTTGAGGAAAATGGATCACTTGAGGCTAGGAGTTTGAGACCAGCCTGTCTTTACAAAAAAAAAAAAAAAAAAAAAATCCAAAAATTCGCCCACCATGGTGGTGCATGCCTGCTATTCCAGCTACTTGGAAGGCTGAGGGAGGAGAATTTATTGAACTTGAGAGGAGGAGGTTGCAGTGAGCCAAGATTGGCACCACTACACTCCAGCCTGGGTGTCACAGTGAGACTGTCTCAATCATAATAAATAAATAAATAAACACTCCAGCCTGGGTGTCACAGTGAGACTGTCTCAATCATAATAAATCAATCAATAAATAAGGAAGTTAAGGATTCATGACACAAATTTTCATGTAATCAACTCACTTAGATTTGAAATTTTCTTAATACAGAAATATAATATTCATATATGCATAATGTACATACATGTGTGTTTACTGTTTTCCTATTTTGTCATAATTAAAAACCCCTCACCTTATTATAGTATTGGGACCTTTGATAATCCTAGTTTTTAGAATTATCTATTTTCCTTAATCATCTCCAAATAATTTATGTTTTTCCTCTTTTATCATTATTAAATTTTTCTTTTTTCCCTTTTTTTTGTAAGAAAAAAAGGAGTGAAGGAGAGGAAGAAAAAGGAAGAAAAAGAGGGAGAGAGAAAAGGAATGTAGCTTTATTCTAAAGATGGGTATTAATAATGGCTGATCAATATTTTGTGTATTTAAGGTGGAGAATGTATGTTTTGTGTATTTAAAGTGGAGAGCTCTATAACTATTTATTGAGTTTACTTGTTCCAGATCTGAGTTCAAGTCCTGGATATCCTTATTAATTTTCTGGACGTCCAGTTTATTGATTCCCAGCGCTGGAATCCGGGCAACCCACTGCGCCTGCCAAAACAGCAGCGATAAGACTGATGGTGCTCTTCTGCCCGGGAATCTCCTCCGTTTACTCTGCACGAAGAGCTGCCGCGCCCAGGAGCCGGCCACAAGAGTCCCGCTGGTGACCCGTGGGGCCTCTCCACTGGGAAGCTTCTGGTCCCTGAACGATGAAAATTTGTCTGAAAGTGTGGCATCCTCTCGTTCTCTGCACTTTCACTGGGAGCTACAATCCCGAGCTGTTAGCGATCGGCCATCTTGGATCTCATCTAAATTTTTCTAGAAAATCATTTTATTATAGTATTCAGGCCTATTATAACCCTAAACAGTTTTTAGAATTATCTCTTTTTTTCTTTCTGTATAATGTATTAGTATCAGCATTTAAATCTTAATCTAGTATTGTCAAGTTTCCTTTGTATATTTTTGCTTTTTTTTTCTGTCTTACTTTGACCCCTTAGTCTATTTTTATTTATGGGTTTGTCTATTATATCTGAAAATCATGCCACTCTTGCTTGTGTGCCCATTTGCTTGGGAGATATTTTCCTGTTCATGCATTCATTCATTCTTTATAATTCTGTGATACTTTGTTTTAGATGTACCTTGTATACCAGTTTGATTTTATTTAACACATTTTGACATTTTTGTGCATTTGAGTAGTTTTTTCCTCAGCTGATATATTCAAGCTAACTTCTGCCATCTTCAGTTATACTTACTGTTTTCTTTGCAACGTGTCTTAATTTGTGAGCTGTCGTTTTTCATTAGAACTATATTCCACTGTAATAACGTACATCATAAAGCTCAAGAAGGCAAGACCTATTTTTTTATGAGCCACAAGCTTAATGCAGTCTGGATTTCTATTTCTTGGCTCTATTGCAAACTAATTTTAGAAGGAATGTTGTTATCTGATGAAAAGAATGTTATCTAATGATTGTTTTATTAAAGCATTGTGTATCAAAAGGCACATAATCAATTTTTATATTATAATACAAGATGCCTTGTATATATACATATTAAAGACTTACTCTTCTATTAATCCATATAAATCCTCTTTGGTACTGTGGAACCGAAGGCTGCCCTTAAAATCTAAAGACATTATTTGTTTTACATAATTTCTTTTACAAATCTTAAAGTGAAAGAACATTGGTTCTTAGAATTAATTTGGTTAGAATTCATTTGTGTAGAAGTAAACTTCTGTTACAATGAAGGACATAATATATGGTTGCTATTTTCTGGTACCTTACCAGAGCAATGATTCTCTATTTTATTTGTCAAAATTCATTCTATACAATGAATTGTCAAGTACAATAAATGCCTTATCTGGTTGCTAACCAAATAACATTTTTTAAATTATACTTTAAATTCTGGGCTACATGTGCAGAATGTGCAGATTTGTTCCATAGATATGCATGTGCCATGATGGTTTGCTGCACCCATCAACCCATTATCTACATTAGGTATTTCTCCTAATGCTACCCTCTCCTGCCCCCTCACTGCCCAACAGGCCCCATTGTGTGATGTTCCCCTCCTTGTGTCCCTGTGTTCTCAATTTTCATCTCCCACTTACCAGTGAGAACATGCAGTGGTTGAGTTTCTGTCCCTGTGTTAGTTTGCTGAGAATGATGGTTTTCAGCTTCATCCATGTCCCTGCAAAGGACATGAATTCATTCTTTTTTATAGCTGCATATTATTCCATGCTATATATGTGCCACATTTTCCACATTTTCTTTATCCAGTCTATCATTGATGGGTATTTGGGTTGGTTCCAAGTCTTTGCTATTGTGAACAGTGCTTTATCAATTTAAACAGAAGCAGGAAGGAAGAAATGAACAGGTAAATAAAAAGAAGATTTTAAAAGCACAAGGTAATGGGTGAAAAAATAAATCCTCATCTATCTAGTAACATGTCCGTTTGAATCTCCTAAAGGTTGATGCCTAAATAAATTAGCCACATACCTAATGTCTTTGAAGAAGCAAAGGGAGGCTTCTACAGTTTGAGGGCTGACTAAAGTGAAAGGAGAAACAGAAGCAAGAATTCAATTGGAGAAGAGGTTACTGTGTACTTCTGAGGAAAGTCTTGGTCCTTGGTGTTACCTGAAAGATACATGAAAGAGATGTCTATTGGATGAGTCCTGTGTTAGGCATGCATGTCTCCGCAATAGTACACTGTGAAGTTATTGCGGGTAACAGTCCAGGGGAAGTGTGACTTTGGCATGAATGATATGGTGAATCCTAATCTGTAGCTGTTGGAAATAATCAACTATGTTGCCATGACAACTTCCAGTAAGTCTGCTCAGCAGCCTCTATGAGTGCAATATATCTAAATAACATAAACAGGATAAAGTAACCATTAAAAGGCAGATTATAAATTCAGCTAAATAAATCCACTTACATATGTATATGTTATATTAAAAAGGTAGACCTAATAAGTGACACAGAATTATTTATATAAAGAAGTTTCAAATATACCGAGTATTTATTTATTTTTATTATTTATTTATTTATTTATTTATTTTTAAATTTTTTTTGAGACGGAGTTTCAGTCTTGTTACCCAGGCTGGAGTGCAGTGGCGCAATCTCGGCTCACTGCAACCTCCGTCTCCTGGGTTCAGGCAATTCTCCTGCCTCAGCCTCCCGAGTAGCTGGGGTTACAGGCACATGCTACCATGCCCAGCTATTTTTTTTTATATTTTGAGTAGAGACAGGGTTTCACCATGTTGACCAGGATGGTCTCGATCTCTTGACCTCCTGATCCACCTGCCTTTGCATCCCAAAGTGCTGGGATTACAGGCTTGAGCCACCGTGCCCAGCCATGCCGAGTATTAATAAACAAATAATTTATATGTACCAAAAAAACCCTCAAATTACATAGAGCATGAAGTAACAATATCAAAAAATTCATAAGCCTATACAACAAGAGCTTTTAACATGCCTCTACCAGATATTTCTGTATATTGCAGTAAAGACTAGCAAAAATTAACAAGTATGTGTGAAAAGTATATGTGTGTGGGGGGATACACACATACATAAATTCATATATAACTCACTAATACATAGAGACCATATAAGATTTTCAAGCATAAATGACATAAGTGAATTCTTTAAAATCTAAGTTAAAAGTTCAATAAATTTTTTGTAATTTGATCATATAGGTAAGTTATCTGACTAAACTGCAATTAAACAATTTATATGTTTAACTTACATAAAATATGTTTAAACATTTTTATTTTTACTAATGAGGTGAAATTCTAAATTACTATTTTATCTAAGGAAAATAACTATAAAAATATGAAATATTTGGAATGAAATATAATGAAAGTACTACCTAGCAATATTTGTTGAATGAAGCTTAATTAGTACATAGAAATTAATTTATGATTAATGTCAAATGCATTTAAAACAAGTAAATTATGCATTAAAATGAAAACAGAACCAAAGCAAACTTACAGAAAATCAAAGCTTATATACAAAGATGGATATAAATTAATTAAATAAGAAACAAGATATATTTATGAAAGAGCCTAGAAAAATAAGATTTTGTTTTACAAAATTTTGACTTCATGGAGAGTTTTATAAAATGATATATCTGAAATGCTGTTTCTTCAAATTTTTAAGAAACAACTTGGATATCACACCCATATAACACAGCTAAGGTAAAACAAGAATACTCATGTGATAATTATGCAACTATTTCGTTAATGCATGTTAAGTATATCATCTTATTATATTATTCATTGTCAGTTTCTAATAGTGATTATCTGTAAAATTTTTATTGTTTGATGGACTTTGCATTGCTTCGTTAAAGTTTTTTTTTTTTTTTTTTTTTTTTTGAGATGGTGTTTTGCTCTTATTGCTCAGACTGGAGCGCAATGGCGCCATCTGGGCTCACTGAAACCTCTCTCTCCCATGTTCAAATGATTCTGCTGCCTCAGCTCCTGGGTAGCTGGAATTACAGAAGCCTGCCATCACACCCAGGTATTTTTTTGTAGTTTTAGCAGAGACGGATATCGCCGTGTTGGCCAGGCTGGTGTCGAGCTCTGATCTCAAGTGATCTATCCACCTTGGCCTCCCAAAGGACTAGGATTACAGGCATGAGCCACCACACTCAGTGCTTTGTTAAACATTTAATAACACTGTAATGAGTTTTCTATTTAGATTTATTCTATGAGAGGTGTCAAAGACTACTTATCCTCACAAACAGGAACAAGCTGCAGATACCTAGAAGCTCAATTGTCTTGATAATCACTTTACATTTCTGTATTGCCCAGTTCACTTCAAAATAGTTATACAATTTTAAAGTTAATATTTTGCTAAATGGAGATCATAAAGAAAAAATGATTTCATGAATTTTTAGTGTCTCATAACTACAATTTGCCTATTAGTTTGTGAATCCTGCATTAATTTAGAGCAGGCCTCCATTACATAAGAGATTCTAGACTTATAGTGGTATAATCATGCAGACAAGAATAAAACATATGCACGATTTCTATTCTTTATGTAAAGAAAAGTTTTTTTATGGCAGAACATGCAAGATAGTTGTATAGGTACACACGTGGCAGTGTGATTTGCTGCCTTCCTCCCCTTCACCCACATCTGGCGTTTCTCCCCATGCTATCGCTCCCCAACTCCCCGCCTGGCTGTCACTCCCCTATTCCCCCCAGTAGACCCCAGTGTGTTCTCAGCAAACTGACACAAGAACAGAAAAAGAAAAGTTTTAATACTTCATCGATTGAACATATGAAGACAGGCAAGGTTATATTACACAAAGAAAAGCTTCCAATATCTCTGTGGTTTGCCACACAGATAATTTAGTTACTATTCATGCTGCATATCCTTTGCTGATCAAAGAGGTACTCTTTTCACTATATCAAGGACCAAAGAAAAAAGAGCAGGCCTAATTTCAGACATTGCCAGTTTCTGTGCTGGAAAGATCGCTTTAAATGATCAGAGGTTAAACAGTTTGAACAAATCAAATGGCCCACCCAATCACAAAAAGGCCAAGAAATTATCTTACCTTGTGTCCAGAAAAGAACAGGAAACATTTGGTTAATAGCTGTATAGACCACCAACGTCCTTTCTTTTTGTCATTGGGTATTTAATTCACTTCCCTTCTTGCTCACAGAGTAAATCTCATTCCAAAATGGAATGTTTAACACCTGAGAGAAATAAATTCTTTTGTGTTAATTCTGGATGTAACTGTTCATGATCTGAAGAAATAATTACTTTAAAACTTATGAATCTGCTTTTTACATATTTAGTACAAAAATTGTATTAGTTATCTATTACTGAGTGACGCATTACCTGAAAACATTTGTATCTGCAGTTTCTGTAATTCAGAGTCTGAGCATGAGATAAGGTGGGTTCTCTGGTCATGGTCTTGCAAGACAACAAGCTCTTGAACAAGACCTCAGTCACTTCAAGTTTTGATAGAGGTCGGATCATCTTTTAGTGCCACTCAGTGATTGTTGGAAGGGTTCGTTCCTTTTGGGTCATTGAATAGAGGGTCTGGTGTGCTCTTAAGCTATTGGCTGCTGACCTCTGTTTTTGTACTGTGTAAGCCTCTTCCTGAGGTAGGTATTAATATAGAATTTGGCTTCATTAGAGCCATCAAGTCAAAGGACAAGAGAGAATGAAAGTGAGATGAAAGTCTTACTCTTCTATAATCTAATATTGGAAGTGACATCCAAACATTTTTACCTCTTGCTATTTGTTGGAAACAAGTCATTAGGCCCAGTTCACACACAAAGGGAGATGATTTTTACAAAGGCGTGAACATTAGAAGGACATACAATATTGAGAACCACTTCGAAACCACATATCACAACTATAGAAAAACAGGATCATTTTGTAGAATACTTATTTTGCAAGGACAAAAATAGGGACCCAGAAGGTTCTGGATTACAGGAATTTAAAATCTGGCTGGACAATATAGCAAGAGGCTTCCTGTACTTGGGTGGGGGGGAGGGCTGTTTCTTAATTAGACCTGTGATATTATTTCTTAGATGTGCTTCCCAATCCTTTGCTTTTGGTGGACTTTGCTAATGTTCTATTTCCCACAGGATTGTTCCTTTTCCATTATTATTTATGACCAAATCTGTTTGGGAGCTGAGCACATTTCTGAATCCCCTTTCCTTAGAAAGCTGGGAGACCAAGGGATATTGTTTGTCTCAGTCAAATAAAATTTTAACACAGGCTCATGATTGCTTAGTACAGTTTTCTCAAGATCTTAATAGTAGTTACACATCTTATTATAATTTTAGTTCCAAAAGCTACATGTGCAGTTATTTTCAACTTAATTGCAGATATTTCGAGCCTTCACTCGTCAGTTCTCTAAGCCATTTAGTCTCAATAAAAGGATTTTTGAGGCAAGGCTTTAATCTAGAGGTTTTAACAGTGAGTGAACTAATCACATCTTCACTTGATTTCTGCAAAATGGATGACATCTAATTGGATTTTGTTGTTCAAAGGCATTCTCAGTTTCCTACAAATGGAAGATAAGAATGACATGCCTGTCTTGTCTCCTCAAACACTGCAAGTTCCCAGGTTTTTGTTCTCTATTTCCTTTAACTCCTGTTTTAAACTGTACTTATGTATTTTTTATAATATTTTACCAAATGTAGCCAACAGTAACTAATATGTGCTACTTTCTGTTTTTCAGGTTCTTCTTTGAATGCTATGTTGCAGTTAGGCACATTGTCTAATTTCTGTGTTATTGTAGAAGCAAATTTTAAAAGATATTGCACTATATTAGAGTTATTTCTATCCTTCTAGCATTTGATAATAGTTTCTTCCCTGTCCACTAACCAGCCCCTAAGCCAATGCCATGTATTTAGGGTTTTTAATGGCATCACTCATTTCTAGTTATTGATATTTGCAATGGTCATGATAAAAGACATTTATGTGGTGCTAAGAAAAATTAAAAGAAAAAAAGACCTTTGGAACCTAATTCAAAAAGAGCTTATTATTCATCTATTATATAGATCCATAATGGGGTTGTCAGAAGGTCCCAATTGTTAGTCACTTGGGGACATAGGATAACACAGCAGAAATCATTTTAAATGTGAATAGTTGCTATGAGAAAGTATACTTCTTGTGTGACTTATACAATCGAGTAAATGTTCTGATCCAGAGGTGACACATGTAATTTTACAGGTTATACAATCATAAAATCATAAAAGATCATGAAAGTCAATTCTGTCATCTTCCTAGAAGGGATGGAGGCCAGAGATATTTAGTAAACAGTTCTGTTAACTACCAAACACATATTATCTCATTTAATTGTCACATAAGCATATGAAGTTGATACTAATTCACTGTAAGGGATGAAAAAATTAAGCAAAGAAAGATGACATACTCTTTTCAATGTCATGCAGTGTATTAGTAGGCTTCTCTAGAGAGACAGGACTAATAGGATAAATGTACATATGAAATGGAATTTATTAAAAACTATTGACTCACAAGGAGAAGTCTCACAGTAGGCCATATCTAAGCTGAGGAGCAAGGAAACTAATCCAAGTTCCCAAACCTTAAAAGTAGGGAAGCCAACAGTGCAGCCTTCAGTCTGTGTCTGAAGGCCTCAAAGCCCCTAGCAATCCGCTGGTGTAGTTCCAAGAGTTCAGAAGCTGAAGAACTTGAAGTCCAATGTCTGGGGGCAGGAAGTATCTAGCACAGGAGAAAGATGGAAGCCAGAAGACTTAGCCAATCTAGTCCTTCCATGTTCCTTTGTCTGATTTTATCATGGCTGTACTGGCAGCTGATTAAATGATGCCCATCCAGATTAGGAATGGGTCTCCTTCTTCTTGTCCACTGACTCAAATGTTAATCTCCTTTGGCACCACTCTCATAGACAACCCCAGAAATAATACTTTGCATCCTTCAGTCAAATCAAGTTGCCACTCAATGTTAACCATCACATACAGGTAGTGAATAGTAGGGCAAGGACTGAAACTTAGCCAGTCCTGCTGCAGAGCTGGCTTCCTTCACCAGTACTCTATGGTACCTGACAACAGTGAGAGAAAGGTAGAAACAAAGGGCCTGGAATTCTATTTGATTAAAATCAAAGTTGCATTATGCTACTACTACACATGAATTATTTTTAGTTCATTATTTTTCCTAAATACTTTTATAGTAGTTTCCAGAAATAATATCAAGGAAACCTATTTGACCTAAGCCTACTAACTAGTTTTCAAGATGTTTAGTTTGTACTCATGCTTTCTGATTTTTGATAATGAGCTAAGAATGAGTATCAAGTGCTGCTTGCTTTGGAATCACACTCTTGCAAGTAATCATTATTTGTACTCTTAAATCTAATCATGAAGAAGAGCGTTTATTGCTATGAAGTTAATGCCCTTAGCTGAAATAAAAGAGTTTCATGGGCACTAATTTTTATTTTCTTTTGCTTATAATTTTGTCTATGAATCAAATGTTTAAATAAACCAAGTTGCTTCAAATCAGGATGATTATTTATGCTAAACAAAACTATTCATAAAATAAGGAAATGGAATTAAAGGATAAAACAAATTAGGATAATAAAACATGATAAACTTTTGTGTGTTAAGCATACCCAAGGCAAATGACAGTAACACAAAGTTCATGTGACAAAATTTATAAAGTGCAGAAAAAGAAATGTAAATGAAAACTTAGTGTAACTGTTTAAGAAATAAAATAAATAAAAACTCTTTTCAACCACTAATTTGCTGCTACATTTGCCTAAACAAATAGAAGAAACAGTATTTAGTAGCTTACAGAAGCTTTAAAATTTTATTTTCTCATTTTTTAAAAGAATTTTATTTGCTTTTTGATAAAATGTCATGAAAATTAATGTTCACAACATCCATATTTAACTTTCCAGTTGAATCAATGTGTTCAAGTGTCCTTGTGCCAAGTTTCTTGAGCTGTTCAGTAAATCTGTCATAAAAGGATGATCTAAAACCTGCAACAGATGCATCGATCTAATCAGTTGTAGCAAAATACCCCATTTAGTGTCACAAACATTTCAACATCCAAAAGCATTGGCATTTAGTGGACCAGAAAGCTGATGTACAGGAAACATTTTTTTCTCATGTAGCAAAAGCAGAAACCAAAAAGCATCTTTCAGTATACAGTAGTTACTACAGATATGGTATAAAATATCTTCTACTACAGACACAAACATTGCTCAAATAAAATTACAAGGTATGCTCTTCAGATAGGGAGGCAATGGTCCCTGGCTGTGTTATAAAACATCACATCAGAAAATAATAATATTGAAAGGTAACTCAAAATTTAACAGTCTTATGCTTTCTGATAAATATAGGATCCTTATTTTAAAACCCTTATGATGAATGTTTGGTTAAATGAAAACCAGAAAACCAAGGATCTGTTCATACTTCCAATTCTGTTTACCTGGGTAATCTTCAACATTGCTCTTAAATGCGAGCAGAAGTAGTGAGCTGGGCTATCTGTTAGAAAAGGAATTTTAAAATATTAATAAGTATGATAGAATTAATAAGCAGTATCAAAAATACTGCTCTAAAAAAGAAAAGGTTAAGTAATTTGTGTGTTATACCAATTTGTATGTGGGTATGTGCAGGCATGTGTGTGCACACATGTATTGAATAATTCTTATTTCTTCTTTGAGGAGATGGAACAGAATGATATTGTGGGTGCTTTCAAAAACAAAGCTGAATAATAAAATTGAAAAACATAATCAATTGTATTTTATCAAAATGTAATTTTCAAATGAATAAAACATGATCATCATACAAATGCAAATGAACACATATAAAAACTTAACACATCATTAATGAGAGAATCAGTGAAATGGGGTATTTTCAGGCGTGTCTAAAAATCTTAGAGTAAGATTGCTAGATTAGAAGAAAATGATTAACATTTTACAGGGCAAGCAAAATCATCAGCTTTGATGTCATCTTCTTTACCAAGTTAACATGTACCTTTGCATTACATGGGCTCTGTCGAATAGTAAATCCTAAAGTTTTAAGAACATTTTCATTCTCCTAGAACATTAAATTTTCCTCAGACAGTAAAAAACGATAGCATATTATTCCAGAGAAACAAGTTAGCATTGATTTTGGCATTTTCCCAGTAGAATTTGCCCTATGGCATTTGGGGAGGACCCAGATATAAATTGACTATGTGCAGAAAAAAGAACACACAAAGTCAGGGACTTGAGCTTGGTAAGAGACTGGATTGGAAATCTCTGTTTAAAGCCTAAATAACCACATATTGACCTGAAGTGAAAAAGCAGTCCATCCTTGGAGAGAGAAATTTGAAACGCATGCCTATATTAACATTGACTAGTGAAAAGGAAAGATGAAAAGAGATTTTTTCTGGATATTTCCCAACTAAATACCTATACTTACAAAAATTTGGGGCCAGAATTTATATTATCTATGTGCTCAAAAAGAAATTTGAACATTGGCTTGATGTTGGTCTTTTTATTCTCAGGAGTTTTTGTGCAACAACCAAAAATCCTCATTGGAAGAAAGTGTTTTAATTCAGTACTTAAGGAATTCCCACTTAAAAAGTTCCCCATAATGAGTTTATATCTTGTTTTTTAATCAAAATTTTTTTTGTGAAGTCCATTCAAACAGGAATAAGTAGAATGAGCCAACTGCAGAATCAGACAGGTAGAGACTGAAGATAATACACTGAACCAAAACAATTTAAAGTAAGTTTGTTTGAACCGAAACAATTTAAAGTAAGTTTGTTTGAACCAAAACAATTTAAAGTAAGTTTGTTTGAACCGAAACAATTTAAAGTAAGTTTGTTTGAACCAAAACAATTTAAAGTAAGTTTGTTTGAACCGAAACAATTTAAAGTAAGTTTGTTTGATATGGATTAGAAAAATAAAAGGAGAGAACGAAAATATGGACAAGGCGTCTATCAAAATGACAAGGCAGAATTGGAGGTAAATCAAATATTGCTTTTAGAAATGAAAGATAGATAAGACATAGCTGATAAAAGGAAAAAGTAAATACAGCAGCCTGGAGAATAGGTTTCAAGAAAATTACACAGAAGGCAGCACAGAGAGACAAAGGGAAGGAAAATTTGAGAAACTAGTTAAAAACATGGAGAACAAAATTAAATTTTTCTAACTCAAAAGCAAGGAGGATACCCAAGAAGATATGACAACATTAAAAATTATATAATGACTGATAGTTTTCTGTAATTAATGAAAAACCCCTATTGTCTCCTATTGTCTGAACCAGGAAGATCATGAATCCTAAGTAAGAAAGATAAAAAGATATTCACACATATATACATGGTAATAAAACTGGGGATCATCAAAGATATGGAGATCTTGAAAGTCAGAAATATATGCTAGATTACCCACAAATGAATTAAAATTAGACTGATAGTTGATTTAACAGATTTAGAAGGCAAGGTATCATGAAATTTATTTTGAAAATGCTGCAGGAAAAATATCTGCCAGCAACCAAACATTCTATAAAACAGCAAATGTATATTCTATAAAATGATCAAATTATAAAGCTACAGATAAAATTTTGCTACTAATTGATTTCAGTAAAGAAACTGCTGAAGTTTATATGTAAAAAACAAACATAAGCACAAGAGAAAAATAATTATAACATAGAAGTGGAACATTTTCTTCAAAGTGTTAATAAGCATGCTGGTAAATCTAAACAAACATGGACTATATTAAAGATAATGTGTCTGATTACTGGGGTTAATACAAATAAAGATAGAATTCAATGTTGAGTAACTAACATATTAAATGAGGAGAAGGAGGGTAAAGTTAATAATTTTAGAGTTTAGTTTTAAAAAACACATTAAAATATCATGTGTAAATAAAGAAAAAAATACACAGTTCTCCAATTCATAAAGATAAATGCATAGAATGAACAAAAGATTCATTGAAATGTGTCAAGAAACAGTAGGGAGCAGGGAGTAAACACAGCCACCTGGCCTAAGAAAACATATAACTCTTCTGGAGAAGCAAATTCTACAAATCATTTTCTTATGCATATAAAATCTTATGGACCATTCTCTCCATACTTTGTCTTAACTTGTATTCCCTCAATCAAATTCTGTACCTTCTCTTCACATCTAATTTGGGAAATAAAATTGTTTTTCAAAGATTTCTAAACCGTCTTGAGTTACAGTGCCCTTAAGTCTTCGTAATTTTTTTCACAATGCCTATAGGCCAGAAGAAATACCTAAATATTTTATCATGGAAATGATATATTAGCACATTCAGTGGAAAGGCTTCAAAGGGAAAATGTTAGTAAGATAAATGGTTTGTGAAGTGCAGTATTTAGATCAAACGGAAGAAAGTCCTAAAGATATAGTTCCCAAGATTTACAGAGTTTCTCGAATGACTTGCAGCTTTCTAAAATAAATTTGCTCCTGTATTTTCTTAATGGATACTCATTTTCTCAATATTTGAGAAATGACTTCCTGGTTACGTTGATCATTTCTTGAGGGAGCCCTGGGTGGGTTAGAAGGATCAGGGTTAGCAGGCCCCATGATTATCAGCAGATTCATAAAGTGATATGAGAGGCTGTGATACCTTTATTCTCTCTGGAACAGCTTGATTTTATCTTGAAAGAAGTCCCTGACTATTTAAAAAGAAGAACACTAAAACTACACATTAAGTTCATCATGCACATTATATATTTATAGATAAAAATATCTCTCACAGATCATGTAGAGAAAATGTAATTTATCATTACTCAGAAGTTTACTTCATAAATTAAATAGAAACTCATACAATTTTAACTTTTTTTTCCAGAAATGACATTGTATAAATTATTTGTAAAGCTAATTTTATTCAGGGATTGTAATTCCGAGGATGAGTGTAAGTTTTACAAGGCTTTGCTGAATGGTTTTCATTATACATAGAAAGAATAAAGATACATTTTGATGGGCAAATTAAGACATACTTACTAATGCTGTCTCTTATTTAATGACGTTAGTGAAACCATTGCTAGAGTTATCCCAGGGATAGCTGCTTAACATAATGAAATTGTGAGAATAATAACTTTAACTGGAAAGACTACTCTTTAATTTTTAAAAATAGTTCTGTGGAATTGACCATCAGAAAACAATATTCTCAGTACATATTTGTCTGTGGATTAAACCTTTAAACCTTTGCAGAATCATCACTAAGCTTAATAATTTATGTCTCTTAATGACATCTCACAAAATGGATATCATCCATATGTAAAATTTAGCAAGCTGTCAAATTGTTTCCTCTCAATAAACAAGATCTATATGTAGAAAATTTTTTATTTATTTGTTTTCTTATTTACAGGAGTCTCTCTCTGTCACCTAGATTGACTAGAAGACTCTTATTTACAGAGTTTCTCTCTGGAACCTGGGTTGGAGCCCAGCAGTGCAATTGTAGCTCACTGCAACCTCAAACTCCTGGGCTCAAGCAGTTCTCCCTCTTTATTCTCCAGAGCAGCTGGAACTATAGGCATAAAAGCATGGACTAGCATGCCCACCTAACTTTTGTATTTTTTATATAGATGGGATCTCACTATGTTGCCCAGACTGGTCTCAAACTCCTGGCCTCAAGCAATTCTCCAGCCTCAGCCTCTCAAAGTGCTGGGATTAAAGGCATGAGCCATTAAACTCCCCCAGCCATATTATTAGGGGAATCTTTTATATTAATGCCTTTGCCTTGTGATATGGTTTGAATCTGTGTCCCCACTGAAATCTCATGTTAAACCGTAATTTCCAGTGTTGGAGTGGGGCGTGATGAGAGGTGATTGGATCATGAGGGTAGATTTTCTCCTTGGTACTGTGTTACAATAGTGAGTGAGTTCTCATAAAATCTGGTTGCTTAAAAGGTGATGGTATCTCCTCCTCTCTCTCTTCTCCTTCTACTCCATCAATATAAGATGTGCTTACTTCTTCCTTACCTTCTGCCATGACTGAAAGTTTCCCAAGGCATCCCCAGAAGCAGATACTGCCATCTTTCCTGTGCAGCCTGTAAATTGTGAGCCAATTAAACCTCCTTTCAAATAAATTACTCAGTCTCAGATATTTATTTATAACAGTGTAAGAATGGACTAATATAAAAATTGGTACCAAGGAACGGGACATTGCTAGAAAGATCCCTAAAATATGGAAGCAGTTTTGGAACTCGGCAACAAGAAGTTGGAAGAGCATGGAAATCTCAGAAGGCAGGAAGGTGAGAGAAAGTTTGTTAGGAAAGTTTAAAACTTCCTAGAGACGTGTCAAATTGTTGTGACCTAAATGTTAATTGTGTTACAGACAATTAAGTCTAAAATTTATTGGGAACGGTAGTAAAGTTTGTTTTATGTTAGCAAAGAGACTGAAAGCATTGTGTCCCCACTCTAGAGATCTGTGGAACTTTGAACCTGAGAGAGATGATTCAGGGTATCTGGTAGAAAAAATTTCTAAGCAGCAACGTGTTCAACAGTGACCTGGATGCTTCTAGGAACCTATGCTCACATGCTTGAGCAACAAAATGACCTGAAACTAGAACTTACATTTAAAAGGGAAGCAGAGAGTAAAAGCTTGGAAAATTTGCAGTCTGCCTTTATGATAGTAAAGAAAAACCAATTTTCTGGGTAAGAATTCAAGCAAGCTGCAGAAATTTGCATAAGGATAAAGGAGCCACATGTTTATAGCCAAGACATTGGGAGGGAGGCCTACAAGACATTTCAGAGACCTTCCATGCAGCCCCTCCCATCACAGGACCAGAGGTCTAAAAGGAAAAAAGGGTTTCAAGGGCCAGGTCCAGGGCCCCAGGGCCATGCTACTCTGCACAGCCTCAGGACACTGTTCCCCACATCCTGACTGGCTCCAGTAAAGTCTCAAAGGGACCCAAGTACAGCTCAAGCTGCTACTTCAGAGGATTCATGTCATAGTCTTGGTGGTTTCTATGTGATGCACAGAGTGTAGGAGTTGAGGCTTTGGACCTTCCACCTAGATTTCAGATAATGTATGGGAAATCCTGAATGTCTAGTCAGAATCCTGCTGCAGGGGCAGATCCCTCATGGGTAGCCTCTGTTGGAGCAGTGCAAAAGGGAAAAGCAGAGTTGGGACCTCCTCAGAGAGTCCTCACTGTGTCACTGCCTGTTGGAGCTATGAGAAATGGACCAATATCCCCAGGCTCCTGAAAGTTAGAGCCACCAACAGTTTTTACTCTACTCCTGGAAAAAACACAGGCACTCCATGTCAGCCCTTAAGAGGAATGACTAAGGTTGAACTCTGAAAAGTCACAGGGGTGGAGCTGCCCACAAGTTTGGGAGCCCACCGTTTGCATCAGCATGTCCTGGATGTGAAACATCAAGTCAAAAGTAATTATTTAGGAACTTGGAGGTTTGATGACTACTCTGCTGGTTTTCAAAATTGCATGGAGCCTACAGCCCCTTCCTTTTGGCCAATTTCTCCCTTTTGGAATCAGAGTAATGTTATCCCCATTGTAATCTTGAGAATAAGTTATTTCTTTTTGCTATTACAGGCTTATAGGTGGAAAGGACTAGCCTTGTTTCAGATGAGACTTTGGACTTTGAACTTTTCAGTTAATGCTGGAACGAGTTAAGACTTTGGGAACTGTTGTGAAGGATGATTATATTTTGCAATGTCAGAAGAACAGAGATTTGGAGGGGGCAGGAGAGGAAAAATATGGTTTGGATCTATGTCCCCACCCAAATCTCATGTTGAATTGTAATTGCCAACGTTGGGGGTGTGGCCTAGTGAGAGGAGATTGAATCGTGATGGTGGATTTTCCCCTTGGTACTATGTCATGATACTGAGTCAGTCCTCTTGAGATCTAGTTCTTTAAAATTGTGTGGTGCCTCTTCTCCTCCTCCCACTCTCTCTCTCTTCATCTTCCTCCGGCCATGTAAGATGTGCCTGCTTTCTCTTCACCTTCTGCCATGATTGAAATTTTCCTGAGGCCCCTGCAGAAGTAGATCCTGCCTTGTTTGCTGTGCAGCCTGTGGAACTGTGAGCCAATTAAACCTCTTTTTAAAATAAATTACCCAGTCTCTGGTATTTTCTAAAGTAGTACAAGAATGAACTAATACATCTTGCCAAGGGTCCAGATCAAGCTTGAAGAGGAATATGTTGTCTTTATGTGTATCAAATAACTCAGAGATTAAGATATTTGTTCATGTATTGATTGATTTACTCAATAATTTGTCAGACAATTACAGCGTGGTAAATTTTTATAAGCCATTATGAAGAGATTGGACTTGATTTTTTTTAGACTGAGTCACTGAAAGTGCTGAAGTTGGGAAATGATAGGATCATATTTGCATTTTATGGATATTTGTTTTGCATTAGGATAGATTGTGGGAGAGAGGGACAAGAGAGGAGTCACAAATAACAGAAGTGTAAGATGGGCCAGTGTGGTGGCTCATGTCTGAAATCCCAGCACTTTGGGAGGCCAAGGTGGGTGGATCAACTGAGGTCCAGAGTTTGAAACTAGCCTGACCAACATGGAGAAAACTGTCTCTACTAAAAATGCAAAGTTAGCCAATTGTGGTGGCACATGCCTGTAATCCCAGCTACTCAGGAGGCTGCGGCAGGAGAATAACTTGAACCCAGGAAGTAGTGGTTGCAGTGAGCTGAGATTGTGCCATTGCACTCCAGATGGGGCAACAACAAAAATAAGTGTAAGATGATGAAGGTCTGAACTTGAGCTGAGAAAGAGGTATCAAAATATAGAGGAAGAAATCTCTTTGAAGAACAGTTTATGTGGCAATATCTTAAGGAATTATTGACAACTCTCCTCATGATTCTTGTTTGGTACACAGGAAAAACGTACATTCTCTTCATCCCAAAGAAATTCCAAGTGGCCTCAAGTTAAGAATGCTTTAAAAAGGAGAGAATACTCACCACCAATTTTTCTTGAGTGTGTGTGTAAAACTTATATTAGGGCTGAAATAATTTGAAAAACGAATCACACAAACCCTCTCCCAATCACTCTTCTTGTGCTTATTTTATATCCTCTTTATGAGTATAAAATCCTCTGACATATTAACTACATTCTGGTAGGAGAATAATTTGAAATTTGGTGACTGTTTTCCTTATTTTCATTAATAATTGGAATTCTCTGCCTTATTCATCAAAATTAATCAAAATGAGCGTTTCTAGAAATACACCATTTTTTATTTTTGCTTTTAGTTGTAGTCAATTTATTGTATAATATTACTTGTAATGAAAGATAATACAGAATGAATATATTTTTAAATGTATTTCCTGGTGAGCTAGCAAGTTGGGGATTATATAAGAAAGGACACAATGACAAGAAAAATATTTTCAATTCTGTGACATCCTTTTTAACATATTGTCTCTCAAGTTTTTTAAATGCAAGTTTTTAGCACATCCATAGACCATATTAAAAATAAAATTTGAATGTAATGAAATTGAACTGGAAAATAATGGGGAATTCAGGTTTTTATACTCAGAGAAATCATAATATGCAAATTGTGAGTACTTTTTGCAGAATCACTGGGCACAGTAGGTTGCTGAGTTATAGCTTTGATAGAAGCACAACTTCAACTTTACAAATGTAAAACCATACCACTGAAGGCACTATCTAAGAGTTGGAAACAATATTACATTGATTGAAAGAAAATAACAAAGGGCATATAACATTTAAAAGGTATTTATGTTTTATTCCCTTCAAAAGGAAATTTCTGTTTATGAACTCTTAGATGTTTTCTCATATTTTCTTGTGGTACATAAGACAAATAGGTGCTATTTTTTATCTACTGAAGGTTTTGGAGTAGATCTGAACAACATGCTACAATTTTGGGCAACACAATATGGATAGGAAAAAGCAATATTGCCATGTGGCAAAACATTGTCATTCATTAATCAAATATGTGTGTAAAACATACTATGTGTGAGGCAACTGAGTAGGTTGCAATAAAGAGGGGCAAAGCTGGTGAAATCAACAGAAGCCTGATGCAACTGACTAAGCAAGCCGGTGTGGTGGGAATCGAGGTGATTTCTCACTGAAGAGAATCATTTTGTAGGAATGTCTTTGGAGGCTTATTTTCATAAGGAGAACTATTATACTTGCTAGCTTTAAGGATCTACTTCCAATTTATATTATATAACAAAAACAAGACAAATTTCTGAAGAGATGTATCTTGAGCCAGCCCTTGACCTACCTGAATCGTATCTGATTGCTTCTTTCAATTTTACCACTTTTAAAGTTTAATGCCCCCTTCAGTGTTTTATCTTGACCATGCAGCTTATGTTTCCATATCAGCTCACCCTTGAACAATAAGGGAGTGAGGGTTACCAATCCACCAAAGAATTTGAAAACCTGTGTATAATTTATGAATAGAAACCTTACTAAAAATATAAACAGGAAATTAGCATGTATTTTGTATATGATATATATATATATATATCATATACTATATTCTTACAATAAAGCAAGGAAGAGAAAAGAAAATGTTACTAAGAAAATTATAAGGTAGAGGAAACATATTTACTAATTATTAAGTGGAAATGGATTGTCATAGGCGCTTGTCCTTGTAGTTTTCATGTTGAGTAGACTGAAGAGAAGGAGAAAGAGGAGGGGCTGGTCTTATTGTCTCAATGGTGACAGAAGCAGAAGACCTATAAAGGTAGAGGGGAGGCAAGAGAAGCAGCACATTTGGTATAAATTTTGTTGAAAAATATTAATGTATAAGTGGACTTGTGTAGTTCAAACCTGTGTTGTTCAAGGGTCTACTGTATTATCATTGCCATCTGTACATGAAATTTTTTCTTGGCACTAGGACTCTTTCGTATGTATTATGCTTCCTTGAGGCATACAATTGAGTACAACCATAGTCAAATGCCTCCATTTTTCTACAATTCCAAGCAAACACAATCCCTGAGTATCCAATAATGAGTGAAATGGAAGATTCCATAGGAACCATGAAAGGAGGCGATAATTCTCAAGTTGATCAGCTTGCAGTTGCAATGACAGATTCAACTGCAGTCAATTTTAGCAGAAAATATCCTGTGGCCCTGCGGAAAAGGACATACAGAATTATTAAGAGAGGTGAAGATATAGATTCTAGGTTTGGCTTACAGTAATGACTCTCCAAGTGACACCACAGACTGAGCTCCCAGGAACCTGCTATTCCTGCAACACTAGGAAGCTATGGAGTCAGGAGTTTTAGTGATCAGCTCTTTCACTGTTATTCGTACCTGCAAACATCTCTGCAAAAGAGATACCTCACTGCCTACCTTTCTTTAGAATTTGTCAGAGTATGCCTCATTGGTATATCTTAAATCAAAGCTACAGCTATCATTGCAAGAGTGTTATGAATTTACGACATAAATTCTCATCTGTCCACCCTTTAAATTTCAGAAAAGCATTCTATGAGAAGGTTGGAGCACATATTGTTTACATCAAATCACAGTATCTGTCATACAGTGATTAATCTGCACATCAAGTGTAAATGCTAAGAAATATGTGAATTTAATATTACATTTGTGTATGATTAAATGTTTCTGTACTGAAAAATAATAAGAAATAAAAATAAATAAAAGTTTTAAAATGCTATGTTATTCAGGTAGCTGGTACACACAAGAAAATATCACTAGTCTGATGGAAAACAACTTATCCAGTCAGTCAAGCAGTACCAATCAAATGCCTTCTCTGACAGATGTGATCTTGGAGACTGCTAGAGGAATACTGGTGAGCTTTATAGAGACTGCATCTACCACCATGAAACTTACAACTAGTAAGGAAGGCAGATGCTAACTCAGCTATTATAAATGTTAGGAATGTCACAAAAAAGAAATACTGTATTCTCTGGAAACGTATAAAATGTATTCTAAATAACCTAATCTCAAATGGGGCAAGGTCAGAGAGAGTTTTCTGAGGACATAATGTTAAAGGTAAAGCTTGAAAGATGAATAGGAGATAAGGAGGTGACGTAAGTTTAGTATGACTGGGGCATCTAGAACTATAGAGCTATTACTGTGAAAAGAGTTGATTCTCTTGAGAGGAAACAAGAGTTAGGCCATGCAAGATTTTTTGATAATGTTGAGGATTTTGTACCTTATACTGTGGGCCATGGGAAGGTATTTATGGATTTTAAATATAAGAAGAATAGAACATGATTGATGCCTTCAAATTTTCACTTTGGCAATTTTGTAAAAATTTGGTTGTAAATTAAAAGATCAGAAGAAATTTATGGTAACCTTGTAGGCCAGAGGTTCTGGTGGCCTAGACTAAGGTAGAAAAGAATAGATGGAATGGAGAGATTGCTGGAGACAGAATCATCAACAGGTCTTAATGTTTGCTGATTATTAAAACCAAAAGAAAGGGATGAGTCAAGGATGATTCATGAGGTTCAGGCTCTACCAGTCTGATAAACAAGTCAGATATAGGAAACACTAGGGTGAAAGCAAATTTGATTGTAGTGAATCATGAATTCAAATTAAAAACTGTTGTTTCAATTGCTAAGGATAAAAATGTACTTCTTTTTAATTATAAAATTAAATAGTATGTATAAAGTGCTTGGCACAGTGCGTAGGCAGGTGTTACTTACCTATGTGGATTAAGTTAGCAGATTAGGAAAATATATTTGGGTTGTTGAAGTCAATAGATAGTTATTAAAGCCATAAGAGTGAATGATAGTTTCACAGAGAAAGGGTATAGAATAAGAAGAGAAGAGTACCTAGAACCAGGCTTCAAAGTCAGGAGGAAAAGGCGATGCCCACCACGAACAAGCTGCAAGTACTGGCTCTAGCCCTTAAACAAGAGTGCAGATTGCTTGGTCTCCAATGTCATTTCCTGTTAAAATATGACAATGCCATGTACATGTATGGGATTTACCTACATGAATACCATGAAATATTATTATCCAGATATATGAAGATCTGACTTGGGGAGAAAATGACAAGTAACAAGAGGTGTATGCTTTAGTTTGACTGGAATTTTGCTAATTATACAAACTTTAATGCTAGAATAGTAACAAAAAAGCTGAAACCAAAAAATCAATCCTCACACATCACACAATGACACATTCTTTGGGCAGTTTCAGTAATAATAATAGTTGTAATTAACTGAGTTCTTTACTACCAAGCACCATGTCTGGTACTACATACATACCTTCAGATATATATATATATATATATATATATATATATATATATATATATATATCTGACACTGCATCCACCACCAGGAAACTTACAAGTAGTAAGGAAGGCAGATGCTAACTCAGCTATTATAAATGTTAGGAACGTCACAAAAGAGAAATTCTGTATTCTCTGAAAACATATTAAGAGTATTAGGCAGGGATAACATTAGGAGAAATAGCTAATGTAGATGATGGGGTGATGGATGCAGCAAACCACCATGGCATGTGTATATCTATGTAACAATCCTGCACAATCTGCACATATACCCCAGAACTTAAAGTGTAATTTTAAAAAGTATTCTCAATAACCTAATCTCAAATTGGGTAAGGTCAGAGAGAGATTTCTGAGAAGATACTGTTAAAGGTAAAGCTTGAAAGTGTATATATATATAATTTTATCATTACAAGTATGAGAATCATACTTAATTAAAAAGTGAGGAGCATTAGGCGTAAAGCTGTGAAGTGCCCAGTTCAATGTCACACAGTAAGTGACAGACTTGGGAATCAAATTCAGGTTTAACTAACTCAAGTTTAAAGCCTCTCCCACCTTTGTCAACAACTTTACAAAAAGAGAAACCAAATACACTGCATGAAGACCAGTCACCATAAAGGGATGCAGGACCATAGGTGAGAAATATCACAGGATGAGAATAACCAGATGGCACCTGGGTATGTTCCTTCATCTTTATTCATGTGTTCATTCCAGGTGCTTTTCATTTTCTATGCTCTAGGAAGACAGCAGTGGGCAAAATAGATGAATACTTGTCCTAATAATAGTAAATCTCAATATATGAGACATTTGACATGTGTCCTACTTCCCCAGGGAGTTGGAGAAACTACAATTTAGCATGGCTTGCTCAAGGAATAGGTACTTTGTGTGAAATATATGTAGATATAATGGCATTTCGGGACAGGAGCTCAAGGTGCACAATACAACTATATTGTTCCTTTACCTAGATGGATGCTAGCCTCTTTTCCTTAACCCATGTACTGCTGATAGTTGTACAGAGACCCTTTGTTGTATAGTAACACAGTGTGAGGCTCCACAGAGGATAACCTAACAACTAGGCCCTCATCCCTTTTTTCTCAATTCAGTCTCAGAGTCTTAACCTCTGATTGAGGGTAAGGTTGGTTGTAGAATGTCCTAAACATAGAATGGGATATTGAGGAATAAAACACAGCATTTATGAGATGATATTTGAAATCATATTTGAATAGTGTATTTCTTTGACTGTTTCTTTAATTACCTCCCTCTTTTCATTCTTTCTTCCTTATCTGTCTTCAGCCAGTTATTTGTTGATTGCTTCTACCTTAAAATGATCTGACTCATTCTATTTTTTCTTCCTTTCAAACTCCTCAGTTGTCTAGAAGCATCTCTATTTGCCTCAAATGTGCAAGTTGTGTTTATTCTCATGTCACATAAAATGTTTTTCTTTTAGAGCTATCATTATTTAATATGTCAAATATTTGCTATGTCACTCATTTGGGAACAGATACTGAATCAAAAATCTGAGTCTAATGGAAAGGACACTAAAAAGTTCATAACATTCATGACGGCAACAGGAGAACATAAATTTACTCATAAAGGATAAAGTAGTCACTCATAGAAGAGACTTTGCCTAGAACATACAGATTACAGAAATGTTATTTTTCTTAAAATATCAAGCTTTCTTTACTAAGAGCTTTTTAAAATGTAATGCTCCATCTGTAGAAACATGTATATATCCTTATTGATATAGATTTAATCTCTCTCTTAGCTAAGCTCCCTATTTCTCCCAACATAAATTCTTCAATGATAAATAAAAGCTCTTTTAAAGGGGGAAAAAGGAAAAGATTTGAATTAGTAATTTAGACTTTTTTATTTGAAAGTCATTTTAGCTATTTCTTATTTCCAATCACACTGACATTTTTAAAGCTTTATACAAAGAAAGTCTATTGGTGAATATCTAGTATGTCAAATTCAACAAAGATTGTAAGTAGAGTCCTAGATAGGCTTACTCTTTTATGGGAACAAAAATACACAGTTCCCAAAGCACCAATACAAGTTACTGAGAAAAACAATAGCAAATTAGTTAAAATTAAACTCCAATATTATCCATTATATTCAAAACTACAAAAGAACAGTGTGTGTGTGTGTGTGTGTGTGTGTAATATATAATGCTAGATGATGAAAATTTAAATACCTGAAACACTTTGTATTAGTTGTGGTGCAAACAGGATCTCAAGTCATTACGTTCCAGATGACACTTATAAACCTATTCTACATCTTTAAATTACTGAGAAGATATAATTCTGAAGGCATCATATATGCTGCATATATACTTCTAATTTCTGGCTAGGTCTTTGGCCCTATATTCCTAGGTTTTTGTTTTTCTATCCTGATGATCTGAATTTGAAAAGGAAGAAACTTAAATATATGATTTCTTCTTACAGCTTAACAATGAGAGCTGAGCCAGTCCTTAGCATCTAACTCCTTGCTACTCAGTTTATCCTTTTCTATATTGATGATCTGAGTTGGGAAATAAAAAAACTTAAATATATTGATTTCTTCTTATAGCTTAATACCTAGAGCTGAGCCAGGCCTTAGCATCTAACTCCTTGCTACTTAATTTATCCTTGCTCTGCCATTTTCACCCAATTGACACTTCTTAACAAAAGACATCCAGCCCAAGCAGATTTCTCCTGCTAACTTCCATATAATATTTTATACTTCACCCATTAACACACTGTGTTCTTTCCAGTAAAGTAGAAAGAAATAGGTGGAACTTCTTCCAGAAGCATCATTATCTCTGGCAGGATTATTTTCTCCACAATTTCCCTTCTAAGCGTAGAATCAAGTACTTAGGTTATGGAGCCAAAAGATAGCACAGTATCATGTGTGGAAAATAATGAATACTCAACAGCTGGAAGAAAAAAAGCAAGCCAGAATAGCACCAATGGAAGACAGTGACTATTAAAACCTAGAATGTCATGCCTTCAAAAACAAACAATGGCAGACTAACAGTTCTGATTCTTGACTCTACCCTGAGTGTTCCAGCCTAATAAAAAGTGTGCACAAAAACTTTATTTATTTTTGTTTTCCATAATTATTCTCAGAACAGAAACTATAGAAATGTTTAAAAATCATTTGAGGCAACATTTTAAAAGTTACTATAAATTTACACCTATGTTATTGAGACTAACTTCTTATGATTGTCATTCATTCATGGTTATACATCTTCCCCAAATACTCATGTTGTTTTTGGCCATTGGTGACTCAGATTGGAACTAGAATGTATGAATAGATAAGAAGAAACTCACCACAAATATAACTGAAAAACATCATGTTTTAGCACATAATATAAACTTTATCTGGAGGGTAGAGATAGCATCATATTGTAGAGAAAATAATGGTTTCACTTCTATGGCTGCCAAATGAATCATTTTTTACTATTGTTCATCTTAGCCAGACTACAAAAATATACCATCGTTTCTCAGCCCAACATTTCAAAATCTTGCTCTTACTCAGATAAATTAAAAAAGTATAGTATTTGCTGGGAATTGATTCCAGGAGCCTTCACATGACCAAAATTCACAAATGCTCAAGCCCCTGATATAGAATGGCATAGTATTTGCATATAACCTATGCAGATCCTCCTGTGTAATTTCAGTCATCTCCAGATTATTTACAGTTCCAAATACAATGTAAATGTTTTATAAATAGGTACAATATTTTTTATTTGCATTATTTTTTGTTGTATTGTTATTTTACATATTTTTCCAATACATTTTCTATCTGTAGCTGGTCAAATCTTCAAATGCAGAATGCATTGATACAGAGAGCCAGATGGATATTGTGTCAGATTTCTTAGTTAGTTCACCATTTCACCCTACATCACACTAAAGTTCAGAAGTCACATATTTATTTGTATTGATTATAATTTAATACACCAAGGTAATGTATCACACTTATTTGATGTATAAATCTCCCTTTTGTAATGTTTGGCAAGGAACCAACATTACCTCATTTTGATCACTTCCAGTGACAGAAGAATTTCTGTAATAATCCATTCTACTTTTTAAAAGTTGCCACGAATAGAGACATATAACTACTCATGTCATAAGAATGATCTGAAACTTGAAACCCAGAAAAAAAAACTACTGGGTGTTTTTTTCAGAAAAGTATTTGTTGTGACTTTCTATTGCCTAGCATATTGTAGAACTTTTTCACAGCAGACATTATGGTTAAAATGTTGTCTGGTAGAAATATGAAGAATTTCTGCCTAGTAGGACAGACACCTTCAAAAGTTATAGTTTATGGCCCTGTTAAACATTACCTAATTGTTTACGTAAACTATAAATTGTATCCTTTTTCCCATATATAATTTTACAACTGTTGTTTGCCCTAGTTTTTATCTCTATTGTTTCCTGCTTTAATTAACGTGTTGAATAACATATTTGACACTTTTTAATATTTATATGGAAGTTATGCTTTTACCTTTTAGAAAACTATATTTTAATATCCCTTATTGCCCAGATATACAAAGAGATCTTCTAAACAACTAGTTTTCAATTTTATCAAATTATTAGAATCATCCATAAGGCTTGTTAAAACACAGATTGTGGGGCCCTATAATTTCTGATTCAGTAAGTTAAGATTAGGTCCAAACATCTGTATTTTTAATAAGTGTCTAAGTGATAAAAATGTTGTTGACGCTGGGACCCATTTTGAGAATTACTCTTCTAAATTCATCATTTACTGTCTAGCTCTCTAATTTTCTCTTGAAAATTCCAAACACCCTTCACCACAATACTCTGTATAATATTTGGGAAATTATGACTATTAGACAAGGAAAGTTATATCAACTTGTAAGGCATATAATTTTCCCATTACTTTGCCACCTAGTAAATTGAATCAGATTTCCAGAGAATTTTCGTATCTATCTATCTGTCTGTCTATCTATCTATCATCTATCATCTATCTATATCTATCTATCTATCTATCTATCTATCTATCTATCTATCTATCTATATATATATATATATTTTTTTTTTTTTTTTTTTTTGAGACAGAGTTTCACTCGTTACCCAGGCTGGAGTGCAATGGCATGATCTCGGCTCACCACAACCTCTGCCTCCTGGGTTCAGGCAATTCTCCTGCCTCAGCCTCCTGAGTAGCTGGGATTACAGGCACGCACCACCATGCCCAGCTAACTTTTTGTATTTTTAGTAGGGACGGGGTTTCACCATGTTGACCAGGATGGTCTTGATCTCTTGACCTCGTGATTCACCCGCCTCGGCCTCCCAAAGTGCTGTGATTACAGGCGTGAGCCACCGCGCCCGGCCTATATATTGATCTATTTATTGTATAGATTATAATCAAACCTCTGGAGAATTTTGTTTCTATATATTAATAGGAATAATTACTTATTTTAAAATATTTTTTAAAATACAGAATGTACAAGTTAACAAGTCTTCTGTTTTGACTTTTCTGCTGTTTTCATTATTCCTAATGCCTTCTTTGAGTTTATGTAACGAAAGGAATTCTTTATCTAGTAGAGATCAGGGGAATCAGTTACCATTAACTTTTGTATTATTTTAGAATTAATATACTCTTATTTTGAAAATATGGAGACATAACTTATCTTCACAGCAGGGATTTCTCTCCTGATAAAGGAGATTTTAAAATTCTCTGGGATTTCAAATTAGAGGAGCATTGGTTTCCAGTAAATTTTCTGTCACCAACACCTCTCAACAATGTTTCTCAAACTCTCAAACTGAGCTAAGAATCGCCAGGAGGCACTTGTTAAAACACATTGCTAGGCATTTATCCTCTAAAGTAGAATGCACAAGAGAGGGATTAAAAATGATTAGAAATTTAATAAAGTTCCCATATGATTCCCAAGGTGAGGGAAACTTGAAAGATAAAGGTACAAAGAGTAATCATCTAGGATTCATGTATGCGTCCATTCTCATACCAAATAAAGGCATACCAAAGGCTGGCCACACCTTCCACAATCACAGTGAAAGGTGAAGGAGGAGCGAAGGCGCATCTTACATGGTGGAAGGCAAGAGGGCATGTGCAGGAACTGCCCTTTATAAAACCATCAGATCTCCTAAAGTTATTCACTATCATGAGAACAGCATGGGAAAACCTGCACCCCATAATTCAATTATCTTCCACAGGGTTCCTCCCATGACATGTGGATATTACGGGAGCTGTAATTCAAGATGAGATTTGGGTGGAGAAACAGCCAAACCATATCTGTCCACGAATAACTGACCATTTACTTGATTCTGCTGGATTGTTCCAAACATGACTTCATTATGGGCTCTAAAAAAGTACTAATTCTTCTCACCCCAGACATTCTTATTTAATTGAAATATGGCTTTTAAAGCTTCAGGTATTTAAATATCCAGCAAAGCTTATGAATCATTGACAATCAGTAAGCTTGTTCCAATACATCTCTGGGAGCTTACAAATAGAAAACTTCCCTGACCTCAGTATCTCTGAGGTTCATTTTGTAGTACCTTGTGAGAAGAGAATATTATCGAAAACATCAAGTATGCCCATATCCCTAGAGCAAATGATGGTGGTTGGTGGATGGGAATATTGACACTGACCTTGTTGTTGGTTGGTTTGCTGTGTTTTTACATTATTGAAAGCAAGGAGTATTTAATACACTGCAAACTGGTTAGTAGAATTTTATAACAGAGGCAGTGAACTAACAATGAAAAACCACTTCTATTTGTTTGGTATTTATCACTTAGTGTCCTACGTGAAGGTCAGTCTCTTCTCTGGGCTTCTATATCCTTGAGATTAGACCAGCATTTGTCATGACTGCTTCACAAAATTACTGTGAGTCTGTGAATGCAAAGGGTTTTTTGAAGTGAACAGTGCTAATAATATGAAGTACTATCATTTTCTTTTTGTAGTAATGAGACTAATAAAATAATTTATTTTGTTATGCCCATAGCATTCTAATTCATTTTTCTCTTTTTAAAATGCTTCTTGAAGTAAACCATGCATATCCAAGAGGGACAAATCATAAAATGTAGAGTGACAAATGGTTTTAAAAATAAAGTATTCTCCATAAATTTAATCTTAAGTATTTTTGTTTGTGATCAACATTTTTGCATGATCATGTGTATTATTATTTATAATATTTGATATTAGAAACAGTAAAATATTTGTCAAAGTTATCTAACATCCTTATGCTATTTTATTGATCCTTATGGCATGTATTCAGCTTTTGCTATTAAATTTTAGCAAGTTTCTTTTAAAATATTTACCACTTTTGTTTCCGTTTGCTGTTACTAGATAATATTAGTAGATACAGGGTTGTTCAGTTTTCTCCACATTCATATGTTCTACAAAAGAAATTTAACAGATTAGAAATACTTTTCTTTTCCTGTATGTCCTGGAAAATAAGTACTTGGCATCAATAAAGGTAAAGAATTTTCTTAATTCATTCCTTTTCTCAGATTACCTATTTTGTCAGCTTATATTTCAGAGTTGTTTAAAATATTTTACATATCTAAAGAAAAAGAATGTGAGACTCACATTCTCAATGATGCTTGTACAACTTGTTTGTGATACTAATGCACTATATCCTTCCTTCCTTCCTTCCTTCCTTCCTTCCTTCCTTCCTTCCTTCCTTCCTTCCTTCCTTCCTTCCTTCCTTCCTTCCTCCCTTCCTCCCTCCCTTCCTCCCTTCCTCCCTTCCTCCCTTCCTCCCTTCCTTCTTTCCTTTCCTGCCTTTCCACCATACTACAAAAGAATAATATAATCTTTCTCTGACCGATGTGGGTGGGTAGAAAGATTGATCCATGCTCTTCACCTGTATTTCAGTGGAATGTTGAGCAGAAATGGCTTTTGTAAGTTTTCAGGATGTTAGAATTTCAGCTATTTTAACAATGCCCTATCAGATAACTTTTTTTGGGGGTACAACCAACTATCCTTAGAAATCACAAAAATGAAATAATACTTTTTATTCTTTTCTGTTTCTTCAGTTTTCCTGTTCTAGCCAGGACTCCATTAATAAAAGCATCAAATTGCACTTGATTGACTATCTTTAATACATTTTTTGATATCCCAGGAATTCAAAGATCCTTTCTTGTTAATAGTTTGTGAGTATATTTACTGGCATCAAAGCATCCTAAAGAAAATTCTACTGTGTGTGCACTTGAGGCTTATCTACATTTTTGCTTGTGAGCTGGAGCTCACAAACCTGAGAAAAGTCTCCTGAGTAGCAAGCACTTCACTGAAGATACTGGGCAAGTTTTTTCTACTTCTGTAAACATGTAGCAGACTTTATAAATCCAATCTAGCCCAATATTCATATTTCTTTTATTAATAATGAATACATGTCAAAGGACCTATGTATTTATTCTGTATAATAAGTTAGCAGATTTTCACTGCACACCCGCTGCATTGGAGGCATTATGACATACACAGAAACTAACTGGTGAGCAGAATAATCTATGCACTCAGAGAATTTGAGATCACGTACAGAAGACAAACGTGCTACAGCAATACCAGAAGACTATAAGCTCCAGGAGGCCAGGGACTGTGTCTGTCTCCCTCAATTGGTAAATCCTTGAATTTAATGACATGTATTGTTCACACTATAGGGAATACATGAATAACTATAGGACAGTTTCAATGAACCTCTCTTTTATTTTCAGTATTCTCTCTCATCTAAAGTTCACTCTGGCCATGCCAGAGATCTTTTCTCTGCATTCTTCTTTCAGCAGACTGTGAAAATTAAGAAGCTTATTAGACCTCTGAACTATTTTCCAGGCTCCCTTTCAGCTCAATGTAGTCCTTTGCATCAGTAACGTGGCTTGAGTTCAGCTACATGTAAGCCAATACTGTGTTTTTCTTTGCCATTTTCCCATGGAGGAGAGGTAGCTGTGATCTGGATCAGGATTCATGTGTTTCCAAGAGTATTGGCTTAATATCCGCTTTGACTGTCCATACCCCAATGATATTTTACACTATTTTGATAAATGCCTTTATTGGGAAATTATAGAAATAGCATGAAGGTGAGGTCACTGCTCTAAGGTTGGGACCCAGTAAAGGGATTCCTGGAAGACATTCCATCTGAGCTTAAATGTGTTCCAAGTTATTAACTCAAGTGTGAAGATGGATTTTTCTTTTAGTTTGTCTGAATTAATTGCCTCTTGGAAGACACGAAATATTTTAAATATTATAAGATGCTTCTACATTTCTAAGTCTGAGTGTTTCTCTTCCTTATGTAACATAACTTTTCTATATTCGCAATACTATAATGTAAGAAAAAGAATTCACAGTGACTTTTCTAAGAAATATTAGCACAAAAATTGCTCACTGGTTTAATGTGTATGTATGTATGATGGTATTGGAATAATATAACAAATTCTATTAATTAACTTAATTTAAAAAATCAGTATTAGTACAGGAAGATTTATAGAATAACATCAAATAATTCTGCAATCACTAGTGTTATATAATGAAGAAATTCACTCATTGACATGTGAAAATATCTTATATCAGATTAGTTAATATGTGTCATCAATATATTTGCCTGCATATCTTAATAAACTATGAAGAAGAGTCATTGATTTGAGAGTACATGAAGCTAGATAAATGGAATAAGTTAATCCTCTAATAAACAAGCAATAAAGGGAGCTCTAAAAACTATTCAAATTATTTAGAAGTAGGAACATGTGAAGGCAGAGAGCTGCTCCTTTTTCGACCACCAGGGTATCCAGTGACCAGGCATGAATGACTTCTGGTGTGTTTTGAGGAGAGGAGTAATATGGATCTCTGGGAGCTAGCTGGACATGTCAAGAGTTCCAGAAAGCAAATAAATATATATAATATTTCTAACAGAAAATCAAAGGCATTTCACAGACTCAATAGGAGCTAATAATGAGCTGGATTCCTTTTTAGGAAGAGCAAGTTCAAATAGAAGTCTGTTTGGGAAAGATTTTAAAATATAGTTGATTGCCTCCATTGTCTGAACTTGCTATATAACTGACCAAATAGCTGATTCAATTACAGCAACGATTACAGATTTTAAATATGTATATTTTAAAGATGTTTAAAAAGGGTAAATCAATATAAATACTTAATTGTCCCAGTTTGTCTGGGACTGAGGCATTTCCTGGGACACAAGAAATTTAGTGCCAATATATGGAGTAACAAATTGCTCCAATATTTCTGTCTTAACATTGATGGAAACTAGTGCCATTCATTAAAATAAAGAATATAAAAAATGCAAATGAGGGAGACATATAATGTTTCCTTTGAAATCTACAAACTGTGAGGTACCTAGGAAATAGGCCTGGGACTGAGCAGTACAGAGTTTATATAGGTTTCTAGATTTTACAAAGAAATAGAAAATCTGAGGAAAATACCAGGAAGTTACCAGACTGTCAATATCCAACTGTGAAAGACTAAGGAACATATTGTGGTCAAATACAGTTAGGTTCATTGACTTCTTACAGTGAAGAAAACCATGTACCATGGGAAATTGTGGGTTGTTTCACTCAAGGTGTAGTAGGAAGGGTTTTGATGAGGAGTTCACTTTGTGTGGGGAGATTTTGGACAAGCTGCAAAGGAATATATTCTGAATTGAGTGCTTTCAGAAAGCAGGGTCATTGTACGACCGAACAGCTGCTGTGATTTAAATGTTTGTCACTTTCAAAACTCATGCTAAAAGTTAATTGCCAATGTAATGATATTACCAGTTGGGACCTTTGGGAGGTGTTTAGGCTAGCAGAGTCCTGTCCTTATGGGTGGAATTGATGTCATTATAAAAGAGCGAGTTCATCCCCCTTTTGCCTCTTTGCCCTTTCACCCTCTGCCATATGAAGACAAAGTATTATAATTCTCCCTTTAAGAGAATGAAGTGTTTAAGGCAACACCTGGAGCAGAATCACCAAATAGTCTAGCACCTTGATGTTGGGCTTTCCAGCCTCCAGCACTGTGAGCCAAAACATTTCTATTGATAAAAGTTACCCAGCCTCTGGTATTCTGTTATAGCAGCACAAACAAAGACAGTACCCTCGTAAGTTTTATCTAGGATGTTTGAGTGATGAAGTGGGGATAGAACTGTAATTGATCAAGAAGCAGCAGTCATTTCTGTTAGCCCAAAGAATGGGATATTCGGTTCTTTTATGGTTTCTAAATGTTCTCTTTTTTGTGTGTGTGCTCAAACATGGTTACATTTTTGTTTTTCTTATTCCACCGATCAGAGTGAAATTGTGGTTTTCTATGAAATTGTTTATGTTAAGTAGAGAACTCTGTATTCTAGTTGTTAGAGCAGGATAGATATCAGCTGATCGATGTCAGAGATTGCTCTTTTCCTTCTCACAACTAAAGCAGCTATTTAAAACTATGAGCATTCCAGAGATTGCCTAGGGATGGTGCATAGATTGCATGGAGAAGAGAACATGGATAGACCCTGAAGTATATCAGCAGTGCTTTAAAATCTCTGTCCTCTTGCTTTCTCAATTACTGCCATTCCTAAACTCTTAAGATCTTCTTTAGGTCATGAGTACCCATAAAAGATCAATCAAGTTTTTTACGCCTAGTAAGTTGAGAAATTTGGTTGACAGGAAGCCAGGAGATTCTACAAGGATCAGCCATTTTACCCCTCAAGCTCTTCTCAAAGGAATATGTTGTTTAAAAACTCTAAATATCAGAGAATCCTCTTCTCTGAACATTTAAAACAGGACAAGAGGCTTTAATTGCAATTTGTGAGCACATTAAATAGAGTTTGAAGAATATTTAAAATAGTGATTGGGAGGAGTATGAGAAAAAGTGAGCTGAAAGAAAGCACAACTCTAAGGTATTATTAAGGATCCAAGTGAAATTAATCATCATGTATTTGGCATCATTTGATTTAGACCCTCTTTCATGGTTTGACCACTTCTTGTAAGTTTAGAGGTGTAGAGTCTAACATGGTTAGTACCTTTGGCACTCATTTCTTATCTGGTCCTGCCTGTTAATGCTGATCTCCTGTATCCAGATTTAATTTCACATATTCTTACAGACAAGCAGCACCATATTGCCATCAAAGCACAGATTCAAGACTATGCCCCAGAGTTCCATTCCCTTTTCCACATTCTTCTTGATCTCTGACTTTGAACAAGTTAATTAAGTACGCCTCAGTTTCTCCATCTGCAATATGGAGGGAATAACCTCATAGGTTATTATAAAGAATAAACAAGTTACTATATGCAAATCTTCTCAATATGTAGGAAGCATTTTTTCAATTATTTGCTGTTACCATTATTTTTGTTGTTGCTTGTAGTAGTAGTAGTAGTAGTAGTACTAATAGTAGTGTACTGAAGAATTAATATTACCCAAAGAAAGATCTGGCCTTTCTCCCAGTTCCTGGTAGGTAAGCTTTAAACCCTTGAGATTTCTCAAGTTTTAGGAGTGTCTTTGTTGTTTATAATGGACCCATCAAACCACATGCACACTTTATGCTAATGAGATGATTCAAGATGGTGCCAACCACATCTGATAGTCTTAGGGTGAAGGCCAGCCTTGCCAAAATATCGACCTTGTGATTACAAAGTTGAGATGCTGAGCCAAGAAAATATCAATCAGCCTGACCTCTAGGGGCAGGAGAAAGGGGCTAGAGATTGAACTCAGCCACATGGGCCATAATTTAATTAATCATGCGTATGTAATAACACCTTAATAAAATCTCTGGTCACTAACATTTAGGTGAGTATGCTATGTTGGCAATACTCAATTCACATGTTTTCACTATTAATACTGGAGAAATAAGATATCGCTGAGACATGGAAGCTTTGTGTTTGGAAGACTCCTAGTCTCAAATTCCACCCAATCTCTTCCTTTGATTGATCTTGATTGTATGCTTTTGTGACAATAAAAATGATATTGCAAATATAGTACTTTTTTGAGTCCTATGAATTTGGCTTACACTTTACAGAAATAAGGGAGTTAATAGGTGCGAATTTTATTAGTATGTATTAAGAACTATTTAATTTTGGCTATTAACATTGTTTTTATTGTTGCTTGTATTATTTTTTTCACATTCATGTCTTCTTTCGCATAGCTGAAAAATGATTTACACTTAAATTTGCTCCGGTGTTAAGACCACTGCTTTTCTTCCCATTTGCTGTTTCTTCTTTGGCCTTCTGAGCTTAGCTGTTCATGATGTGACTATTGCAGTCTCTACTTATTCCCACTTTTATTCTTGCATTGTACAGAATATACCCAACATATCATCCAATTATTCTTTGAAAATACAGGCCAAACTGTAATTATCTTTTGATTCATAATTTTTATAGTATTTTATCTAACTCAGTGCTATGTTCATACGCCTCACCATGGCCTGTAAAGCCCTGGATAATACAGCTCTCATTATATATGTGATATGTCAGTTCTCAGCGCATACCACTTTTCTCATTTCCATGTTTTCTTCTAGCTAGCTGAATGTCTTACTGTTTCTCAAACACATCTTCTAATTCCTTCCCCAGTGCCTGTATAATTACTATACATTATGCCTTGAATATAGGTATTGCAGAACCTTTCCGTGAAAACTTTTTTCTTCATATAATTGCAGTCTCTACTAATATATCATTGTCCCTGAAAAATATTATTCAGTATATGTTCAATGAGTGGAAGTATGGGTAAATAGATAAATGAAAAAGAGAAATAATGATTAAACTGATGAATGAGTGAAGGCATTTTATCCCTGAAAATGGAAGTCTGTTTATGCAAATAAAGCTCTTTGGAATGAATACATTAACATTATTAAATTTGTGTGCACGTATAATGCCTCCTTATTTATGTGAAGGGAAAATCGAGTAAATATTACAGCCTAAGGCAACTGGAAGAAGGATTTGTCACAGAAGTGAGAAAACAATTGGAGAAAATTAAAGCATAGGAATAAAACTTTGGTTTTGTGAGGCATATAGGCAAGCATAGCTACAAGTTGTGATGAAACTAACAGCTCTCAACTCACATTAATTTTAAAGCACAGTGTTATAGAATACATAATACGTACATGTGGATGTATAAAAGTTTGCAGGCAATTATGTTTTTAGATATTATCTTAATGTGCACTATACAACAAATGATATTTTTTAAAAGTTTAAAATATATACCTGAATAAATCTTTGAATCTTTAATGATTTTGAGTTTTACATATTATATTTTACTTTTGAATCTCAGGTTTAAACATATTTCTACTATGTAAAATGACCTGGTTGGAAACTTAGATCAGCACAATTTCTATAGTACACAAAGAAATTTAAGTACTGTTCACCTGTAATTGTGACCTTGCTTTAATGCTTTTTGCTTAACAGAAATTGCTTTAATATTATTTTCAAATAATCAAAGAAAATTAAACATTTTATTAGAAAAATAGTGAATTTCCAAAAGTTATTTTGATAACATGCTAAATGTTATAATTGCCTCGCAGAAAAAGTACACTGCTAATGATTTAATTTTTATAATATTTTGTGGATTTTTTTTCTCAATTTTTCTTAAAACTATAACTAACATTAAGTAATTGTATTTAATTACTTCCCCATGAAAATAGATAGAAACATAAAAATTGTAAATAAATTTAGTCTTCATGAATGTTTATTATAATATTGAGGTTTGAAATAATATAATATCTCCCTTTTGGGTTGACAACAAAGACAATTGAGTCAAAACTTATTTTAACTTCAAATGATATTTTTAAAGTAAAAATAGCTCATTAGTCTCATTAAAATACATTTTCAAAAATTAATATTACCTTGCCTCCAAATAAAATAATATTTTTAAAGAAGAAAACTGGTTCCACTCTTTAAAATATATTATCTGACCTTATTTGAAAAGTGAAAATACAAAGGCAGCTTTATAGTTTCATTACTGCACATGTAATTAATAATTCAAATTTATAAATCTTATTTGTTATAACATTAATGTACAAAAAGCATAAATATGTTGAAACATACAAAATTTGAAATTGGGTTTATGGGTAAACATTTTAGTTTAATGTCAGGCAGTATTATTTTATTTTTTCTCTTCTAACTTTTAGGTTCAGGGGTTATATGAGCATGTTTGTTTAATGGGTAAATTGTGTCATTGGGGTTTGTTGTCCAAATGGTTTTGTCATCTGAGTAGGGAGCATAGTACCCAATAGGTAATTTTCCAATCCTCACCTTCCTCCTATCCTTCACCGCCAAGTAAGTCTCAGTGTCTATTGTTCTTCTCTTTGTGTTCATGTGTACTCAATATTGAGCTCCCACTTGTGAGAGCATGCAGTATTTGGTTTTCTGTTGCTGCATTAATTCTTTTAAATAATGGCCATCAGCTACATCCATGTAACTGCAAAGGACATGATTTAATTTGTTTAATAGCTATGTAGTATCCATGGTGTATATGTACCATATTTTCCTTATGCAGTTCACTACAGGTGGGCCTCTAGGTTGATTCCATGTCTTTGCTATAGTGAATAGTGCTGTGATGAATATAAGCATGCATGAGTCTTTATGTTAGAATGGTTTATATTCATTTGATTTTCATTTGGGTTTTTAATTTACTTTATGGCTACTGTAAATGGTATTGCATTCTTGATTTGGCTCTCAGCTTGGATGTTATTGGTATATAGAAATGCATGTGATTTTTGTACATTGAATTTGTATCCTGATACTTTGCTATAGCCATTTATCAGATCTAAAGGCCTTTGGGCAAAAATCATGGGATTTTCTAAGTATAGAATCATATTGTCTGCATAGAGGAATATTTTGACTTCGTCTCTTCCTTTTGGATGCCTTTTTGTCTTTCTCTTGGTTGATTGCTGTCTAGAACTTCCAGTACTATGTTGAATAGGAGTGGTGAGAGTGGGTATCCTTGTCTTCTTTTAGTTCCCAATGGGGAATTGATGATATGGTTTGGCTCTATGTCTCCACCCAAATCTTATATCCAATTGTAATTTCCATGTGTTAAGAGAGGGAGTTGGTGGAAGATGACTGGATCATGGGGGTGGTTTCCCCCATGTTGTTCTTGTGACAGTGAGTGAGTTCGCATGAGATTTGCTGGTTTAAAAGTGTGGCGCTTCCTCCCTCACTTTCTTTCTGTCTCTTCTGCCAACATGCAAGTTGTGCCTTGCTTTCTCCCCTTCTGCCACGATTTTAACTTTCCTCAGGATCCTCTGCCATGCAGAACTGTGACTCATTTAAACCTCTTTTCTTTATAAATTACCCAATCTCAAGTAGTTATTTATTGCAGCATAAAAACAGAATAATATGGAAAATTGGTACCAAGAGTGAGGCACTGCTATAAAAATATGTGAAAATGTGGAAGTAACATTGGAACTAGATAATGGGCAGAGGTTGGAACAGTATGAAGGGATCATAAGAAGACAGGAAGATGTGGGAAAGTTTGGAAGTGCCTAGAGATTTGTTGAATGGTTTTGACCAAAATGTTGATTGTGATAAGACAATGAGATCCAGGCTGAGGTAGCCTCAGATATAGATGAGAAACTGATTGAGAACTAGAGTAAAGGCCACTTTTGCTGTGCTTTACCAAAGAGACTAGTGGCATTATACCCCTGTCATAAAGATCTATGGAACTTTGAACTTGAGAAGGATGAGTTAGCATATCTCATGAAAGAAATTTCTAATGCAGCAAAGCATTCAAGAAGTAATGTGGCTGTTTCTAAATGCATATAGTCATGTGTATTCACAAAGAGATGGTCTGAAATTGGAACTTATGTTTAAAAGGGATGCAAAGTGTAAACGTTTGAAAAATTTGCAGCCTGACCATATGATACAAAGAAATAATCATTTTCTGGGGAGAAATTCAAGCCATCTGCAAAAATTAGCCTAACACCTGGATGTTTACGCAAAAGTCTGCTGCAGGGATGATGGTCTCATGTAGAGCCTCTACTAGTGCAATGCAGAAGGAAAATGAGGGGTTGATGCCCTCACACAGAGTCCCCACGATGGCACCACCTAGTGGACTTGTGAGAAGAGGGCCACTGTCCCCCAGACTCCTTAAGGATAGATCTACCATTAGCTTGCATTGTGCACCTGGAAAAGCTACAGATATTCAACTCCAACTCATGAAAACAGCTGCAGGTACTATACTCTCCAGTGCCAGCCACCAGGGTGAAACTGCAGAGTACAGCCCCTTGGGAGCCCATATCTTGCATCATCATACCCTGAATGTGAGACATGTAGTCAAAGGAGATTATTTTGGAGCTTTATGATTTAATGGCTGCTCTTCTGGATATCAGACTTATATGAGCCCTGTAGCCCCTTAGCTCTGGTTAACTTCTCCTATTTGGAATAGGAGCATTTACCTAATGTCTGAACCTCATTCTATCTTGAAAATAACAATTTTTTTTTTTTTTATTTTCCAGGCTCGTAGATGAAAGGGACTTACGTTGTCTCAGATGGGACTTAGGATATGGAATTTTGAGTTAATGCTAGAACGACTTTGGGGGACTATTGGGAAGACTTGATTGGTTTTGGAATATTAGAAGTACATGAGATTTGGCTCTGCGTCACCACCCAAATCTCATCTCAAATGGCAACCCCCATGTGTCAGGAGAGGGACCTGGTGAAAGGTGACTGGACCATGGGGACAGTTTCCTCAGTACTGTTCCTGTGACAGTGAGTTCTCATGAAATTTGATGGTTTAAAGGTGTGGAACTTCCACCCTTGCACTCACTTTCTCTCTCTCTCTCTCTTTCTCTCTCTCTCTCCCTCTCTCTCTCTCTCTCCTGCTACTGTGTAAGTCATGCCTCGCTTCCCCTTCTTCCATGATTGTTAAGTGTCCTAAGTCCTTCCCAGCTATGCAGAACTGTGCCTCAATTAAACCTCTTTTCTTTATAACTTGCCTGGTCTCAGGTAGTTCTTTATAGTAGTGTGAAGAGACTAATACAGGAATGCTTTCAGCTATTATTCATTCAATGTGATATTGGCTGTGAGTTTGTCATAGATGAATCATATTTTTTGAGGTATGTTTCTTAAATGCTTAGTTTGCTAAGGGATTTTAACCGGAAATGATGTTGAAATTTTTAAAAGTACTATATGCATATGCGAGTGTTGAACCAACCTTGCATCCCAGGAATAAAGACAATTTGATCATGGTGTATTAGCTTGTTTATATGCTGCTGGATTTAATTTGCTAGCATTTTCTTGAAGGTTTTTGCATTTGTGTTCATCAGTAATATCGACCTAAAATTTTCTTTGTTCTGTCTTTGCCAGCTTTTGGTAGCAGAATAGTGTTGACCTCTTTGAGTGAGTTAGGGAGGAGTCCCTTCTCCACAGTTTTGGTTTCAGCATTAGTACCACCTCTTCTTTCTAAATCTAGAAGAATTTGACTGTAAATCCATGTGGTCTAGGGCTTTTTCTAGTTGATAGGTTTTATATTACTTATTCAATTTCAAAACTTATTATTGATCAATTCAGGTATTTGTTCCTAGTTTAATCTTGTGGGGTTTCATGTTTCCAGAAATGTATCCATTTTGCCTAGATTTTCCAGTTTGTTTGCATAGAGATATTCATAATATCTCCAAGAGTTTTTTGTATTTCTGTGGGGTTGGTAGTAATGTCAGATTTGTCATTTCTTATTGTGTTTCAGATCTTCTTTCTTTTTTTTCTTGATTGTCTAAATAGCAGTCTATTCATCTTATTTACTTTTTCAGAGGAGAAACTTTTGGTTTCATTGATCTTTTTTATGGATTTTCACATATAGATTTTATTCAGTTCTGCTTTGATTTTGGTTATTTCTTTTCTTCTGCTATTTAGGGGTTGATTTGCTCTTGTTTTCTAGTTCCTTTAATTGTGATGTTTTGTTAATTTGAGATCTTTCTAATGTTTTGATGTAGGCATTTAGCACTATAAACTTTTTTTTTTTTTAGCACTGCTTTACCTGTGTCCTCGATATTCTGGTATGTTACTTCTTTGTTTTCATTGTTGTTAAAGAATTTCTTATTTTCTGCCCTAATTTTATCATTTACTCAAAATTCATTCAGGAGAAGGTTTCTAAATTTCCATCTAATTTTATGGGTTTTGAGAGATCTTCTTGGTATTGATTTTTATTTGTGTTCTGCTGCGGTATGAGAGTGTTATTGGCATAATTTTGGATTTTGTGCATTTCTCAAGAATTGCTTTATGGCTGAGCATGTGGTTAATTCTAGAGTATGTGCCATGTGCAGATGAGAAGAATGTATATTCTCTCATTCTATGGTATGTTTTGTAGATGCTCGTTAGGTCTATTTGGTCAGGTGTTGAGTTTAGGTCTCAAATATCTTTGTTAGTTTTTTGCCTTGATGATCTGACTAATACTGTCATTAGGACGTTGAAGGCTCCCACTATTATTGTGTTATTATCTAAGTATCTCTTAGATCTCTAAAGCTTATGTTATTAGTCTGCTCCTCCTGACTTGACGGCATATATATTTAGGATCATTATGCCTTCTTGTTGAATTGAACCCTTTATTATTATGTAATATCCTTCTTTGTCCTTTTAAATAATTTTTGGTTAAAAGTCGGTTTTGTCTGAAATAAGAATAGCAACCCTTGTTCTTTGTTTTCTGTTTGCTTGATCTTTTCCCTTCATTTGACTTTGAGCCTATGGGTTTCATTGATGTAAGATGGGTCTTTTGAAGACAGAATACAGTTGAGTTTTCCTTCTTTATCCAATTTGCCACTCTGTGCCTTTTAAGGGACATTTAGCCCATTTACATTAAAGGTTAATATTGATATGTGAGAATTCAATTCTGTTACATGTTGTTAGCTGGTTGTTATGTGTACTTGATTGTGCTTTAGAGTGTCAGAGGCTATGTACTTAAGAGTGTGTGTCTGTGTGTGTGGTGGCAGGTAATTGCCTTTCTTTTTTTTTTTCTTTGAGATGGAGTCTTGCTCTGTTATCAACGCTGCAGTGCAAAAGTGTGCTATGGCAGCTCACTGAAACCTCTACCTCCCAGGTTCAAGCAATTGTCCTGGCTCAGCCTCTTGAGTAGATGGGATTACAGGTGTATGCCATCATGCCTAGCTAATTTTTGTATCTTTTTGGTAGAGCTGGGGTTCACCATCTTGGCCAGGCTGGTTTTGAACCTCTAATCTCAAGTGATCCACTTCCCAAAGTGCTGGGATTGCAGGAGGGAGCCACCACACTCAGCCAGGTAATAGTCTTTAATTTTCATGTTTAGCACTCCCTTAAATACCTCTTGCAAAGGGGGTGTGCTGGTAATGAGTTTTCTTAGTATTTGTCAGAAAAAAATTGTATTTATCCTTCACTTATGATGTTTAGTTTGGCTGGATATAAAATTTGTAATTGGGTATTTTTTTTAAGGATGCTGAATATAGGCCCTCACTCTCTTCTGGCATATAAAGCTTCTGCTGAAATAGCTACTGTTAGCTTCATGAAGTTTCTTTTGTAAGTGACATCACCCCTTTCTCTAGCTGCTTTTTATATTTATTTCTTTTACATTGACCATGGAGATTTTGATGACTATGTCATGGGGATTGGTCATCTTGTATAGTATATTGTTGTGGTTCTCTGAATTTCCTGAATCTTTACATCAATCTCTGTAGTTAGTCTATGGAAATTTTCCTGGACAATATTCTCAAATAGATTCCCAAAGTATCTTGCTTTTTCTCCCTATCTTTCTGTAATGGCAAAGAGTCACAGGCTTGGTTTCCTTATATAATCCCATATTTCTCAGGGGTTTTCTTCATTTTTCAAATTCTTTTTGTTTGATTGACTTGATTCAACAAACCAGTCTGAGATTCTTTTCTCAGAACTTGGTCTATTCTGCCTGTATTATGTAATTCTTGTAGGGAGTTTTCAGCTCTAGAGCAGTTTGATTCTTTTTAAAAACAGCTATTTCTTCTTTCATCACTTGTATTATTTTTATAGAATTCCTTAGATTCCTCTGATTGTGTTTCAACTTTCTACTGAATCTTAATGATCTTCATTACCAGACAGATTCTGAACTCTATGTCTGCTGTTTCAGTCATTCACTTTGGTTAAGAACCTTTGCTGGGGCGCTAGTGCAGGCATTTGGAGGTCAGAAGACAACCTGGCATTTAGAGTTGCTGTAGTTCTTGGACTGGTTCTTTCTCATCTAGTTGGGCTACTATTTCTTTACTGTTTGAATATGGCGTTGTTTTGCTTCTATATTTTCTAATGCCCTTTAAGATTTGACTGTGGTATACGTTGGGTTTAGTTGAGTGGCTTCATTTATTGAAGGGGGCAATGTTGGGACTCCTGGGTTGCATGTTCTCACCTTGGCAGGACTAAGACCTGGCCCACCACTTTGCTACCTGACCCTTTGAGGTTAAGTCCTTGCTGTGCTAGTTGAGCAGAGGTGCTCTCAGTTTGCTGGCAACAATACTCAAATGGATGGTGCTTATCAAAAGTGCTTTGGCAGGGCAGTGGCAGGTCACTGGGAGTTCACATGCTCATGCACACCTTCAGCAGAGTAGCAGAAGATCCCATACACATGTTCATGCCAGGCAGCATTTAATTTATTTTGGTATAAAAGTATATCTGTTTTGGTTCCATAGGCCTTACAAATTCCTTTTGGAAACAAAAAGTAGTTGCAAATAGTAATAGTGGTAAACTAAAAATAATAAAGTCTATATTTACTTTAATAAAATTCTAACAGCAGAATGCTTTACAAGAAAAAAAGTCTTATTTTTTTCTTATTTTTATTTATATAATCTACCTCTCTAGAGTTAATTATTGCTATGAGTTCCCTGTGAGTGATTTTTGCCAAGTATTTATCCTACCCAACCTTGAATTCATTCATTAACAATGTGCTAAACAAATTCTATTGAACATTTACTATGTACCAGGTAATTTTCCAGACTCTGGGGATAAAGAAGTGAACAATATAAAATTTGTCAGGAACTTTACAATATCAATGATGAGGCAGAAAGTTAAGCAAAAAAATAAACCAAGTAAGAAGTTAAAAAAAATACATGTCAGTGGAAATACTATGAAGAAAAACATGTAACAAGCTAAGGGGGCAGAAATCTAATTTTTGATTAGATCTAGATTTTATTAGAGATTTATTTGAGGAGGTTGAATGTGAGCAGATAGACTTACCTAAAATTAGTCCCATAAATCTGAGGGAAGACATGCATACAGAATAATCATCCATTTATATTTCCCATAAGCTTGAGTTGAGTAAGACCTGTAATTCTCACTTTATGCCAGTACAGTGAGAGATAAAATGGAAGCTAAGGTGAAATAGCTGGATGTAAATTTCAGTAAGCATACCAGGAAGGCCCTTACAATGCTGCATGAAATGCCAGAATGGGGATCTGCAGGTACACATGGCAGACTGACATAGTGATTCTTTTTAAAAGCAAGAGTTTTTAGGACTCAAGAAACTGGATTTGATTTGTGGCTCTGCTACTAATTAGCTAGGTTTTCTCAGGCAAGTTACTTAACCTTTTCGTGGTCATCTTCTGTCATCTGAGAAATGGGGTAAATGACAAAACCTACTTCATTAGACTGTCATGATGACTAAATGAGTCACTATACATACAACATTTAAAACTGTATTGGTACCTAGCCAATACCCTATAAAAGTTAGCTATTATTATGAAAAGTTGGATATTTTTTAAAGTTATTATTATTATTACTATTAGTATTATTGTTGTTATTATACCCACATCAAAGAGAGTTTAACTAAAAGACAACAATTTTTTTAAAAAATCTCTCACTACCCCGCAAAACCTCTTACTACAATACTACGTTAAGATCAGAATCAATGAAAGGCAGGAAAATAGGGAACAGTTAATTCAGTTACCTTTTCTCTCACTTAACAATCATACTGGCTGAAACCATAGAAAATAGATGACAATTTTAAAGGAAGAGTATCTTAGCTGTGTCATCTTGTCTTTCCTGTTATGTACCTGTTATAGTGATGTTATTTAGGACTTTTTAGTCAACGGGACTAAATTCAATGGAAAATACATTTTAAGAATTATTTTTCTATAAAATAATAACTAAACATCATGTTGTATCAGAGAGTGAAGTAATAGAAATTAAACACTGGCAGTGTTTTTTTTTTTTTTAACAAAGGCTGAATCTTAACCTCTAGTTTTCCTGTAATTTGCTTGTCTCTCTCTCTCTGTGTCATTTAATTTCTTTGTAGTGTTGCTATAAAGTTGTAAAGTATGAGAGGAAAAGAGTTATAAATTTTTGTAGACTTACTTGGGTATAAAACCTAGATGGATTGACGTCCTTTTAAAAAGACCTGAAAGTATTGCTTGACATGAAGAATTGACTCCATTAACAGTGTGCTGCAAAGGGCAGAGATAGGCTATCATAAACTTGTAGTTTTAGCAGGAGAAGCTGTGTCTTTCGCCATGGTAATAGAGTGATTTAGAGGTTGGGTACCATTGACAAAGTGCCCGAAGCTTACAACATGAATATTAACATGACATGAAGCCATAAAAAGGGTTTTCACTCAAGTTCATATTTAGATGCATCACAGACCTCTCCTTTATCAGATTCTTTTTCCTCTTACCATAGTCACATATCCTGAATCTTACTCTTCTGTTCTGTTCATCTACCGGAGTTTCCCTTTTCCCAAACTGCCTGGAGCCTCATCTTCATCTCATTTCCTGATATTTAAGTAGATTTACTTTCCAATGCATTTACAATTTAGTAAAAAATAATGCATCACATAGACATTGCAATCTTAAGTGGCTAAAATGTTTGTGTTCATAATAAGAGCAAACACATAACACATGTGAAAGTGTTTTAAATGTATTGATTCGTTTAATCCTCAACGAACCCTTCATGGGAGAGTAGCATTATGTTCTACATTGAACAGATCAGGAGAGTTGGGTATGGAGAGTTTGTGTAGCTTGGTCACATTCACAAAGCTAGATTGTGGTAGAGCCAGGATTTGGATCAAGTCAGTCCATCTTACAGTCTTTCCTTTTCAACCTTTACTTTAATAAGTACTTTTCTAGAACTTACTAGCACAGTATTAGTTTTGCTTAGATCCTTTGACTCTATGAGGGGATCTTTATGGACTGTTTTGATATTTTGACCTGTTTTTATTTATTGGGTAGTTTTTCAAATGACTTCTATTATGACCCAACCCATGTGAATGATGTGCACTCTATATGTCTGTCTATCTATCTATTTATCTATCATCTATCTATGTATGTATCTATCCATCCATCCATCCATTCTGCATATTTTTGTCAAATATGTATTTAACAAGAATAAGAGGCTCATATACTTTAGGAAGGATGACCTTTGTAAATTTCCCAGGATATAAAGCCAAACCAAGAACCAGGTGCAGTGGAGTACACCTGTAATCCCAGCACTTTGGGAGGCCAAGGTGTGTGTATCAGTTGAGGTCAGGAGTTGAGACTGGCCTTCCCAACATGGTGAAACCCTGTCTCTATTAAGAATACAAGTTAGCCGAGCGTGGTGGCATATGCCTGTAATCCCAGTTACTAGGGAGGCTGAGGCAGGAGAATCACTTGAACCTGGGGGGCAAATGTTGCAGTGAGCCAGTACTGTGCCACTGTACTCCAGGCTTGGTGGCAGGGACTGTCTCACTAAATAAATAAATAATTAAAACCAAGTTAAAGTCATAGCATGCTGCTGCCTTCCAAAGCTCTATACTTATTATACTTGAAGATTAAATTTATAAAATTTTCCATGAAGATTTAGACTTTGTTTCAGAATATGCTGCTAAAGCTCAGTAAACAGATGCCTTTATATATGTTAGATTCCTATGAAGTCAGTAAGAAGTCGATTGCTACTAAAAGTGTAGACTCTGGAGTAAAGAATATCACCTTTCACTAAGGTGGATGATCCTTGGACAAATGACTTCACTTGTCGCAGACTCAGTTTCATATTCTATAAATTGGGAAACAGTTGTATCTAACCAATCAGATATTTTTTAGAATAAAATATAGTAACATACAACATTTGTAGTATAAACTAAGTACTCGATAACTGTCAGTGGCTCTTATTATTTTTAGCCAATTGAAGCTACCAGGTTTCTTAGTAACAAGAAATCTCACTCTGATGCCAGAAGTCAGCTTACTATTTTGTTTTTTTACTTAATCCTCACAATATCCATAAGAAGCAGAATAATGTTTTCTACCATTTGAAGACATTCTGGCTCTGATGTTCACCACCCTTTGCACACATAAGTAAGGCAATGAGCCAATTTTTATGGGCCTCACTTCATTTTGCACAGTTCTCATCATCAGGCAGGAACTGACGCCACGAAAGAGTGTAAAGATTCACTGAAGGGTGCGTTAGCTGGTGGACATCGTGTGAAGTTAAGAGGCGTGTGTTATGTATACTGAGCTGGCAGTCTGTGTATAAGGTAGTTCTCCCGTATTTAAAAATCACAATTCCAAAATCTAAAAGGTTAAAGCCAAAGTGATATCTCTCCCTATTACTCTTTTTACTCTACTTGCAAGACGATTTTTCACATCATTTTCACTATGGGATTTGATGTTATACTCTAAGCACTGGGATAAATAAGTCAAAAAGTTAAGGGCTTCTCTCAGACTTTTATTAAAATCATCATGTCCAGTGGTTAAACCACGTGGATTACTTTAACAACTTCATTCAGGAAAGGCCACCAGGGCCCAAATGCTTGCATAATAAAAATCCAACTTCTGCATCAAGTAAAGCATCACAGAGGTGCTGCTAGATAAGAGTGAGATAGACATGGAAAGATTTGTAATGTTATTAAATCTATGTGTGGCTTCATAACACGTCAGAAAACAGGAAGTGTAGTATCTTCTCAACCTTCCCTGTGGTTGTGCCATTTATATACTTAACTTAATTATACTTTTTTTACCTATCATGTTAACCATTTTATATAAAGTGGAGTAGTGGTTGTTTTTTTGTTTTGTTTTATAATCCACAGATTATGGATATCAAGTTAGGATTTCCACAGAACTAACAAAGCTAGACCTAGAAGTGAATACAGTGAGAGATTAGACAGTGATTTGTGAGGTTTGGTGTGTGTGGAGGGAGGTAGTGGCTATGTTTACCGTTTTTAAAGGATAGTTACTGAAAGGTAGCAGAATATGCCACCCAAAATATGCCACATGTGCATAAAAATTATTGTGGGATAAAGGCATTTGAAAAAACAGCAGATGTAACAAGGGAATTCTAATTATTTCTTTTTCTTTCTGAAAACAGGAGATTAGAATCCCTTTGTGAGACATGACTTCCCTCTACCAGAGCAAAATAAAACTTTTTTTAATGGGGAGTCACAGCCAAGAGAATCCTGTACAAACGGACCTTGTTAAAATACTTCTTATCTTCCTTTAACCTCCCACATGGTTTAGTTACTTTTACAAATATTCTTTTTCAATCTAGTATAAAAGCCTTAAGACTTTGACAGTTCTTTGGGCCTTCATTTCCCTATGAGGGCTCCTATGTCACTCAAAACATATATAGATTTGGATGCCTTTTTCCTGGGAATCTGTCTTATGTCAATTTCTCATGTTCAGCTGGAAAAAAAAAGTAGAGATAAACATTTGCCTTTGCTTTATTGCCTGTTGTTAGTGGACCATGATGCAATTTTTGTTGATGATTGAAAGTTTAAATGTGATAGAATGTGTGATGATGTTAGGGCTGTAAGGAGTAGCTACCACAGCCATGAGTGGCTGATCATCTTTGCACACACTTATCATTTTTAAAATTATTTCTTATAATGTGTATCCCAACTTATCACAATGAAAATAACACCAAAAAATGTTTTCTATGCCTTATTCAAAGCTTCAGCATAAAGCAAGCACCTGTATAAACTGTGATATAATAGGAGCAAGCAGATAGGTGAGGAGCCCCTAGCTTTGAGAGTATGACAACATAGGAAAGTAGCTTCACACGGACAGCTGTAAATGAGCTGCCATGCTCCACCAGTAGGAATGACAGCCGTAGCTCCAGCATCATATGTGCAAGATGGATAGTCTGTGTACATTAAGGTGAAGTGCCCATCAGTAGCAGCTATGCGGTTCTTGCCAGAACATCGCCCAAAAATGCCTTTAGGGATTCTGGCTGCATACTTTAAAAGCCCAACTCTCTGGTCATTCCAGATTCTACAATCTACCTTATGCCCTTTAATGCAATCTTATTTTCCTAATACAACAAGGTCTTATTCTGTTTGTTTTTTTTTTTTTTGTAACAAAAAATATCTGTTGAAACTTTGAGAAATAAAATTTAAAAGCATTGGTATTAAAAAAAAAAAAAACTCTTTAGCACCAAAAAGGAAAACCAGAGATTAATTAAAAACAACCGATGATCCCTTTTAATAATGATTACTGCCCTTTTTGTAGTTAATTTTTATTCCGGATTGAAAAAAAAATACTGTATTAGAGGATATTCTCAACTTTAATTAACATACATATGAGGGGAATTACTTGAGGAAATAGTATTCTGCTACTCAATACACAAAACAACTTTCATAAGCAAGAAGAGTAAGAACGTGTAAAGAATAAGTGCAGTGATGCAGCAGAAGGTCAGTGAGGAAAGGAAGAAAATGTAATGTAGGAAGAGCAAGGCTTTTAATAGTGAAAATTATTGAGTGACTGAGCAAATAAAAAGTAATAAAATAGTGCTGGTTTAGGGCAGCCGGAGAATTTGCTGTTGATACTGCAAATTTGTTATTGATACTTCATCCATAAGTATAAACATTTTACAGGGTGGGACTTTTTGCCTTTAATTTAGTTGGGGTAAACCTGATTATTTAAGAAAAAAATCAAAATTGAAATCCATTATTTAAGATGAAAGGGAATCTGAGATGGCTGAAAGGTTTGGAAATTAATTTTGTAAAGTGATTTACTTTTCCTTTAAATAACACTTGGTTTTCAACTTGAACAAAAACAAAAAGTAGGTTTCAGAACGAGTTCCCAATCATTGATTCACTCATCAAACATTTATTCAACACTGAGTATTTCCCTGGCATAACACAAAGTTTTGAGGCTCAAAGACAAGTGAGTTTCTTTCTATTCTTCAATAGCTATATTCAGGGAAGAGAAAAAAAGCCCATCAGCAAATTTAGAGGCATACTTAAGTGCCACAGCTGAGGGAAGCTAAGATGGGGGTTCAGGGGTAAGGACGCAAGTTTCAGACTGAGACTAGCTGGCTGGGTGTACTCTAGGGAGTAGAGCTACAAGGGACTTGTACGAAGGGACATTTCCTGCAAGAGGATGCACTTCACATAAGTTTGAAAGATCAATAAAAGCTAACTGAATTTAAAAAAAGAGTGAATTTATAATAATTTAAAATAATTCTAAATTAAGAGACAGCATAAGGAATACTCTTACTTCATTGCCATTTTATACCACTCTGCACCACCATTTTCTCAGAGCTCTTTGGGACAGAAGTGGTTCCACTTATAATGCAGGCTTGGAAAAATATAAATTTATTTGTCCCAGCAGTCATCCATCCACCTATTACTAACTCGCTGCATGTTTATTGAGCACCATTATGTGCCAAATGCCTTTCTAGGGTTAGAGATTCAACAGTAAACAACATAGACAAATACTGAACCATCTTGGAGATTAAATTCTCATACTTCTTTCCCCCAAAAAATCATCACACACACACATACACACACACACACACACACACACACACACACACATACATTTATGGACTTTTTCACTATTGCAGTACTCATAAAAATTAAGTTCTAGTTAACATATAAGGCCTACACCTTATCTTCTATGTTTTCTTGCCTTGAAGTTTCTCTCCTTCTCCACTAATTAAATTTTCTTACATATCTTTTCATTTTGGTGTACTTGATCAACATCTTTTTTATATGTGCCACAGGTTCTTCTCAGAACTCTGTGCATTTCTTCTCTGTAACATTTAGCACATAAGCAATTATTTCTATGTTCTTGTCTTTTCTAGCAGAATATACATTTCAGAAGAAAAGGGTCATGTCTGTCTTATCTCCTTATTCCCAGTTACTAGTATAGCTCTTAGCATATAATAAGTGTTTTATGCATTATCTTAGTAAATGGAGTGATTATATTTTTCTCCCAATCTTAAATGTCTAAGTTTTAGGCAAAAATACTTAGTTTCTAGTGATTGTGTGACCGTATTAGCTATGGTAGAATGTATTTTCATTAGTCTTCAGCAAGTTCTTTTGTCCCTTTTGGTAGATGTAGGAATCTGGAATACAGTGTCTCATATATCTGGGTGTAAGATGAGCCTTAAATAAAAATTGATTTATTAGTATTGATCTGTGGTAACATAGTGATTACAATAGAAGTTTCTCTGTCTTTTAACTCATTATATTTATAATTCAGTCATGCTTCAAGTCACTTTATAAGTAACAATTTTTGTATTGTCTTGTGTATTTTTCCTCTCTCTTGATCTATTTTCCTTTATCTCCATATTCCATTTATGTTAGATAATAAAGAGTTTAAAAAAGGGAAAGATGCTAAACGAAATTTATCAAACTAGAATCAAACCTAATATTTATTAGAGTTTACAATCTATAATTATTAAAATTAGAATATGTAACAAAGATATTCTAATTTGAATATGTATGAATTTGAACTCTATATGACATATAGAATATGTCAGAAGAGTTACTATTAGATATATGATACTTTAACAACTGCTTAACATTTGAAAACTCTTTAGCTGTATTTCTAAAATATATCATGTACCAAATTACATTACATGAATAAATGTTAATTCTGTAGTCAAACAGCAGAAGTAGGTGGGGGAGGTGGAACAGCCAAGTCTTTTCCTAATTTATCATCAGTATTAAGAAAATTACAAGTGTAAGATTTATTCTACTAGCGTTTCTTCTTTCTTACTTCTTTATATTAACAGACCAAATAAGCTAACATTACTTCTGCATAAGGTTTACAATTATTAAAAATACCTTTTTAAATTAAACTGAATCATTATTTTGTCAAATGTTTAATTTCAATAGAAATTATATTTTTCTAATATATCTACAGTTTTGTAGTATATCAGCATGAAGATCAATTTCAATATCTTTAGGTAACTTAAAATACAAGACTGATATTAAATTAAGTAAAGAACTCAATAATGATTAGATCCCTCATTAATTTCTCTATAAAATGAAATACTATGCTCCCTACCCAAGTGATAGGTTCAATCATACACAAAGCTCAACATCACACAATATACCTTTGTAACAAACTTGCTCATGTATTCCCTGACTGCAAAATAAATGCTGAACAATAAAAAAACACAAATACTGAAACATTTATTACTAAATGTAAATGTTAAGTGTACATACTTTTTCCTTATTTTTATATAATAAAGAGTGGCGATTTTCCGTTGTGTTAGCTAACATCTTTGTTTTTGCCATTGTAAGAAGGTGTAAAATGGATGTGAACGTATAAAACAGATGTAGAAAGGTTATAAAAGGATGTGAAAGAAGAAAAGGGATGTAGAGTTGTGCTGTATGTTTCCATGGCTCTGCTCATCTGCAAAATCCCTTAAGTATGACAGACTGTTCTCAACTTTCCTCTTCCTAGGTTTCCTAGTAAAGTAGAAGTCAGTTATTTTGATTATAATTTGTAATTAATATGAGTGGTTAACACTATCCTAGGAGCAACACTAACAGAGAAACACAGACATGCATCATTTGTCTTAAGGCAGAGGTTCTCATAATTTACAATCTCCAGAACTCTGTATACTCTTAAAATGTATTGAGGATCCCAGAGATTTATTTTTCAAATGTGAAATATGATTATTGATATTCATTATATTAAAAATTAAAACAGAAAATCCTAAAATATTTATTTATATATAGGGATCAATTCAACATTGCTACTTTCATTGATATGAAAATAGTTTTAACCTCAAAAACCAATTAAGCAAGAATCACAGCCCTACAGTCAGTTTCTTCTCAAACTTTAGAGAGGATAATGAAGTACAAAAATTGAAAAGGTAATTTTGTTTCTGTGCATAATTCCTGAGTCTGAAGCTATAAAATGAGTTATAATTTTCACAAAGTTTGCTCAATTTTGAAGTTTATGTTTCACTTAGTTTGTTAATTAATGCCTTCACCTACAATATGATGAATGGACCTTTATCTTCTGAGACTTATATATTTATTGAAAAGCCATAGTGTCATAACTCTACCTTCTAAGAATTATTATTTAGTAACCTGTAAAAATAATACTGTAAAAATATTTAGTGATATAGAAGGCTAGTTCGCATGTAATAAGTTTAAAAGGCAAGTTACAAAACAGTATTTATATAGAATACTATATTTTAATTTCACCTGCAGAAATTAACCCAAGGATATTTATTTTTGATCATTTACATATATATGTAAATGATTGATATAATATAATATGTATGTTTGCAGAGAACACAGTGCACTTTAAACTCCATCTTTCCAAATTTTACATCTTAACTGTGATTTTTTGACCTCTGCTGAATTCTCTATCCACTAACTCCTGGTGTGGTTGCCCCCTTCTTTCAGCTCCAAGTTCAGTCTATCATGGAGAATGTTTTTCGTATCTTCCTTAAAATATCCTCACACAAGTCAGTTTAATATAGTAGATTTTATTGATGATTCAGGGGTAATGGAGGATGGTTGTATTGCTGCACACACAAAAATTAAAATTAAATATAAATCATGCCTATCTATAAATTATTTTAGTCATTCCCATCAAAGGAATCTCTAAGTTGTCATATTTTCTCCACAGCCTGGGCAATGGAGCCTCACATTCCATTATGCTTTATCTCTCTCGCCTTTTTCTCTTATTGTGTGCTTCCACATTCCTTCTTTCTTGGACAGATTTCAAAGACACTCTTACTATGTAATGTTTGTTTTATCCTAGCCTGTCTTGTTTATGTCATGGAGTATTTGTTTACAACCCATAGGACCACGAATGAATGATGTTGCTGCTACTGCTACTGCTGCTGCTGCCAACTAATATGCACTATGAACTGGGTCTTGCCTAAAAGAGATTGTCACACTCAATTTTAAAATTATCTCTAAGAGGCAGTGATGAATAGCTTATCCATTTGACAGATGAGGTCAAATGATTCATTAATGTGTCCAAACAGCACAAAAATAGTAGGATCAATGAACTGAGATTTATACTCATGTAGTATTTACTCCAATGACCATATCAAGTTGTTTTCTGAAAGAAACACAATTCTTTTCCTTCGAGAATCTCTGCTACCAGTTTTTAAAAATCACAATTTTTATTCCATGTTACATATTCTTACATCTATGCTTGGAAGCCATCAAAATTTCTAACAGAGCAATACTATTATTTGTTATTTTTCCTTCTCTATATTTCTAAATTTTCTATGACAAAATATATTGATTATATAACATAAATAAGATAAAAATATTTTAAAAGCTAGATTAAAAGAGTTTGACTGAGGTAATTCTTTACCATGTAAAATATCTGAAATTATGACATATTTGATGCTATAGAAATATTTAGAAAAATCTTGGTATATTTTCTAGTCTCCTAAATGTATTTCTTTCAGCAAGGACACCAGTTTTAGAAAGGGAACTCAAACATTACTCAATTATTTTTTTTGAGACGGAGTTTCGCTCTTGTTACCCAGACTGGAGTGCAATGGCATGATCTTGGCTCACCGCAACCTCCACCTCCTCGGTTCAAGCAATTCTCCTGCCTCAGCCTCTCGAGTAGCTGGGACTACAAGTGCACACCACCATGCCCAGCTAATTTTTGTATTTTTAGTAGAGACGGGGTTTCACCTTGTTGACCAGGATGGTCTCGATCTCTTGACCTTGTGATCCACCCGCCTCGGCCTCCCAAAGTGCTGGGATTATAGGCATGAGCCACCACGCCCGGCCATTACTCAATTTTTTACTTAACAAAAATCAAAGCTGGTGGAATCAATTATTTGATCACTACACAAAACTGTGAAATCCTGAATTGCTATTGCCATTAAATGGTTCAGGTACTCAATACATAAATGCCTATTTTATATCCATAAGAGATCATTATACTATATACTGACTTGTGAGGTTTCAAAAAATTGTCTAGTATATGAAAAGCAGAACTATTTTAAAGTAAAAAGAAATACTCTCAACAAGTATATGTAATGTATGATCAGTCTCAAATTAGAGAAGTCTCCTCTCTTCTAAAATTTGAATATTCTCACTCTCCATACTGGCAGGAATGCATTAAAAAAGAATTACAGTGGTTCTATTTATTCTCCCTTTATCAACTGCTAAAAGCAGCACCTACCCTTTCCTCCGGTCTCTGAATACAATTTTCTTGCCAGTTAATTTATGTTTTCATATTTCTACATAGTAGCTCAAAAGCCAATATTTATGATACCATTTTCACTTCAAATTACAGATATTAACAGCAGCATTTTGAGGTTTATCCAAACTAATTTTTAAAATATACCATTTGCAGTTTGTAGTGATGGAAATTGTATTTTACTTTGATCAAATAAATAATGCTGGAATACTAATATATATATATACATATATATATGTATATATATATACACGTATATACCATTTGCAGAGCCTGAAATTTCATAAATATCATTCATAGGAACTTAATTATTCAGTTAATTCTCATCACACATCTCTTAAGAAAACAAAAATCTGACTAATGTTAATTAATTGCAGTTTTAAATCAAAAAGCTAGGGTTTAGTTGTAAATTATATACATTTTTTTCATGTAAGCTATTACCTCAGGTAATTGAGATCTAAATATGTGCATTAGAGGCCCATACTTGAAACATTTTTGTTTCATTATTTTAATCTACCAGGAAACCAAAAGAAACAACACAAAATACAATATCATGAATGTGGATGCTGAATGTCTGCCCGGTTGAAAAGTCTGGAAAGGGAGCTATCTTATACTCTTCTTAACAGGTTCTTGCTCACTCAACTAAATCCATTAAAGGAGTTTTTGTTCATTCACCTAAATTCGTAATGAATTTAGGTGAGTGAGCAAGAACCTGTTAAGAAGAGTATAAGATAGTCAGTTGGAAAAAGGACAGAGAATCATAGCTGTCAAGGTGGTGGATGCTGCAAAGAGAACTGTGGATGTGCTTAGTGGCAACATTGACTGCTCACCCTTATGAGAACTGAACGACATTAGATGTAAGACTGCACTGATGCAAAATTTGATTTATTTGGTAAGAAACAAAACTTTATGTGCCACATGAGAAAACTAACGAAGATAAAATTGATCTCTAACTTAAAGTTGGAAAATGACAGCAGATAAATGGCTTCACAAATTTGCAGATCTGAGAAAACATCTTCCTTGGGGTCCTTATGCTGAATCAGAGGTAGGGAAAATTTACATTTGAATTCTGGGAAGAAAAAGGAGCAATATCAGAGACAGAAAGAGAACCATTAAAAGCAGCTCAGAGAGAAGAATAAATTAAACATGACAAAGAAAACGGCAAAGAGATCTGAACTCAACGCATGCTTTGGAACTTTGTTTCTCTTTCCTTTTGCAGTGACATGAGTAGAACAGGCATTAGGAGGTTAATAAGTTCTTCTGAAATATAAACTTAACTGACTTAAAAATTTAGAAGAATGAGAAACCTAACATAAATACGCTAATTAGAAAATCCCACTGCAACAAATATTTCTTTTTGAAAGACCATGTGATCTAAAATATAAAAGAAAAAGTACTTTTCTACTTTATATTCTCTAGAGAACAAAAGGAAGATAAAAGAAAATGTACTTTTCTACTTTATATTCTCCCATAAATGTGCTAATTCTGTATAAAATTATTCTGGGCTTTGAATGGCATTAATATAATTTGAAGGATGGAAAACTATATATTAGACATAGAATGAAATATGTTATATTTTGACTTAATATAAAAATTTAATTTTCATAATTAATTTAATTATAATAATTTATAATTTAAATATAATTTAAACATTATACTTTTCCACCTCCCAAACTAACAGTGGTTAACTGATTTTTTTATGTTTTCTAATAATTTCAATAATATTTAACTTTTAGTAGCTTATAATCCTTTTACATGTTCTTTAATTATGTTCTTTAACATGAACAAATCATCTTTAAATAGTCATTTTTTTTTCATCTAAAAATTACTCTTTCAGAATATGCCCTCCTACAGGTACTCAGCTATATTACAGAGAAAAAAATAAATTATGGCTTTTACCACTTACTATAACTTTTATGATATAAATGCAGTATATTAGTCCATTTTCACACTACAAAGAACTACCAAAGAAGGGATAATTTATAAAGGAAGGAGGTTTGATTGATTCAAAGTTCCACATGGCTGGGGAGGCCTCGAGAAACTTATAATGGTGGTATAAGAGGAAGCAGGCACCTTCTTCACAAGGTGGCAGGAGAGAGAATGTGGAGGAGGCACTGTCAAACACATAAAACAATCGAATCTTGTGAGAACTCAGTCATTATCACAAGAGAAGCATGAGGAAAACTGCCCCCATGATTAAATAACCTCCTACCAGGTCCCTCCTTTGACATGTGGGGATCATGGGGATTACAATTTGAGATGATATTGGATTGGGACACAGAGCCAAATTATATAATTCTACCCTCGGCCCCTCTCAGAGCTCATATACTTTTTATATTTCAAAATCAATCATGCCTTCTGAACAGTCCTCTAAAGTCTTAACTCATTTTGGCATTAACCCAAAATTCCAAGTCCAAAGTCTTACCTGAGATAAGGCAAGTCCCTCCTGCCTAGGAGCCCGTGAAACCAAAAGTAAGTTAGTTATTTCCAAGACACAATGAGGGTACAGGCATTAGATAAATGCTCTAATGCTCTCATTCCATATGGGAAAATTTGGCCAAAAAAAAAAAAAAAAAAGGGCTACAGGCCCCTTGGAAGTCTGAAATCCAGTGGAACAGTCATTAAATCTTAAAGCTCCAAAATAGTCTCCTTTGGCTCTAGATCTCACATCCAGGGTATACTGATGAAAGGTGTAAACTCCCATGGTCTTGGGCTGCTTCATCCCCTTGGCTTTGCAGGATACAGCCCTTCTGGCTGTGTTCACAGCTGTTGTTGCAAACTTGTGGCTCTTCCATGTACACAGTGCGAGCTGTCAGTGGATTTGACATTCTGGGTTCTGGAGGGTGGTGGCCCTCTTCTCACAGTTTCACTTGGCAGTGCTCCAGTGGGAATTCTGTGTGGGGGCTCCAATCCCACATTTGCCTTTCACACTGCCCTATTAGAGGCTTTACACATGGGCCTCACCCCTGCAGCAAACTTCTGCCTGGACATACAGGTGTTTTCTTACATCCTCTGAAACATAGGGAAAAGTTTCCAAACTTCAATTCTTGACTTCTGTGCACCTGTAGGCCCAACACCATATAGAAACTGCCAAAGGTTAGGGCCTGTAGTCTCTGAAGCAATGGCCCAAGACCCTTATAACCATGTCTGGAAACAGAGCAGCTGGGATGTAAGGCACCAAGTCCCAAGGCTCCACAAAGCTTCTGGACCTGGAGGTAGGTCCACAAAACTACTTTTTTTTCTCCTAGGCCTCCAGGCCTGTGATGGGAGAAGCTGCTGTGAAGGTCTCTGATATGCCCTGGAGACATTTCCCCCATTGTATTAGAGATTAACATTGGACTCCTTGTTACTCATGCAAATTTCTACAGCTGGCTTGAATTTTATCCCAGAAAATGTTTTTTTTTTTTTTTTTTTTTCTACCACATGGTCAGCCTGCAAATTTTTCAAACTTTAATGCTCTACTTCCCTTTTAAACCATGAGTTCTAGTTTCAGATAATCTCTCTCAAGTTCTAAAGACCTCTAGAGCAGGGGCAAAATGCAACCAGTTTTTCTGCTAAAGCATAGCAAGAATGACCTTCACTCCAATTCCCAAGGAGTTTCTCATCTCCATCTGAGACCATCTCAGTACAGATTTCATTGTCCATATCACCATTGGCATTTTGGTCCAAACCATTCAACAAGTCTCTAGGAAGTTCCAAACTTTCCCACATCTTCCTGTCTTCTTCTGAAGTCTGCACACTGTTTCAACTTCTGCTTGTTACTCCGTTCCAAAATTGCTTCCACATTTTTAGATTATCTTTTTAGCAATACCCCAGTCCCTGCAGCACCACTTCACTTTCCAGTATTAGTCAGTTTTCACACTGCTACAAAGAACTACCCAAGACTGGGTAATTTATAATGGAAAGAGATTTAATTGACTCACAGTTACACATGCCTAGGGAGGCCTCAGGAAACTTACTATCATGGCAGAAGAGAAATCCTGCACCTACTTCACAGGCAGCAGGAGAGACAGAGTATGTGAAGGAGAAACTCTCAGATACATATAAAACCATCAGATCTCATTAGAACTCACTCACTATCATGAAACCAGCAGGGGGTAAACTGCCCCCATCATCCAATCACCTCCCACCAGGTCCCTCCCTCGACATGTGGGATTTATGGGGATTATAATTCAAGATGAGATTTGGATGGGTACACAGAGCAAACCACATTCTGCAACCATATTTATACACGCAGATTATCAGATTTAATTAATCTGCACCAAGCTGTGACCTTCTAACCTTAGAATCCTCTAGGCAAAATTTCAATGATTATCGCCAAAGCTGTATTATTGAATACACTCTAATGTTTAATTATCTGAAATAACATTAAAATAGCATTTATTAGTGAGCTTTCATTATTTTTGTTTTATTTTGGTTTTTAAGATGAAGTCTTGCTCTGTCGCCAGGCTGAGTGCAGTGGTGTGATCTCCACTCACTGTAATCTCCACATCCCAGGTTCAATACACTCTCCTGCCTCAGCCTCCTGATTAGCTGGAACTACAAGCATACATCACCACACCCAGCTAATAGTTGTATTTTTAGTAGAGACGGAGTTTCACCATGTTGGCCAGGATGGTTTCTATTGTTTGATCTCCTGATCCTCCCCTCTTGGCCTCCCAAAGAGCTGGGATTATAGGTGTTAGCTACCTTGCCCAGCCTCATTGCTTATTAAAAGTGATATTCAAAAAGAATCACATATTTGCTGGCTCATCAGAAGCGTAAACTGTTTATTTGTAGTTTCCCCATACGTATAATTGTAATGTAGTTTCTTAGTTTCTGTTTGTCCAAATTTTCAATGTATGTACTTGGTGTCTGTGTGTACACACACATGTGTGATGTTTCCGTGTGTGTGTTCATGCATGCATCTTAATTCTCTCTAGTTTGGTATGTCCTCCAGAAATTACCCTGGGTGCTACTTTTATAGTAACTTTTTTTTTAATGTCTGCTACCTTGCCTTTATTCTCAACATACAATGAAACGCCAGTCTCAAGATATTCTTAATTCTTCCTCCTTCACAAAGGGAATCTCATTTTTCCATGAGTTGTAAACAAGGACAAATGACAGAGTCATTGCTGGGACATAGCCTTTGATCAAGACAAACATAATTTTTCTAAAATATCCTAAAGAATTTAACACAAAATAAACCAACTTGAGTTTATGCCTAAACTAAAGAAACAACTCTCTTTATGATATATTGTGTGGTCTACATGGATTTTTTTTCCTCTGAATTGTTCTTCTAGCCTAAAACAGCTAAAATAAATATTAAAAGCAAAGCTCCATTTGAAAAATTCTATAACTTATGATGTATATGAAACTCCTAGTTTTGTGGTAAACACTAAGAAATTTGCTGATAAGGTAAAAATATTGTTACGGAGTCTGAAGTCAATGCTCAGGTGGTTAGCAAATAAAACTGTCATAAAAATTGTGGAAGTGTTTAGCTCTCTCTGTGGAGCAGGGTCTCAGAACATCATCTCAGAGGAGATGACATTTGAGCTGTGTCTTGAAAATAAGAAGGGATTGTCTAGATTGGCAGTAGGGAGAGAAGATGAAAACTGTCATGTTTAAAACATCTTTGATTTTTAGGAGTCTAATTTTTGTTTATGAAAATGGGCTGAAGTATAAGTTTTAAGGGATCTGGAGGAAGAAAAGATTGTATAATTATAACATATTACTTCTAAACACCCAACAAATTCTGGATAGTCCTATGTATGACACCAAAGAGTTTGGGCACTGTCCTGAGTAATACATGTCTGAAAATGAAAAAATATATATATCAGGCTGGGGGTAGTAACTTACACCTGTAATCCCAGCACTTTGGGAGGCAGAAGCAGGTGGATCAATTGTGGTCAGGAGTTTGAGACCAGCCTGGCCAATGTGGTGAAACCCCATCTTTACTAAAAATACAAAAATTAGCCAGGCATGGTGACACGTGACTGTAGTCCTGGCTATTCAGGAGAGCGAGGCAGGAGAATCCCTAGAACCTGGAAGGCAGAGGTTTCAGTGAGCTGAGATTGCAGCACTGCAGTCCAGTCTGGGTGACAGAGCCAGACTCCATCTAAAAAAAAATTTTTTTTAAACTCAGACAAAAGGATTTATTTTTCCCTCTATGTACAAAGAAAGAAACATCCCAGCTTCAGCCTTTTTTTCTCTCCTACGTTTTGAAATGTACTCAGGACAGAGAAAGGGCTATAGGTGGTAACAGTTTAACCCTCTGAGTATAACTATCTGGTTTACTCCCCAGGAGTTGACTTGAGAATTTTCTAAACTATTATTGTTGTGGTATTAAGAAAGTTGAGATGAGGTTGTTTGTCATTTCATTGTTATTTGCTTTACATATGTTTCTTTATATTTAAGGATTCTTGTTTTTCTCATTGAAAGTTAGCTGACAAATGTGTTCTAGTATCTTCATACAAATTCAGCTTTGAAAATATCCAAACTTGGGGAAATGACAGGCTTTTTTATTACTTTTAAAAATACCGTGTGAAGATAATATTCTTTTTTTATTTTATTCTATTTATTTATTTAAATTAATAAATAAAAAATTATATATATTTATGGTGTACAACATAATGTTTTAAAATATTTGAATGGCTAATTGACATATGTGTTATCTCACATGTTAATTTTTTTGTGGTGAGAACACAAAATCTACTCTATCAGCAATTTTCGTGTATCTAATATATTGTTATTAATTATAGTCACCACGTAGGATAGAGCTTACTGCAGGTTTTTATTCACTGGAGGAAATTGTTAGGTTTGTACTTCTGATAGAGCTTTTCTTCTGCAATGCAGAGGATGAATTGGACTAGGGGGTGCCATTAACAGATCAGTTGCACTCACAAGTCCTGGTGACAGATGACTGTGTAATCTATGGCAGCAGTCATGAAAGTAGGGAAGAGGAGTTAGATGAGGTACATAAGGGGGTAGAATTTACAGGACTTATTGATTGATTATCTGTGGGCTTAAGGGAGGATTAGCTATCTAAATTACATTCCTGATATAGAATTTAAATATGTGGGTGAATAATGATAAATATTTGTGGAAAGATGATTTTATTATTTTGTGGTGTATGAGGTAATTTGAGGCTATTTATATCCATCCCCTATACCCTTGTATATACAGGGACAGAGTGTAGAGGACAAATTTGTAGAGTAAATATAGATTAATTTAATAGACATTTTTGAGCATTTGCTATGTACCAGGTAGTGTTCTGGGGATGCAATGATTAATAATAACCCTGCCCTGAAGAAGCCCCTTGCATTAGAATAAATATAGTAGTCAACAGCAGAAGTTGTCCTCATAAGGATGGATGATCATTTGTAGAAGAAATAAAATGAGGAGAAATAGAGGAACAAGGAGGGAAAAAGAACGAGAAAGGGAGAAGTGAAAAACAGGAGATTTTCAAATGGAATAGGTAAATTTCAATCTTTAAGGGATATCAGTAGAAAACTGACAAAGTAGAGTAAATGCTTAGAAAAGTTAAAAAAAAAAGGGAACTAGAATTTTACTCTAGAAATTGGTGTTGTAGGATCCAAGGAATGAGAAAAAGCAAGAATTATAAATTTTAAGAAAGTTAAAGAAATCCAAGGAACATGAAAGACAAAAATAATCTATTGAAATTTAACAGGCCCACTGGTAACCTTTTAAGAGAGTAGTGTCAGTAAAATCAGAGACAGAAGCCTGATGGCAGAGTAGTAAGAAGTAACTGGAATGTGAGATCTCCCAATCTGAAATAAATGCAGCAAACATTTTCTTTTTACAAAAATTTCACAGTGGGAGGAAGAAAAAAGTTATAATTGCAGAAACAAAGGATTCTTTCTATTTTTTTAAGTTTGCAAAGACAAACGTTTTATTGCATGTGAAAAAGTAGTGAGTTGAGGGAGAGGAAGAAAACTAAAAGTATAAGAGGGAAGACAGCAACCTATTTATGAGTAAAAGAGTAAAGGCAAGACATTTTTTAAGAAACACAAGTAGTAGGATTTGCTTAAACATGAGAAAAGCAGATATTTTTCAGACTAGATCAAATGAGGTGACAATGAATAAATAGAGAGAGAGAGTGTGTGTGTATGTGTATGTGTGTGTGTGTGTGTGTGAAGAGAAAAAGAAATTAACATTTCATATTTTGTTTATTTGGGAAGAATGTAGATGTTGTTTCAGGGTTGAGAAAATAATAGTCTCATTTGCTTTCATTAGTTAAAATTCATCCCTTTCCTAAATGTTTATTTGTTGTAGGATCCTTTTGATTGCTAAAATAATGAGCTGTTATAACCCTCTTAAACTGAATGACCTAGCAAGCAGCACATTATATTGGTCAATTGCACACGTCTATAAGGGTGACTGCATTTAATACTGTAGCATAATTGCAAGTCTGCTCTTAAGAAATTATTGCTAACATCCTTTCTATTGCATTACCTTATGCTTGTGAAAAAAACAAACAGGTTTTACACGTAAAACAACTCTCCTGCTATATTTTAAATATACTGTCTTTCTAAATTTTAAATGCAATTTTTGTTCACCAGCATAGTATAGACCTTTATAATTCTACCAGGTTATCTAAAAGGCACCTTAGACTTCAAGTCAAACTATGGATAACTCTCTAACCTGCTATTTATCTCAGCAAATAGTGCTACAATTCACCACAAAACAAACACAACAAACAAATCTTAGAATAATTACTGACTACTTTCTTTCTCCCACATTTTCATAAGGGCCTCTGCAAATCTTGCACCCAACCATTACTGATAAAGGACTTTCCCAATAAACTTTAGAGAATAACTTCTCATGAACTTCTATCCTCTTTCCAGCTTTAGTTTTTCTTCTAAGCACTATCACCGCCTGACATTGTTTCCACCCATTTGGATATAAATTGCATGAGAGCAGGAATTCTATCAGTTTTGTTGACTGTTACATCCCCAGTACATGCAAATGATAATTAATTAATATTTTTAAGTGAATAAAACAATCTCTCTATTTGGAAATCTGTGTGCTGATTTTCTTTTCTCATCAATTTGAGCAGGGATTAAAGAGAGATGATGGGGCGGAAAGAGGGAATAGCATTGAGACACCTGGTTCATTCATATCTGTGGTTACTGATGTTTTAAACTGCATTAGATTCTTGTGAGTGACTAAAAATGACCAGAAAGTTATAGGGTTTGCTTAAAATGTGATTACGTGCTATAAAACCAAGGTAAGAGAGAGGTGACTGAAGACACATGAAAGTTTATTATGAACATACTAAGTTCAGTCTGTTCAATACCTTTCAAGTATTGATAAAAATGTCTGAGAGTCAAAATGAACAGATCTATAAACTGGCAATTTTATATATTTAAATTTATTTTCTAATATTATACTGTCATATAATGACTACACTATAGTATAAATTATAAAGTAAGCCATTTGGTTTATCTGCTTTTTATGTATTGGCTTGATTGCTCTTTTTATTAATGGCCATTCAAAATGTTCTTCAATTCACAAAGGATTAAAGGAGTTTTCAGTATAGATGAATCGAGTGATTGCCTACCAAATTTGTAGGTAGAATTAAGTTGTCCAACGTCTATGAGAAAAATTATAAAAGTATATTAACATAATCATAATAATGTTTGACAATTTTTTTTAATGTTCTTGCTATGAGCTTCACTTAACCACTGAGATCTAGAGAAGTTTAAATGTGTGAGCTCTCAGGGCAGTGTGCTTCAGGTTCAATTCCAGTTCTACCACTTTTAAACTGTGTATCCAGGGCAAATTATTTAACTTTTTCTCATCTATTAAATGGAGATATCTGTATATTTATTCCATGGGTTGCTATGATAAGATGAAATAACATAGCTAAAGTGCCTTGTAGTAAATAATTTTTTAAATTGCATTTTAGGTTTTGGGGTACATGTGCAGAACATGCAAGACAGTTGCATAGGTACACACGTGGCAGTGTGATTTGCTGCCTTCCTCCCCTTCACCTATACCTGGCATTTCTCCCCATGCTATCTCTCCCCAACTCCCCACCCCCGCTGTCCCTCCCCTATTCCCCTCAATAGACCCCAGTGTGTCGTGCTCCCTCCCTGTGTCCATGTGTTCTCATTATTCAACACCTGCCTATGAGTGAGAACATGCGGCATTTCATTTTCTGTTCTTGTGTTAGTTTGCTGAGAGTGATGTTCTCCAGGTTCATCCATGTCCCTACAAAGGACACGAACTCATCGTTTTTGATTGCTGCATAATATTCCATGGTGTAAATGTGCCACATTTTCCCCGTCCAGTCTATCATCGATGGGCATTTGGGTTGATTCCAGGTCTTTGCTATTGTAAACAGTGCTGCAATGAACATTCGTGTGCATGTGTCCTTATAGTAGAATGATTTATAATCCTTTTCATATATACCCAATAATGGGATTGCTGGGTCAAATGGAATTTCTATTTCTAGATCCTTGAGGAATCGCCACACTGTCTTCCACAATGGTTGAACTAATTTACACTCCCACCAGCAGTGTAAAAGTGTTCCTATTTCACCACATCCTCTCCAGCATCTGTTGTCTCCAGATTTTTTAATGATCACTGTTCTAATTGGCGTGAGATGGTATCTCAATGTAGTTTTGATTTGCATTTCTCTGATGAGCAGTGATGATGAGCATTTTATCATATGTTTGTTGGCCTCATGTATGTTAAATTTTAGCTATTATAAATAACACTGTGTAGTATGTACTTTTATTATCGAAATGTGGGATAATTATTCCCTATCTGTTAATATGAAGAGGATTTAATAAGTTTTTAATTGTCACAAAATGAATAAATTTCAGGAAATTTCATATTCTTAAATTTAATGTCACGCATAGGGAGGGAGGAAATACAGTGCTTGTTTCAGCAGCATATATACTAAAACTGGAAATACGAATTGATATTGAAATGCACTCATGAAGTAGGCTAAGCATAATTAATTTCGTGAAATATATGTTTCGTAGAAAACAGAACAAAATAAGCCAAAAAAAACCACTGAATGAGAATAGACAATTTGAAAAACAGAAAACAGATATATGTTGCCTATGAATGGTAAAATTTCTACATTAGAATGATATTTAAGTACATTTTAATGGAATTCTTACCTTTAAAATAAAGTTTGATAAAAACTTTATTAAGATTTAGATGTTTCTGGAATCATGAATTTGATTCAATTTTGAATTCTGCAATGAAAATTAATTTGAAAATTACACACACACACACACACACACACACCCCACATGCCAATTATTGCTACAGCTAATGACCCTAATAGGATTCCACAGAATGTTACAGACCTTTGTTCCAGGCCCAGTGCTGACCAATGTTGAATATCAATTTCATGGAAAATATATGGTTACCATAATTGTAGATCCAAGAAGCTAGAAAGCATAGCTAACACCAGCTGTTATAAATCATGTTTAAAATAATTAGTTGAATGATATTTTTGTGTAAAACTAAGATAATGCAGTTTAATAAGAGTAAATCAAATACATTTTATCAATTGTTTTAATTTCAAAGAATTGCACAAGTATAAGATTAGGAATTCCTAAAGTATAGTAAGTGAACTTGCTACTATGAGCAGATCAAAAAGCAAAAAACAAATACCCAGAAACACAGATTTCTGACATTATTAAGTCCTTGGACCAATGTTAGCAAGCCCTTCAGAACACTTGCTTTGTGAGAAAAATTAACTCCTGCTAGTTAAGCAACTATTTGTTAAGCATTTTGTTACTTATAGAGATAGAACATCTAATTGATACACCATCTACATGCTGTTGGCTTTCTAATCTATGTTTCTCAGACCTCTGTGAGCTGCCACATTTTTGGCACAGGGTTAATATTTATTAACTAATTAATGAATAAAATAACTTGATTTTTAAAAGAAATTCCTATTTGACATCTGTAATTGCATGTTTTGAGTCAAATATATTATGGTCGAACTTGGTTGACCATAATATATTATGGTCGAACTTTTAATTGTCTCTATGCTTTAAAACTTATTTTTCCTTTATAAGACTTAAATAAATGAGATAATATTTACCATGTTCAAAGAAAAATCAGGATTCACCTTTGATTATTCTCTTTGAATATTTTCATGGCACTCAATTTAAAATTCATTTTCTATTATGGTGCTCCAAGTTATGCATTTGAATTAATGCTCCTTCTCCAGATGCAATTAAAAATGTTTTAGTTTTGTTTGTTTTTGTTTGAATATTGGAAGACTATGCTTGTTCCCACTTCTAGCTTCTATGCATAATCATTTATTGTATATGGAACACTGTTTCTAACCTTTACTGGGCTATTTCCTTTTTTTTAGTTTCTGAATTACAAAAGATTTTCACAGAGAGAACTTCCCTGATTTCTTAGTTAATTCAGTTTCTCAGTTATTTGCTGTCACAGGACACTATTTTTTTTTCACTTCATTGTATTTATTGTGGAAATTATAATTGTTTTTAGTTGAGATAAGTTTTTTAAAATGAGATAAAAACAATAGAAGAATTGTTTTTTTTAAAAATATTTGCTGTGGTCTTATTTTTGTCCCATAACAGGAGATACACATATTATTAGTTTATTTTGAGTATATTTACCTTTCTCTATTGAGGCAGGAAAATAGGATCTGGGGGCAGTAACCTCGAAGTAAATCAAATGGAAGAACCCCAGCTTTCTATGACCAAGTAAATAACTTTGTGACTTCCCTTCAGCTATGGCAGAAAACATCCTCTTCATTTGCATAAGTGTACTTCAAGTAAATTACTTTGTCACCTCACTTTATCCTCTTATTTGCATAGGGCATATACCAAGTAGCCAATGGAAAACCTCTAGAGGATATTAAAACTACATAAAATTCTGTAACCAGGCCCTTGAGCTGCTTGCTAAGGCCTGCCCCCACCCTGTGGCTTGTGCTTTTATTTTCAATAAATATGTATTTTTGTTATTTCTTTCTTTCCTTGCTTTGTTTGTGCATTTTGTCCAGTTCTTTGTTCAAAATGCCAATATCTTGAAAACCCTCCACTGGTAACATATTTGCCTTTCTCTATGGCATTCAAACTCAAGTTTAAATAAAATCAACATTAGCTATCTATTGCTACATAGAAAATGACCTCAGAATTTAGTGATGTAAACATCATGCATTTATTTCATAGTTTCTGTGGCTTACAAGCCTGGGTGCAGATTAGCTGGGTGTCCCTAGGTCAGGACAACTTAGGGGAGGATGTTAATAAGCTCACTCATATAACTATTGGCACACTTTAGTTCCTAGTGAGCTGTTGAATAAAGGACCTTTGTTCCTTACTGGTTGTTGGCACCAGCCTTCCCTCAGCGTCTGGTCCCATAGAACTCTCCAGAGAGAAGCTCACAACTTGTCAGGTTTCTTCCTTCAGAACAAGCTAGTGGGTGAGTGAGAAATGAGTGAGCAAAAATGTAACTTACAGCTGAGTACAATGGTGCATCCTTGTAGTCCCAACTACTCTGGAGCCGGAGGTAGGAGGATGGCTTGAGTCCAGGAGTTCCAGGCTGTAGTGCACTATGCTGATAAGTATTTTCTCTAAGTTGAGCATCAATATGGTGATTTCTTGAGAGCTTGGGATCACCAGTTTGCCTGAGGAGGGGTTAACCACCCCAGGTAGGAAACAGAGCAGGTCAAAACTCCAGTGCTGATAAGTAGTGGGATGATGCCTGTGAATAGCCATTGCACTCCAGCCTAGGCTACCTAGAGAGACCCCAATGTCTTAAAAAAAAAAAATTGAACCCACAGTCTTTTTTTTAACCTACTCCAGAAAATGATGACATTCCATCATTATAGCCATATCCTATTCCTAGGAATGGAATCTTAGGTCCAGCCCACACTCACATGGAGGGGAATACATAAAGGCATAAATATTGGGAGGCAGAGATAATTCAGGGTCATGTTATACTCTCCCCACACCAAAACAATAATTCAGAGTTTTAAATTCAGCTCTTATGCTGTGACTTCACCATAATACTTTTATCCTCTAGAATGTAAGGGCCACAGACACAGTATAAAATGTTGGTTTAAAACTGTATCTTCGGTTTTCCATTGCAGGAACATACTAGGCACTTGTGATAGTGTAAGTAATGCCTGCCCCCAAAGATGTTTACATTCTGATCCCCTGAACCTGTGACTATATTATCGTACACGGTAAAAAGGGATTTTCCAAACATGATTGTGTTATGGATTTTTATATGAGAATTTATGGGTAGATTCTCTGGGTGGGCCAGATAATCACAAAGGCCCTTGAAAGAGGGAGGCAGGCGGATCAGAGTGAAAAAGAGATGTAATGATGTAACAAGAGGTTGCAGTGATGGCAAAGAAGAGGCCGTTAGCCAAGCAATACAGGAGTCTTTAGAAGCTGAAAAGGGGAAGGAAACAAATTATTCCCTACATTTTTCAGAAGAAAAGCTCTAAACTGCTAATCCATTCTAGATTTCTTACCTCCGAAATTATAAGAGAATAAATTTGTTTTGCTTTATGCTACAAATTGTGGTTATTTGTGTCAGCAATAGAAAATAAAGTGCTCAAGAAATACTTGTTGAATGAATAAAAAATTTTATATGCTTTTCACATAGCAGTACAACTGTCATTACATTTACATCCCCACCAAAAAAGTAAAAAAGGCGAAGATATGAAATCATGAAGAAGAAAGGAGTGAAATATTTCAGTGACTTAGGAAGGAAGAATTGACCAAAGAAAATAGAGAAGGACAGAGGGAATGGAGGATGTAAACAGAGAAGGGGAGAAGGAGAGAGGAAAGGAAGCTCAATTTTAGATCGTCCGAATTATACTACCCAAATTATGGGAAAGAATCATCCAATTATATTTGAAAGGGTTTAGACATCAACTAATGTTTAATTGTTGGTTTGACATTTTCAATACAGCTTTGAAAAATTAAAGTATATGTAGAGGTGACTGACATGATGGAAACCAAAATTAAACATACTAGTTGAAGAAATAAAAGTGAATAGTCATAAAAACAAAACAAGCAAAATAAGACACTACTGTGATTAGAGATTTGTCAAAGTGTGAGCTAAAACATAGGTTTTGAATTTGTAATGATTAAAACACTTAGTAGGTACTAAAATAAATACACTTGAAACTCCCTTCTAAATATTACAGTCCATTATATGATTGTTAGATTAAAAGTTGTAAGTTGAAATTTTCAGCCTCTATAATACCTTTTAAAGTTGTATGTATTAGTGACAGCTGAAAATGTATCTCAATTCAATACATATGTACACATTTCACAGAATTATGCAATATAAACAAATCAGTTAAATCAAGTACTTGTAAATAACCAAATTCTTCTTACAGAAAGGTAAAACGTCTTTTAGCTTTTCTTGTTATTTTGTAATTCGAGTGAAGTGTATGTTTAAATTATAATCCAAATGCAAATGTAATTTAATACATTTTATAAAAATCACTGAAAATATTCCTACAGGTTTAGATAAATTCACTAAATTTCTAAAGTAAATATTGCATGCATTGCTCTTAGAATTTTATATTGAGGACTGTGATGATTTTTTTCCATGCTTAGAACTCCATATTATTAAAACGGATTTTACAGTATTGAATTGCATTCACTTAAATACATGCAATGTGGACTATTACAAAGATTTATATTCTAAAGGCATTTAGATATCAGTAGAACTTCGTTATCGACATATTCCAAGGGCTCATGAGATTGCAGATTTTTTTGGAAAAAAGCTAAAGGGGCTTCCGAAGGGAATTAGTAAAAACAAATCATCTGTCAAATTCTAATACATTTTCCATCAAGAGACAACGATGAAATGTCTTTGTACGTTAAAAATGGTTATAATAATAATAAATCAAATGGAATATTTCTTTGATTTGTAGCTTGTATTTAATAAATCTTTCTTCCTTAATTTATACAAATAGATATATCACTGATGCTTCCCAAGAAGCCTATCTTTAGAAGGCTAAAGTTATTCATAATGAACTGGCAGCTTACAATTAAATGGAGGAAGTGATATTTATAAACTTTTGCTGTCTTTGAAATATATGGGAGAATGAGACATAATATACCTTTTCTTTCACTGCATTTGGTCCACGTTTTTGATTTTTGTGTAAGACTAGTCAGTAGCTGGATGTCATTTAAAAAAAAATCCACCAAGAAGCAACATATTAAAACAAACACTCATAGATACACTCACACTCACAAAAATAGCTCTTGAGTAAATATGTTTGTGTGTGTTGGGGGGGTGGTATGGGTGTGTTTTAAAGTTAGGAAGGATGAGAATGAGTTTAGTGGAGGAGGTTGGTGGCAATTAAAACAAGTTAAAACAATTGACTGCAGCTCTTCCAGGAACAGATTATGTAAAGAACCTGAAGGGTTTTCCTTTGCCAAATGTGGGTGAAGGGGAGAAGAAAAGCAAAGCACACTGACATGTGTGTACCTACGCAACTGTCTTGCATGCTCTGCTCATGTACCCCAAAACCTAAAATCCAATAAAAAATTTAAAAAAAAAAGAAAAAAAAGAACCTGAAGGGAAATTGGAACCTAGATTGGTCTAACTACTAGGTAAAAACAATGAAACTCCATTAGTGTTTCAGAATGAGAACTTCACACAACACAGCATGCAATAATCGTTAAGCTAAAATTCCATCAGTAATCACCTGGAATCAAGTAGCCAGTGAAGGAAAGACTCTGAATGAAATAAATTATAGCTTTTTTAAGACAGAACAAATGATTTGATAAATTTGAGGCTGTAGTATGATGTCACCCCTGTCTTGGAACTTAAAAATTGATTTAAAAAATTGTAAGATAAAATCTCTAAATTCTTAGTTCAAAGTGTGGTAGATTGGAAAAATTAACAATAATAATTTCTCTGATTCTTGTATGCTCATGCCACTCTACTCATAAAGAGAATAAGTCAGGTCCTTTATCCTCAGTTCTGGGCTGGTCTTGTGACTGACTTTGATCAACAGAATGAATGAACAGTGATACTCTACCAGAGTATCTCCACATGATTTTGACTCCAATAAAAGCAGCCTACCTTGTGATTCAAATAACAGAATGATATTCCAAGAGTCTGTGGCAGATCCTGTGCTATATGAGGTGATGGGAATCACAACAGAGATTCCTTGGCTTTTATAGCAAAGTAATGCCTCATAATCAACTAGTAACTACTTTATTTTAATTATGTTTTTAATTGATATATTTTAATTGTACATATTTGTAGGGTGCAGCTTGGCATTTTGATTTATATCTATGTTGCATAATGAGCCAATCAAGGCAGTTAATGTGTCTTTTACTTTATGCATTTAGTATTTCTTCATGTTGAGAATATTCAAAGTGTTTCTTCTGACTTTGTTTTTAAATACACAATATTTTGCTATTCAACCATCGTCATCTTACTGTGCAATAGACTATTTTCTACTGCAAAATGGCTCTTGGCTATATACTGGGCACTGGTAGAATCAGACTTATCTTGCTCCATGTCATAATACAAAGGGAGCTAGCTGTCCATAACATATAGGATGATATTTATCTAGCCCAAATATCAAACATATCCAGTATCACCTATCTTAAAGTGCCTGGGACAGGACCAATGCTAGTACTGAAACCACACATAAATTCAATTAACTAGTAACTCTAGCCATACTAATATCTTGTCCGTAATACACACTTCTGGACTCAATGAGTACTGTCCATGATCATCTGAGAAGGAAAAAAAAATGTGAGTCTGATAAATAATAGTCTAGCAAAAAATAAAATGACATTCTCTTACTTTAAATATTTATGAAGAGGAGGGCCTGGAACCACATAATCCTTTCGACATTCCTCTGAAGGCAAAACTTCCAGTGGTGTGTCTCATTCTCTATTTCTCGTAGAAGGAAAGATAGCCTAAGGTATCCTATACATGAATTTGGTGTCAAATGTTAAGATTTGGCCAGATGACCAGGGGCCTGAAAAAAATATGATTAGAGGACTAGTACCTAACTTGGTATGGTTGACGGCTTTTACTTAAGGTACTACTAGATGGACATTATTATGGATGGCTAAAATTACCCTGCAGGTTGGGAAATATATAATAAACGTACGAACGAAGGGGAAATGAAAGGAATACTAATGATATGAAGGATTTCTTTCTTAAGTGCCATCCTTTAGAACCATAACCAGCGGTAAAATTTAATGAAATACCACTACATCACTGCACAAATAGCTCTACCAAGAGTTCAGCTCTCATAGGAATAAAGTTTAATCTCATCTCTAAGCTAAATCCCTATTATCTGGGGTCAGAGAAAACACAGGAATAGTGATTGGAAAAGGAAAGTAATAAACACAAGCTATAACTTCCTAGCCAGATGCAGACACAGCCTCAATTTTGTACTTTTTTATTGTGTACCTAAATATTTATATATTTTTAAAAATACTCATTCAGCTCACATTGCCTTTATTTTTTTAGGCAATAATGTATTGAAATTGTACTGTCAGCAATTTATTTTTCAACCTTGCTCTTAGAATGCATAATATGGAAACAAAATAACATAAAAATTAAAATGAGAAGATATGAGGAGCGTTGTGCAGGAGTTCTGGACTTGGATCTGGTAGTTAAAACTGAAGAGATTTTGATTGGCTTCTTTTTTTTTTTTTTCTTTGAGACGGATCTTTGCTCTTGTTACCCAGGCCAGAGTGAAGTGGCGTGATCTCGGCTTACCGCAACTTCCCCCTCCTGGGTTTAAGCAATTCTCCTGCCTCAGCCTCCCGAGTACCTGGGACTACAGGCGCACACCACCATGCCAAGCTAATTTTTGTATTTTTAGTAGAGACCGGGTTTCACCATATTGACAGGATGGTCTCAATCTCTTGACCTCATGATCCACCTGCCTTGGCCTCCCAAAGTGTTGGGATTACAGGCCAGGGCCCAAATGAATGTAAGTCTAATAGAATATAAGTCACCCTTACAAATGAAGGAAATCCTGACATTTGCAACAATATGGATAAATTTTAAGTATTTAATGTTAAGTAAAATAAGCCAGAAACAGAAAGATAAATTTTACATGATTTCACTTATGTGTTGAATCTGAAATAGTCAGATTCACTGTTGAATCTGAAAATACCTTCTTTTGAGAAGCAGAGTAATCAAGAGCTAGGGGGAAAGAGGATTTGAGAGACTTTGGTTAAAGGACACAAAATTTCAGTTAGACCTAAGAAATAATTTCAGAGAGATCAACTGTATAAAATTGCAAATATAATTAGTAACAGTATTTTTTAGATTTGAATATTAAGAGAGTAGATTTTAAATAAATGACTGTGATACAATGCATGTGTTAATTAGCTTGATTTAACCATTCCATAATACATGCTTCAAAACATCTTGTTGCATACCATTATATATATATATATGTATATATATAATTTATTTGCCAATTAAAAATAATAAATGACTAAAAAATATAAAAATTTACATTCAGATATATACTGCCTTAGAGGATTCTGTGTAATTCTTTTTTTTTTTTTTGGCAGAGTCTCACTCTGTTGCCCAGGCTGAAGTGCAGTGGCATGATCTCAACTCACTGCAACCTTCGCTTCCCTGGCTTAAGGAATTCTTCAGCCTCAGCATCCTAGGTATTTGGCACTATAGGTGTGAGCCACCAGGTCTGGATAACTTTTTCTTTCTTTTTTTGGGGGGTAGAAATGGGGTTTTCCACGTTTCCCAGGCTGGTCTTGAACTCCTGAGCACAGAGCAACCCACCCTCCTCAGCCGCTTAAAGTTCTGGGATTAAAGGCATAAACCACCATGCCCAGCAGTGTAATTCTTTTACTATATGTTGATCTGTCTCAATTTATTTAATTTTTTCTCGAAGAGGATGATTTCAGTTGTACATATGGCTTTTTCCCTATGTAAATGTTTTGAATGGTAAGAGGTCTGTCTACAGAATGAATGAAATCTCTTTAGTGCATAACTCACATACCTGTTTTCCTATTGCCCTGGCCCATCTCTAATTTCATGTTGGTTGTTCTTTGCTGTGATAACTAATATATATATTCTATTATGTCTACGAGTCATCTATCTATGGTAGTGGCATCGTACTAATGTTGAATTCTTTCTCGCTCTTCTCTTTAGTTCATTCTTTTAAAATATTTTCAGTATTGATTTTGGTTATTTATTTATATATTTCACAAAAAATTGTTGAGTGCCAAATATTTTAGACTGTTTATTTACTGAGTAAAAATCTCTGCCCTCACAGAGCTTATATTCTTGTAAGAATAAACTGATTATAGAAATTAAAGTATTTTATGTTTGATGATTATAACAGTAATTGGAGAAAAATAAACTGGCAAAATAGAAAAGGACTGCAGAAATGGCATTTTATTTTATTTTGTATAGCCGGAGAAGACCTCTCTGGAAATGATAACTTTTGAGCAGAAATGGGGAAAAAGTAGATTAATATGAATTCAAAAGGAAGCTTATCAGGTATTATGTATCTCTATTTAAATGTAGAAATATGTTAAGAAGCAATTCCATAATTTTAAAATATTTTTACAGGTATTGTTATCTCAAATGATCTCTAATTTTATTTTATATTTAAAAGACACAATTTTGGTTACAATACTTATATTTGCTTTTGTTCAATATATTTTAAAATTATCCAGGAGAATTCTTTTTAATACAATTTGAACTATCAAATCCTGAATAGATGAACCCATTTATGCCCGAGGTTGAAATCTTTTTAATTTGTGCATGAAATTCATAAATGCTACCTAGAAAAGTTCAAGGAACAAGAATTTAAAAAACAAACTTTTTAAATTGTTCTTTAAGTTCTGGGGTACATGTGCAGATCTAGTACGATCATTGCATAGGTACACACATGCCATGGTGGTTTGCTGTCTCCATTCCCTATCACCTACATCAGGCATTTCTTCCAGTGTTATCCCCCTTAACCTCCCCATCCCCTGCTGTCCCTCCCCTAACCCTCCACCCAAACAGACCCCAGTGTGTGATGTTCCCCTCCCTGTGCCCATGTGTTCTCATTGTTCAACACCCATCTATCAGTGAGAACATGTGGTGTTTGGTTTTCTGTTCTTGTTTCAGTGTGCTGAGAATGATGGCTTCCAGATTCATTCATGTCCCTACAAGTGACATGAACTCATCCTTTTTTATGGCTGTATAGCATTCCATGGTGTATATGTGCCACATTTTTTTGTCAAGTCTATCACTGATAAACATTTGAGTTGGTTCCAGGTCTTTGCTATTGTAAACAGTGCCACAATGAATATACATGTGCATGTGTCTTTATAACAGAATGATTTATAATCCTTTGGGTATATACCCAGTAATGGGATTGCTGGGTCAAATGGTATTTCTGGTTCTAGATCCTGGAGGAATCACCACAATATCTTCCACAACAGTTGAACTAATTTGCAATCCCACCAACAGTGTAAAAACCACCAACAGTGTAAAAGTGTTCCTATTTCTCCACATCCTGCCCAGCATCTGTCGTTTCCTGACTTTTTAAAGAATGCCATTCTAACTGGCATGAGATGGTTTCTCACTGTGGTTTTGATTTGCCTTTCTCTAATGATCAGTGGTGATGAGAATTTTTTCATATGTCTGTTGGCCTCATAAATGTCTTCTTTTGAGTAATGACTTGACTGAAGAGGAAACTATATAGAGTAGGCAGAAATAACAAGTAATTAACTTTGAAGTCAAAGAAATTGTTATGGATAAGAAATATGTAGGAAAGAAAATCTATTATTCTCAAAAAGAACTCAATGTCTATTTACTTTATTTAGGGTAATTCCACTGCAAAACTGAAGTATTATAGTCTTGGGAGATGGATGCTAATATTAA